>NC_067493.1:27736883-28110633 GCF_947179515.1 Apodemus sylvaticus | reverse complement strand
ACCTTGAGTTTCTGTCCTTGGATTCCATCTATCTTTTCTCCTCCTTTCCTCTCTCTCTCTCTCTTTCTCTCTCTCTCTCTCTCTCTCTCTCTTCCCCCCCCTCTGGGATTACATACACATGTCACTATGCCCAGCTTTTCTAAAATGTGGTTTCTGTGGAGCCAACTCAGGTACTTGCACCACTGACTAAACTATCTCCCGAGTCCTTTTATTTTCTGAGATGGGGTCTTACACATCTCAGGCAAGACTCCAAGTTGCTGCTTAGATAAGGATGACCTTGAAATTCTCTGATCTGCTTGCCTCTACATCCCGAGTGCCGGGATTATAAACGAGACCATCATACCTGGTTTATGAAGGACTAGGGACCCAGTATTCTACCAACTGGGCTATATGTGACCAGCCCCTGAGAGAGGCTCAGCCCCAGTTACCATTGCCTTTGCAGTAAGGAGTGGCCCATCCCGGACCCCTCTCCCACACTGGCTTCTTCATGGAGGTCAGGAATGCAATATGGATAGTTAGAAATTTAGGAAATCAGAAAAACAATACATTCACAGACAAGAGTAGGTTATAGACAAACTGCACAGATAGAGTCCAGGTAGCATGCACAGAAGGCCAACACTGCAAGCAGCCATTCGCTGAGAACCCCAGGGGACAACAGAACAGTGGGCCAGTGGCTAAGGAACATTTTCTCCAAGTGTGTTGGACCAAACCATTTTCCTAGGGAGAGAGACAAGCAATGAGCCGGCAGTGCAGAGGGGACCAGTGGGGCTGTATGGTGTTTGGGAGATGGTTGGATGTCTTAGTTTGGATTTCCTTGCTATGAAGAGACACCATGGCCAAGGCAACACTTACAAAGGAAGACATTTAATTGAGGCTGACTTACAGTTTCAGAGGTTCAGTCCATTATCATGACAAGAAGCATGGAGGCCTGCAGGCAGACAGGATGATGCAGAAGGAGCTGAGAACTCTACATCTTAGTCCATAGGCAGCAGCGGGAGACTGTGAGTATAGCTTGAACATATATGAGACCTCAAAGCCACCCCTACAATGATACACTTCCTCCAACAAGACCATCACGTCTTGGTCACCCAATGGGCCAAGCATTCAAACACGTGAGTCTCTGGGGTCCATACCTATTCAAACACCACAGTCTGAGAGGCTCCAGGCCCTGCTGTGCACATAGGGCCCAGCCATAGGGACATGGATCTGCAGCTGGGTATATGACCCTGCTCAGTGACTCTGTGCCATCGGCTCACAGTCTAAGGCTGGCTAGACCTCAACCGCTCTTCAGGAACAAAGGATGATGCCCACCTACTGGACAGAAAGATCTTGGCTAGAGCTTCCTGAGGCTTTTGGAGAAGTTTGGTGTTCTGGTTTTCCGGTAGTGGCTAGCACTCCTGCAACACACACACACAAGCTCCCATGCAAACATATGCAGGCACACTTCACGAGTGTCCAACGCATACAAGTGCATGGATGCCAGCATACATGTGTATGTCTGGAGGAAAAGTGTTGCCCACAGACCCTGCAAGCAGCTCCTACATTTCCTATCTGCATTCCAGGATATGTGGTAATTTCCTTGTGATGGGGTCCTGAATGGTACCCAGTGGTAGGATGGGTTAGAATGCATTCCCAGAGGTTATGCAGAAGATATGCCACCAACACTGGGCAGTAGAGAATAAAGAACACAAACAGAGAGTGGTTGCCTGTCCTTATAGCTCCTTTCCCTGGCCAGGCTCTCAGGGCCCTGTGGTCAATCACATTCTACAGCCATGACTCATCCCCGGAGCCCTTACTCTGCATAGATGAATAACCAGATATTCTATATTCTCTACTGCTCAGTGTTGCTGGGGTATCTTCTGGGCAGCCTCTAGGAAGCATCCTTGCCCATCCCACAACTGGATACAAGTCAGGGTCCCATCGTGTACTCTGGGAGGCAGATAGGAATGTAGGAAATGCTTGTAGGGTCTGCTTGGCATACTTTAGCTCTAGACATACACATGCATGCAAGCTCACATGTGCTTGTATACATTGAACAAGGGGCTTCCCCCACCAAATAGCCTTGAGCACCCTCTGCCCTGTCTAGCCTCAGTTTATCCATTTTCCCTCTTTGACCACAGATCAGAGCAGTGTTCAGGGCCAGTTTTAGCTCAGTGGGCAGAGGACTCAGTAGCATTTGTTGAAGTCCTAGCCACATTTTCCCTGCATCCCGCGGTTTCCTGACAAAAGGGAACACGTTAGCTCTCCAAATGGCCTCACCTCTTGCTATTTTTGCAGAAGGCCTGAACGCAATTGTTAAAAATAGAAATAACGAGGGAAAGTAAGGCTTCTAACCTTGAGTCACAGGCCAGGACAGCTCCCAGCATCCTCTCCGGGCTGGATGATAAATGATCATCGCGCTGCATTTGTCCTTAGCTAATTTATCCTTGGCCTGGAGAGAAAGTTTCTGACTTTTTTTTTTTTTTTTAATAAAAGAGAACTGGAAAGGTGTCTGTGGCAGGAAAACTCTGCCTAGTTTTCCCTGTGTGTCATGCCCTGGCAGACGCTTTCTGCAGTCTAGTTCAGGTACTCTGCAGACTAGCACGACAGCTAGCTAGGAACTAGCATAATGCACCAAGCTCGGGGTGCAAGCCCCACACAACTCTAAGCTAACTGCATCCACCGAAGGGTGAGGATACCTCTGGGAGACTAGGTGTCTGGGACACTGGTGTTAACTCTAATGGTTCTAGGTGCCTCAGGGTGAGGCTGAATGAAGGTGGACAGGACCCCAGCTTCCTGGGAGCAGGAACTCAATGCAAGATAAGGTTGGAAGATGCACCTGCATTGAGAAAGCCTGGTATTGAGATCCCACCTGCCTCAGAGTTCAAGGGCAATGCACCTGCTTTTACTACACCCACACCACCATGGTCTGTGCTCCAGCTGGAGTCTCAGACCATAGAGAGAGGGCACGCCCCATCTATGGTACCTGGGATTAAGCTGAAACATCACCCTTGGTCCTAAAGGAATACCCTTGGTCTCCAGGAATTTTGATTCACACCTCTTTAAACACCAGGGCTCAGCCTAGACTCACGGTCATGCCTCTGCCTTTAGGTGTGACATATACAGACTTTCCTCAACTCTGGTTCTCTTAAGAACCATGTTGAAGTTCTTACCAGGGCTTTGTCGCAAGTGACACAGAGCCTGGGAAGCCAGGACATGAAGTCAGCTCAGCATACAGTGGAACAGCAGCAAAACCACCACGCAAGTGCTTGGACCACCTGGAGACAAAGCTTCTGTATGTTAAATGTCTTATATATGTTACTCCTGCAGGTTCTGAATAGTCTCAAGGCTGTGTACACACAAGACATGGCTGTCTATGCATAGGGACCATAAGCCTGTGCAGATATGTGCACATATTTGACATCCACACAGAAGTGAGCATAGGTTACTTCTGTATGTATGCATGTGTATTGTATATATTCCTTTACACATACATACGGGTGTGTGTGTATGTGTGTGTGTGTGTGCATGTGCCTGATCACATATCCATCTCTATGGCTTTCAAGTGCAAGCCCATACTATCCAGTGTTGGTCAACTTCCTTTGTGAAGTCCCAGGGAATATATTCTCGCCAACTCCACAGCACCCAAACATCATTCACAAACCTATCACAAGGAAATTACCACACTCTCCTATGGGAGGCAGGTGAGGAATACAGAAGACACTTGGAGGGCCTCTCTTGGGCACATGCTTGCTCTGGGTATGCAAGTGTTCACATAAATTGGACATGTATAGAGTGGACCTTTGCATGCATGTGTATGCAAACACATATGTGTTGCAGTGTGCTAGCCTAAGCCACTCCTTGAGAAACAGAAGGTCTACCTTCTCCACTAAACCCCTTGAAGAAGAAGTCCCTTGGCTGGCTATCCCTGAAAAATCAAGTCTTTAAGAGTTTGGGCCTGTTGCAGTCAAGGTTCTATTGCTGGAAGAGATGCCATGACTCACTCTCTCTCTCTCTCTCTCTCTCTCTCTCTCTCTCAAGTTAATTAATTTATTTATTCTTTTTTCTCTCAGGAGAACTTCTCCGACCAGAGACAGAGGTGAGACCCCTGCCTCAACCCCCATGCAAGCTGGGGCCCCACAGAGACCAGCAGATGTGAACTCTATCCCGCCCTGTCAGAGAGAGCCCCATCTCCCTTCCTGTCAGCACCTCCACCTGCATTTGATATGGATTGGTATGCCTGCCCCACCCCCACCCCACAGCTCTGCCTGTCTCCCAGGAGGCCTGCTCTAACCATGGCAACTCTTATAAAGGAAACCATTTAATTAGGGATGGGTTACGGTTCAGAGGTTTAGTTCATTATAGTCATAGCAGAAAACATGGCAGCATGCAAGCAATCGAGAGAGAGAGAGAGAGAGAGAGAGAGAGAGAGAGAGAGAGAGAGAAGTCAGGCCTGTGTTGAACATCTGAGACCTCAAATCCCACCCACCCCCAGTGACATAAGTCCTCCAGTAAGGCCACATCTACTCCAACAAGATCATACCTCCTGATAGTCTCACCCCTTGTGAGCATATTTTCATTCAAACCACCACAAGCCTCATAATGAGATGTCATAGCCACAAGGCTCTTGCCTAGAAAGTCATCCCAAGCCAGTTCTTGGTGGTACATTCCCCATCACCATGGAGGGAGGCATGACCTCACTGCAAAGGTTTGCAGCAATGGGAACAGGCTTCGTGAGGTTCTTGGTGCTTCCCATGAGGCAGGAACATGAAATAAGGATGCACCGTGTGT
The DNA here is from genome assembly GCF_947179515.1 of Apodemus sylvaticus. Lineage (NCBI taxonomy): Eukaryota > Metazoa > Chordata > Mammalia > Rodentia > Muridae > Apodemus > Apodemus sylvaticus. Next base: position 28,105,863 of record NC_067493.1, on the reverse strand, counting down.
TCAGATGGTACCCAAGTCCTGCACAATTGTCCACACTGCTCAAAGTGCTTTTCCTTTGTATTTTCTAGACAATTGATTAAGTCCATTTATTAATGTAGAGACATAAGTATCTGCAATAGTGACTTCAGTTTCTGTGCTGGCTTAGTACTGCTGGAACTGCTATTCTGCCTAATCCCAGAAGGACCATGCAAGTCACTGAATCGCTGTAATTCTCATCTAGAACAGATCCCCGGTCTTCAAGCTTTCACTGCTAGGCAGTTTATCTTGTGGTGCCGCTCACTCAGATGTATGACACCGGCATGACAACTGCTCCTCTCACTTTACTTTTTTTTGTCTCCTTTCTTCCACTGATCAAGTCAGCCAATTCGTCATCTTTAAGGCTAGTGAATGCAATTCTAGTCTGGTGACTAGCTACCCAGTCTCCCAGGCACCTTTTCAGCGGCTTTAGAAGCCGTGGCTGTGGCCGCGTCCTGATCCCCAGAAGGACAGGACCGCAGTGAAGAAGAACAGCAGTGGAGCAAACAGTGCTCCACACCCACAACTGTGACTCAGAAAGCCCGTGTGCCCTTAAGACAATAATTTAAGGATGTGCCGGAGAGATGATCTGGTCCCTAAAGTGTACGCCCTATCAGTGTGAGGACCTGAATTTGATCCCCAGTGCCCACCTACAAAGCCAGGCAGGGTGGTGCTCTCCTGTAGTCTGAGCAAAGGGGACAGGCAGACAAAATGATGCCCTGAACTCTCTGGCTAGCCAACCTAGTCTAATTATCAGGCCCCATTGTAGAGAAAAATCTCTTATGTACTATCTGGACGCAACGCCTGTCAATTAAAGCTGATTGGCATATAGCTGAGGCAGGAAATAGAAGGTGGGACATTCAGCAGGCAGAAGGTATTCTGGGAATAGAGCCAGGCATGGGCGGATACCTCCTGAGACACAGAGGACAGATGTACGAAAGCTTAGCAGAGGTAACTAGCCACATGGAAGGACTTAGAATAACGCGGTTTTAAGTTATGAGCTAGTCTGGGAACAAGCCTAGCTATATGGCCTAGATATTTGTAACTGTATTTGAGTCTCAGAGTTGTTATTTCTGGGAACAGGAATGCAGCTTACAGTCAACACTTCACAACAGCGCAGGTCCTAAAGAAACAAGGAAAACTGTTGTCCTGAGTGACAAAACCTGAGGTTTATCTCTGGCTTCTATATGCATGTGCACACATGGCACACATATCCACATCCACATACATGTACACACATACCCACATCCATGCACATGACCACACATGGCACACATACCCGCATCCACATACATGTGCACACATACCCACATCCACATACATGTACACACATGGCATATATACCCACATCCATATACATATGCACATAGACCCACATTCATATACATGTGCACACATAGTACATATACCCACATCCATGCGCATGTGTACACATGGTACACATACCTACATCCATATCCATGTGCACACCTGGTACATATACCCACATCCATATACATGTGCACACATACCCACATACATGTACACATATACCCACATCCATATATATATACACACATATTTGTGTACAAATATCTAGGCCATATAGCTAGGCTCCTAGGGAACTAATGAGGCCGTCATGCTTACAGAGCATGGGTAAGGAGTTACTAGCTAGAGAGTGGATGACCCTGTGTCAGAGTTATCTTTCAATTTCCATGACAAAACACCAAAACCAAGGCAACTTAGAAAAGAAAGCCTTTAGCTTGGGCTCAAAGTTCCAGAGGGTTAAGAGTCTGAGACCAATCGATCAAGACACAGCCTAGCAAGCCTGGCTAGGGACGGCAATGATAAAGCGGCTCTTTGAATCCTACAATGAGTTCCCCAATGGCTCCCAGTGTCATCGCAAGGCCTACATCACCATGGCCTTAGGCAGCCTTCGCAGCATAACAGGCTCTGCTTACAGCATCACACACAACCCCACAGATTCGGCCCTGGAAGCAGTGGCCAGAGTTGGCCGGTTCACATTCACTGCAGCTGCTGTCGGAGCAATGTTTGGCCTTACCACCTGTGTCAGTGCCCAGGTCTGAGAGAATCCCGATGACCCCCTGAACAACTACATTGGTGGCTGTGCAGGAGGCTGACGTTGGGAGCTCGCACTCACAGCTATGGGACTGCAGCCGTGCGCTGCATCTACATGGGCACCATGGCCGCCCTCTTTAAGATCGGCAAGCTGGAAGGCTGGCAGTTGTTTCCCACCCCCAAGGTGTGAGCCAAACCCCTGTGGCAAATAAATGCTGTGTGTAAAGAGTCTGAGACCATTATGGTAGGGAGCATGGCAGCTGGCAGACAGACATGGTGCTAAAACAGTAGCTAAGAGCTTACATGAAGGGAGGGGGGAGATTTAACTGGAATTGACATGGGCTTTTGAAACATCAAAGCCTACCCCCAGTAACACACTTCCTTCAAAAGGCCATACCTCCTAATCCTTCCTAAACAGTTTCACTGGCTGGAGACCAAGTATTCAAATATATGAGCTTATGAGAGTTGCGATGGTTTGTCTATGCTTGGTCTAGGGAGTGGCACTGTTAGGAGGTGTGGCCTTGTTGGAGAAGTTGTGTCATTGTGGACATGGGCTCGAAGGCCCTCATCCTAGCTGCCTGGAAGCCAGTATTCTGCTTGCAGCCTTCAGATGAAGATGTAGAGCTCTCAGCTCCTCCTGCACCATGCCTGCCTGGATGCTGCCATGCTTCTGCCTTGATAATGGACTGAACCTCTGAATCTGCAAGCCAGCCCATTAAATATTGTCCTTATGAAAGTTGTCTTGGTCATGGTGTCTGTTCAAGCAGTAAATCCCTAAGACAAGAGTCATTCTCATTCAAACCACTATGTCCCAAATGATGGCTTTTCCCATAGCCATATTACTGCAGCTCCCTAGCTTATAGACTCTAACATCTCTTACAGTTAGAGTAGGACTGCCTACAAATGGATGGAGGGATAGCTGGACTATAGGTGAAGGCCCATCTATTCTTCCCATGTCCTCTGTGTCCTTTTCCTATGGAGGAATGTCAACAGTTTATAGGCCAGATTGTAATAAACTTCTGGAACCAAAAACAGCCGATCTGATGAAGATTGTGGCTGTTTTGCTCAGAGGGGCCCATTCTTCAACAGTGTCCTCACTGTAGATCATGGCTGGTCAGTTGGAGAAGCTGGGCAGCTCCAGAGAGGACTGGTTCAACCAAAGCCCATCACAACACTCCCTGTACCAGGAGCTTCCCAGAATCCCAAGAAACTACTGTTGCTGAGGTTCAACACTTTGATCGCTTGAGCTCTAAGCAAGGTTCTCAGTGGTACATAAGCCCTCATTTAAAACTAGTATCAATTCAGCGGGAAGGCAGGTGGGTTAGGTGGGCAGGCTATGTGTTACCTAGGGGTAGATGGCTGCTATCATAACCCCAGCTCTGACCCACAAGCATTCTGTAGCCCAGAACTATGCTGAATCCTTCTTTCAGACTTATCCAAGCCCTCTGAGGACAAAGACAACTCCTGAGGTACCCAATAAAAAGTGATCTTATCACAACTGGCCAGGAGATAGAAAGGAATGGAAGGAGCTTGTGGCCCTTGAGAGGGTGTTGTCTGTGGTCTGTCAGCAGTACATGCTCTGCAAGCTAATGTAGCTAACCACCTTCACCACTGTACATGACCCAAACTGGGCAGAGCCCACCACACCACCTTAGTGACCTTTCCAGCCTCCTGGCACCTCCATCCCCAATGAGGACACAACAACAGGAAGTGGCAGTTGGGTAGTTCCCTGTGGTCTTATTTGCCTGGTATAAGAGGTCATTTCCTCAAACCACCCTTGTGTGGAAATTGTGGCTGTGCTGTGGTGATAGGAAGCATTTTTTTTGGCCAATCAGCCTAGCCACCGTGAACCAAAGGAGGGGTAGAGATATACTCATGTATCCGCAGTAAAGAACATGGTGGGAATGTGGAGACCTTCACACAGAGGCTGAAGGTCAGCCTGGGGATAAAAGAGAAGACAAAGTCAAGGTTAATTCTTCTCTGGCAGACTTTGGTGACAAACCCAGTCAGGGTCTGAGGTCCACTATGGCCTCTCCTGTTCTCCAGTAGCAGGTGTGGCCCTGTCCATCATGAAAGTGGCAGTAAAATTCTTGATTTACTCAAGCTCTGTGGAGTTGTGGCTGTGAATCCTGAGTATCCTACCTTGCACTTTAGTGACAGTGTTCTTGAAATGGGAGGCTAAGATTGGGCTGAGGGAAAATGGAGGAAAGTGATGAACACATCCAAGGACCTGGGTGTCATGTGACCTTTTTCTAGAGAGATGCAAATGGACATCTTCTTGCCCTAGACCAGGTACCAACGACAGACCAGCATGTGAGTCTACCCAAGTCCAACATGGTGAGCAGTGAGTTTATTGGGCCTAGTTATCGAGTACAGGTGAGGGGTTACCTACCTGTACTCGATAAGTAGTACAGGTGTGGGTGACCCCAAAGCAGCCACATCACTGAAGAGTCTCACCTCAGGATGGATTAGAACTTCTGCATGGCTGCATAGATGGAGTTCCTCCTTTTGCTAATCTTCCAACTTCTAACATTCCCCTATATCATATAGAAATGGGTCAGAATTACACGGAGCTAGAAGGGAGCTACAAACGTGTTGCAAGATATTTGATCACATTGTGAACCACAAGACTCTGAACTAGGAAAATCTTGTTGTGGTGTGGCTCAGCCCTGACACACACCTTTTACCCAAGAGCTTTCTATTTACTGTAAACAAGAACTTGTAGTGTGACTCAGACCAAGTACATGATAGAACTATATAAAGTCAATGATAGGTCAAGAGGCAGAGCAAGCAACCAGTTGACAGGGAGTAAACATAAGAAAACACAGGATGAATGCAGGATCCCCAGTGGAGGAGTTGGAGGGAGGACTGGAGGAACTGAAGGGGTTTGCAGCCTCATGGGGAAGAACCAGACGCCCCAAGACTCCCAGGGACTAAGCCATCAACCAAGGGGTACACATGGTTCCAGCCACAATTGTGGCTGAGGAATGCCTTGTTGGGCTTCAATCAGTGGGAGGAGAGGTCCTTGATCCTATGAAGGCTCGATAGATGCCCCAGCATGGGGAGATCAAGAGGGGGTAGGTGGGAGCAGGTTGGGTGGAGGGGCATCTTCTTGGAGGCAGAGGGAGGGAGGGAGGGTTGGGGATTTTCTGAAAACACAGGGAACCAGGAAAGGGTATAACATTTGAAATGTAAATAAAGAATATATTCAATAAAAAAGAAAGAAAGAAAGAAAACACAGGAAAGAAAAAGGAGAGACACTGAGTTGAAGTGTGAAGAAGAACAGGCTTTTTCCTTCTGGAATGTCGGCAGAAGAGGAAGGTCAGCTGGGCGCTTTCTCTGCCTCTCTGAGCTAGCAGGCTTCCACCCCAGCATCTGGCTCCTGAGTCTTCACTGGTAAGATTGAATGGCTGGGAGTCACAGCTGCTCTCACGAAGAAGGTAATGGTTGCTGTGCTCATCGAGAGGAACCTGTGCATATCACACATCATCTAGTGCTGGAGCTGAAGCTGCCGCTTAGGAACAGAGGCCTCCGAGTCCCTTGGTTCTAACACATGCCCCATGAACACAAAGAAACACTAAGTCTGCAGCTATTGAATGCAGGGTAGCAGCTCCTCTTCTTGCTCATGTCATTAATGTGCTCTCTGGAGCCCTGATATATCTATATAGAGCTATCTACATTTTAGGTTGGCGAGGAGAAGCTCTTCCAGGCCTGGAAGTTCAAGGCTTTTGAGTCACTGAGTACCAGCAGAGCCAGAGACTGACAGCTCTGTGATGGGTAAATTTGGTTGTAAACTTGGTTGGATCTGGAACTAACAGATGCCCCTCTGGGTGGGTTTTCCCCAGAAATAGCTGGGAGGATATTTCCCAAAAGCATTGACTGAGGGGGGGGGAAGACCCTTCCCTTGAGTGGGTAGCACCCTCCACCAGTGGCCCATATATAAAGAGGTCCGAGGAGGGAAAGGAGTGTTATTTTTGCTCTTGCTGGTGAGTACATCTACTATGTTGCTGCTATTGCTGCTGTCATCCTTTGCTGACATCAAATGAGACGGGATGTGTTCAGGGCAGTACAACCACGGATCTTCACTGACATTAGAATCCAACTTCTTTGGCCTTCCCATGTAAACTGGAGACCAACGGCTCTCCAGGAACCTTCGGGGATTTCGACACCTGATCAGGAGAAGTACTAAGTCTTCTAGCCTCTTGGACTAAGCAGCTACCTTTTTCTTTCTTTTTTCTTTCTTTCTGTCTTTCTGTCTTTCTTTCTGTCTTTCTTTCTATTTATTTATTTATTTATTTATTTATTTATTTATTTATTTATTTATTTATTTTTGCCTCTCTGGCATACAGACAGCCATTGTTGGATTACCCAGGCTTGCATCATGAAAGGCAACCTAGAAAGTTCACATTCTATTGTTCTCCTCTAGAGAGCCCTGACACCAAACCCTGAGAACTCGAAGTCTGTGGCTCTTGGCTTTAGAAGCCATGGGCTTATGCCTTAAGGTGCCCAAGCAGGAAGTTTATTGCTCTGGAATGTAACCACTAGTCCCCCTGGCACTTGGCAGCTATTGTAATCCTGAGCTTCCATCAGCAGTGTGAACTGCATCTCCTGGTATCAATGGCTCCCAAAATGGGCCTCGGGTGCTGGGACCCTCAGCCTTTGGCTCTGAAGTTTGGATATCTCTCTGGCACTCTCCCAGCCATAATGGTCTGTAGCTTCTTAACTCTGGCTGTCCACAATCACCCATCCTTCCTAAGCCTTGGCTCCCTGCCCTCTCCCACTCACTATCTCCACCTCCACACAAGGTACCACTGCCTCTGCTGTTTCAAGTTTCATGCCCAGTCTCTGGGTCCTGCTTCTGGTGCTGCTCTGTTGTATCTGCTGTTTTCTCTCCCACAGCCCACCCCACTAGTGATAAAGACTGAAAGCCCACCAGAAAAGACCACTGGCCTAATGTTACAACATCACAAGGAAACACGGTGTGTGTGCTGTGGGGTGTGGGGGGTAGGGGTGTTGTCTTCTGGTTAACTTGAAAAGTGAGTCAACAGCTTGCTCACGTGTATGTGCGTGAGGGCAATGTATGCTTATATAGCTAGAAAGGGGGTGTGGCTATCTGCACCAATCATAGCAATCCTACTTGCATACTTAATTATTATATTTGCAACAAGCACTACCTTTGGCTGGACACCAGAGACATACCCCTCCTCTGGTGTGGGCAAAAAATGACACCTAGAGACCAGGGAGGCTTGTAAGTGTTGGTACCAGGACCACCGAAACCTGTGACATCACATAGGCTACAGCGCGACCTATACACCTATTGCCAAGGCAACGGCCACCATATTCCCAGAATCCACTGGGCTCACCTTTACCTGTGACCATGTCACCATCCGTGTACATATAAGAGAAGCACACACACACACACACACACACACACACACACACACGCCTCTCTTCCCCTCTTCTCTTTCCACGGTCACCCTTTGCCCTTTCCCCTGTCGATAAACCTCACGTGGAACTGTCTGGGCTGGTGTGGTCTTTCTGGAGCTGCTGCCATCCGTTGCCACCGCCGCCCACCGACCCCAACAGTAAGGGCAAAAGGCTGAGTGTAAACTGAACCAGTCATGGCTAGAGCAATATCATCTGGAGCTGCAGTTTTGCCTCCACAGAAAGCAGCTGTGGTTGTTGTATATTGGCTTCACCAAGGTGTTGGTGAAGTGTTCTAAGTTGTGGGGCTGCCCTACAGGCTATCCTGCTGTTTGCTTGGTTGCTAGTTCCCAGCCCAGAGCAGCTAGACCCTGGGGATGGATTTAACAGCTTCCTCTGGGAGTCAAATCACCTTGGGGCTGACGTCTCAGCTAATTTAAGGATCTGTGATAACAAAAGGGGTGCTTAGCATAAAATGCTGTCCTTAACAAGGAAGCCCTGGTGCTTTAACCCCTGAGGGGCATTAGCTCTTTTGCGTCTCAGCAAGATCTGGGCGGGAAGTGGGGCAGGGGCATAGCTCTGTGGCTCCTGAAGTTGCTCAGCCGCCCTGGGAGTAGTCTGGGAGTTTGTTCACAGGCACTTCCTCCGGGAAGCCCCTTTGGGTTTACTCACCTGAGAGGAGCTCAAGATCCGATCACCACATTCCAAGCTTTTGAACCCCTTGAGTTTTTTGTTTTGCTTTTTTGCTTTTTGTTTGTGTATCTGTTTATTTGTGTGTGTGTGTTTGTTTGTTGACACTGAGTCTCCTGCAGCCCGGGGTGGTCTGTAACTCACTACATAGTTGAGGATGATCTTGCATGAGTGATCCTCCGTCCCCGAACCTTTTGAGTATTGAGACTAAAAGCAAGTGCCACCACATGCAGTTTGTGCAGTGCTGGAAATGGAACCCAAGGACTTTGTAACGCCAAGGATGCCTTCTAGCAGCTGAGCTACATCCCCAGACGCTTGACCTCCTCATTTATCTTTGTACAGAGCAAGAGGGAAGGGTGTGGTTGCTCAGGAAGATCATTCTTTCTTCTTTCTATTCATTACTGTGGAGACTTGAGGATGGGATGAGAGTGGTGTGGTCTGTCTACCTTTTTTCTTTCCTAGAAGCGAATGTTTCACGGCAGGAGCTTGCTAAGTAACCCAGGTTGACCTTGAACTCTCTCCATCTTCCTGCCTTAGCCCCAAGTACGTACGAGGATTACAGTTGGGTACCAGGGTGCCACCAGGCCTGATTCCCACAACTCTTCACACTCTTTCCCCACTGTGGCAAACGGGCCATGGGCATATAAATGCCCTTGGCCAAGAGAGACGGACAGCAGAGGTGCAGCTGCCCGCACAGTGAGGGCCCCATGAGGCGGAGGCAAGCGTGGAGGGACAGCACGGAGCCTGGGGTCATCAGGACAGCTCCACTTCCTCCACGGTCACTCACTGCAGAAAATAGCTTGTCTTCTGGTCCAGCTGGCTCCGCCAGCATCTAAAACAACGCTGGCCACAACCCACAGTCTTGCTTTGTTCTTGATTCCGAAAGACTAGAAACACTCTAAGGTTGAGGAGTTCACTGCGGCTCCAGATTCTGGTTTACAGCTTGGCTCCTCCATCTCCAGAGTCCTCCCAGAGTCCTCCCAGTCACTGGACAGCACTACGATCCAATGAGAACTGTGAGAGGGGTAGAGGCTGTGTAAACTGCATATTTGGGGGGGGGGGGGTCATCTCACTGGGATTCGGGAGGGAGTTCAGCTGCCAGGAACATCTGGTCCTTAGCTGCTGGGCTGAGATTGCTTAGCCAACCGGAGCTCTCTCTCTCTCCAGATTTGGGAAAGGGAAACGTTGCAGATCGGTGCTATATCCCAGACAGGCAGCAGCTTTCTTATGGGATGCTGAGCTCCTGGTCCACCCTGCAGAAGAGTGGACCTTTGGGGAGTGCTATGGTGTCAAACACAGGTCAGAGTGCTGGGCTCTGTAGAAGTGGAATCATTTGAAAAGTGTGTGTCACCTGGTAATACTGTGGGCACCCAAGTCACTCCTGTCCTCAGGTTCCTGTTGTTAGAGTCTAGACTATGACCTCTCTGGATGCTATTTAAATCTTTGCACCTGCAGTTGGATGTGCCAGGCCACAATGGTGTGGGCGACTGTGGGTAAGGAGGGCCCAGCAGTGAGGACAGAAATGGAATGGAATGTAACATGAGCTGGGAGGGTCCCTTGAGGCTCTGTCACTGGAGCAGCATTGGTTTGGTGGAGCCTGGGCTGCCCCAACTGGGGTCCCCAAAAGTGGTCCTCACATCCCAATCTCTGCTTGGCCCATTTTTACTCAGGCTCTGTATCCTTTATAAAGACTACTGCCATTGGCTGCCTCCAGCACATCATTAGACCCAGGATAGAGGGGGGATGGAATGGCCTTAAGGGAGTTCAAGTCTAGGTTGAGGAGAATGTCTCTACCTTCTTGAATGAAGCCATTCTGATGGGACTCTTGTGCTCTTTCATTTGGCTACCCGACTAGTGAAACCGTGGGCCCAAGGAACTGACATTTCCCCAGGAGTCTCACACTGGGAGGCGAGGGGGAAGTAGGGTTTAAAGCTTTGTGGTAACCGGAGGGGGAACTTGTCTCTAGGAAAGGGATTTTTACACAGTTCAGAAAACTTTGCTGACCACCTTGTAGGAAGGACTGGATCTGAGACAATGGTGACCAGAACTTAGCTATGCCTACCTTTTGCTCTTTGAAACTTAAACATCATGACAAGACCCTGAAGATGGATTTGGGGGAGGGGGTACCTCCTGACCCATTTGTTCCTCTTCCCAGGGTGAATTCCCCACGTTGTATTAATCTCCTTTGCCTGCTTTTCACTGTTACCTGGGTCTTCTCTTGTCCTGTTAGGGACAAGTAGCCAAGCCTGATTTGTTAGGGAGGTAGATGCTGACTTTAATAAGTATGATATCGAGCCGGGCGGTGGCGGCGCACGCCTGTGATCCCAGTACTCTGGGAGGCAGAGACTGAGGCAGGTGGATTTCTGAGTTCGAGGCCAGCCTGGTCTACAGAGTGAACTCCAGGACAGCCAGGGCTATTCAGAAAAACCCTGTCTCAAAAAAAAATAAATAAATAAAATAAAAATAAACTACAATATCAGACCTCCTCACCAGCCTCCTTCTTACGGGTCCCTTAGGGGTCCCTCAGGAGGGAACCCAGTTCTCAACCTGCTGAGGCTCTCCTTAGCAAACCCCTCCATCCTGCTTCACCCTCAGCTCCCCACAGTTGCTGCCCCTGTGCTGCAAGCCGTTCATTTTTGCTGCACCTAGAAGTCTGCAGAGCACCCCCACTCATCTGCATCTCCACAACTTTGTGAAGCCTCGAGCAGCTGGCCTGCAGGCAGCCAGGGTCCTTGTTTGGAAAAGGACCTGATGTGTGTCACAGACTGACAGAATCTGCAGGAAAGCATTTTGAAGCTCCCAGGAGCCCCTCCCAGAGCAATTGGGCACCCGAGGCACAATAAAATAGGAAGAACCTGGCTAGCATCTGCTGCAGAACTTCAAATCAAGATGGGCTTGTAGGGCTCTAAAAGGTGGTGACTTCATAACCACACACAACCACAGGGGTTGGGGCTGTAGCCCAGCTGACTGACTGCTGGCCTAGCACGCCATCCCAGCACCATATAGTTGCAACCTGATTATGCGTGCCTGTAATCCCAGCACCTAGGAAGTGAAGGACAAAGGATTAGAAGTTCAAGGACATCCCTGGCTAGAGAGTTTAAGGCTAGCCTGGACAACATAAGGCCCTGCCTTTAAATACAAACAAAACAAACACTAGCTGGGGTGGTGCCATTCCTGGGTAAGTGGACCCGGGTGATACAAGAAAGCAGGGTGAGCAAGGCAGGGAGAGCATGGAGTAGGCAGTTCCTTTACTGACTTCCTTTCCAGTTCCTACCTTCAGGCTCCTGCTTGAGCTCCTGACATTACTTCCCTCTGTGAGGTACTACAAACTGTAAGCTGAAATAAATTCTCCCTGGCCTCCCCTCCCCAAGTTGATTTAAAGGTCATGGTGTTTTATCACAGCAGTAGAAACCTAACTAAGACACTCCAGCCCTGTGAAGTCTCAGGCAGGATTGCCAGGAGTAAAACCTCAACCAAGAAAAAAGAAAAAGGATGAGATAACTCAATTGGTAAAATTCTTTCTGCACAAGCATGAGGACCTTAACTTGGTCCCTAACACTGATTGATAGGCAGGTGTGATGCCTGCAACTGTAATCCCAGCAGTGGGAAGTGCAGACAGGGGGATCTCTGGAGCCGCCATCTAGTACAGTCTAATCAGCAAGTTTTGGGGTCAGTGATAGAACCTCAGTTTTTTGTTTTTTGTTTTTTTTTTAAGTAGAGGGCCATTAATGATGATGTCTGATATTGTCCTCTGGTCTTCATAAGCACCAGCACATACACATGCACACATGCATGTGCGCTGGCATGCACGCGTGCACACAACTGCACATATATAAATAAAATAATTCAAAAACCCTAAACGCAGAGGTATGCCTTTTCTCCTGTAAGAATCTGAGCTTAAGAGCTACCTAGGACAGCCCTCAGGCTATTCAGATGTAAGATTATTTATTTAATCTATGAGAAATAAAAATGATACAATCTTATATAGTCCAGGCTGGCCTCAAACTTCTGAGTCTCCTGCCTCCATCTTCCCAGTTCTGGGATTACAAGCACATAAAACCGCCTCATGGTTTATACAACATTGAGGATAGAACTGGGGTGTCCTGTGTGCTAGGCAAGCATTCTACCAACTGAGTGACCAACATTCAACGAACATAAAATGGACTTTAAAATTTCAGGTCACGGACCTCCTTATCTAAAAACTTGACTATGTCAGATGGATCCCTGCTGCAGTATCAGGACACAAGGGTGAAGGAAGGGGCACTCCCTGCCCCCACATCCTACTCATTCAACCCTGAAGAAGGCTTTTTCTGCAAAGCTCACCCTGCCCTATGATCCTTGGTGAAACCACCTCTTCTTCTTCTTCTCCTTCTCCCTCTCCCTCCTCCTCCTTCTCTTTTTCTTCCTCCTCCTCTAACCTTTGCCCAGGGAAGCCATGTCTTCCTAAAAGCTAAAAACCTAAGTAAACATATGCCTAAAGAGCCCATGCCCTGCTGGCACCCCCACCTGATTTGACTCTGTCTGTCCCTAGTCTGTTTCCAGCTTGCACTATGGGTGCCTCACAATGGCACAAATGACCAGGTCCAGCACCACTCTCCTGGCCATTCGGACCTCGAGTCCTCTGACCCATCCCTCCCACCCAGTGCAAAGTTGAAAAGCAGCTGAGGTGAACGACTCATGGGACCCCAATCCCTGCAGTGGGCAGTCACCCCTTCCCTTCCATCTTCTGTCACCAGATGGGGTGCCACAGAACTGGACTGGGTGATTTTAATGTGGCTTTCACACTTCAACAGCTCCAGCATACAGTCAGTGTCTACTGATCACGAGTAAAGACTCTTCAGAGAGGGAGACAGACAGACAGACAGACAGAGAGGAGACAGAGACAGAGAATGCCATGAGGCTCAGCCGGAGCAGTTAAAGACAGAGCCTCTTCCTAGTGGGACCCTTCCCGCCCCTGGCCCCTATAAGTCCTGCCCAGGGACTTTGAAGTCTCATCACTGTGTTGTGACTCTTCTTCCCTTGCATTTGGTGTTCAGCCTGGACATACCTGACGGGGACACAGTCTCTGTACTAGTTATTTCCACTGCTGTGACAAACACCTGACAGAAGAAACCTAAGGAAGAATTGACTCTGGCTCACAGTCTGAGGGTGCACAGTCCATCGTGGCTGGGGAAGTCACGGTGGCAGGAGTATGAGGTGCTTGGTCACGTGGGATCCTCAGTCAGGAAACAGAGAGAGATGGATACTGGCCCTCGGTTCACTTTCTCCTCAGTCTGTCCAGGACTCCAGCCCAGGGCCACCTACATTCATGGTGGTCTTCTGCCTCAAATTTACTCAGCCTAGAAACTCCCTCCAAGATACACCCAGAGGTTGTTTCCATAATGATTCTAATAATTGTAAATCTCAATAAGTTTACAGTCAAGACCAACTCTCACAATTTCCCTCCTAGGTTTCTAGGCACCACTGGATTCTGGGTGTTCTTTCCCTGTTCCGTTTGTTTCTCTGATGCTATGATAAACACTGACCAGAAACAACCCAGGGAGGGAGGTTTCCTTCAGCTTATGGGCCACAATCTGTCACTGAGGGGACTCAGGACAGGAGCACAGACAGATATGAAACCAAGATCCTGGAAGAACACTGCTTATTGGCTTGTTTCGATATCTTTCTTACATAGCCCTGGCCCAGGGTGGCACCACCCACAATGCACTGGGCCCTCTCAACTTCAGTTAGCAATCAACAAAATACCTTCCATGCTAATAAGATGAAGTCAGTTCTTCAACTGAGATTCCTTCTTCCCAGATATGTCTAGGTTTGTCACGATGACAAAAAATAACCAGCATGTCCACATCCCAGAGACCCTGACACCTCTGGGCAGCTTCATCCTGCAGCCTCTGGTGGGAACAATCTGCCTGGCTGGGTCCTGGCATAAAGTGAGGACCCAGATAGCCTGCTGCATGACCACATGGGGCCTGCAATCTCATCCAGACCCCTAGAGTCAATAAATCCATCAGTCTGGATGCCATCTCTGGAGCTGTAGGTAGGAAATGATGTTTGTTGGGGGTGGACCAGAGGGACAGTCAGAGCTTGGGGAGGGACTACATTTTCCAGTGAGTGCCCAAACAACACTCCATCCCTGCAGCAAAGGCAGAAGCTCTGGATGTTTCAGATCATGACAGCTAGGATATTTTCTAAAGTTTATGTGACACACCACAGTCCTGGAGTCCTCCAGGTCCACTGACAAAATCAAGTCACCCATAGTGCCACAGTGTGAGGACATCATTGCCTTTGAAAATGGTGCAGATGGTTCAGACCCTCTCAGAGGTCAGCAGTGTAGAGCAGCACCATGCAGAGAGGCAAAGGGAGAGGTCCCCAGGTGTGCAGGCTTAGAGAAGGCTCAGGAGCCCTGGGGGTCTGTGTGGTATAGACCCCAAGATTCAGTGAGGCAGTCAGCGTAAGAGTGAGACACGTGCCCCTTGCTCTTCTGAGCTTGTTGTCTTGTCATACTGCCTTTCCTTAAAAATTAAGATTTATTTATTTCATGTGTCCGAGTTCTGCCTGCATGTATGTATGTGTACCACTTATGTGTCTGATGCCCACAGAAGTAAAAAAAGAGTGTTGGCTTCCCTGGAAATGGAGTTACAGATGGTCGCGAACTACCATGTAGGTGTTGAAAACAGAATCTAGATCTTCTGCAAATGCAATATGTGCTCTTAACCACGGATGCACCTTTCCAGCCTGCTCTCACTTGTTTGTTTGTTTGAGAAATGGCCTCACGTTTCCACGGTTCCGATTCATAACTGAGGATGACCTTGAACTTCCGATCTTCTTGTCTCCACCTCTCCCTCCATTCATCAATCTGTGTGATTCATGCAATGTTTAGGGTGAAACCCAGGGGTTTGTACAAGCCAGGCACACACTCTATCAACTGAGGCCCAGCCACAGCTTCCCACACAGTCTTTCCTTGAGCCTTTGGAGCAGAAGAGTGACAAGGAACTGTAGCTTGCGCTGGTATTTACGCTGTTAACTAATTGAGTCAAGCAAATTAAACCTGCTTTCCAAATTCTGTTGGGATACCCGCAAAGCCACGGCAGGCATATCTGAGCAGGTATTACCCTGAGCCCAAAGGAGGACTATTCAGCCTGTGTCCAGCCAGAGTGAGACAACAGAAAAGATGTGGCCTTTACTGCTTGATGCAGCCTGAGGGGACATGGGGGGAGGCTCAGGCTTCTGACTAACCTTCTTTAAGGAGATTAAGGCCTGGGCAAGGAAGTCCATATAAGTGCCTTAGAGCCAAAGACATGAGACATGATGAAGCCAGCTCAGAGAAAGAGTGGCCTTCTGCACAGCTAAGAAAGCCTGAGGCACAGTGACAAGACCATGACTGTGACTTGCTCAGAGAGTAGGACAGTTGGTGCAAGAGCAGAGTCCCATCTCTGGCTAGAGCAGCTCTGCCCATGGGCACCCACTCAGGTCCCACCTACAGGAGCCCGTCCCCTCCAGCCCCATCTCCATGAATAATCATGCAAGGTATGACAAATGCCATCTGTCACTCATAAAGCATGATGTCGTCTTTCTACAAAGCCATAAGCAGCCCTGGGGCTGAGCCACGGAATGGCCTATAAAACCCCCGATAATGACCTCATGCACGCTTTCCAACGTAAATGCTATTGCAGGCAGCTGTTTGCAGAATTTATCTGTGGGCAATATTTCACACCCAGCACTCTTCCAGCGCCAGTGCCTGATCCCCTCTTCGGCACTAAAGCGTCTGTGTCGTGCTGATCAATTGTGGGAACTTGCTCTCTGATGATGAATAATGGAATTGTGCTCACCCAGACCTTTGCTATCAGACACATGCAGGTGGCTAGAAGCTGTGTCCACCTCCTGTCCTGATCCTCTAGGGAAAGAAGAAATGTTTCAGACACACAGTTGCTTGTTTTCTCAGGGTATTAGCAAAAGCAGGTTCTCCTGGTGGAAATGTGTGTCCCTAACTCTGCATGGGCTCAGTCCTGTGGTCCTGATCTCTCACAGTAGGGAAATGCTTTCAGAAAAGGGTAGCTGGAGAGAGGTTGTGGCCTGCAGCTGGACCATCTCTCCCCTCACCTGGCAGCACATCCACCCCGTGATGGGGGAGGAAAGAGCAGCTGCTGAGCACAGGCCCACTTCCCCACACACCAGACACCTGTGCCAGCTCCACGTCTGCCACCGAGGGCACGGCTGCAAGTCGCTGTGATTTACTCACAAACTCAGATTTGACGTTTGGCTTCTGAATACTCTATCTCGTTTGTCTGATATTTGCATTTTCCACTCTAATCACCAAACCTTCAGACTGCATTCATGCATAAAATGAGATGCGGCGAATGCCTTTTAATTTTTACCAAATGCCTCCTTCTGGGGTGATACTGGTGCCGGGGGCAGGGAAGGAACGGCATCACAAGCAACTTGAAATAAAGTGTTTTGCGAGTCTTACCCACTTTACATCTCCAGGCCAATCAGTGGGTGCTGGAGAACACTAGAATCTCCCTGTTCAGGAAGGTAGCGACCTACATGACAGCATCTTCCACTCTTGGGTCTCCATCCACACACACTCTGACCCTCTGTGCTGCAGGGTTACCGCTTCTGGAAGATTCAGGACAGCCCCCCTCCCCCACTACTCTTCACATGTCTCTGTTTGGGTCAGGAGGTGCTTCCTTGCAGGTTTACAGGAAAGACTAGACTTCTACAGGCTACTGATGTTGCCTGGGAAGTGGCGTTCCCTTTGGGGTTCTTAGTATCTTTAATGAAATAATTTAGACGGGGATCTTCAGGACAATTTTATTAGAGTTTGAGAAAAAAAACACCAGGGAAGCAAAAATGCAAATCCTGAAGCTTGCAGAGGGGAGGTACAAGGCTGAGAGCCTTTGTTAGGCTCAAAGGTCAAGAGTCAGTCAGGAGAAAGCCCAGTCTGTCAGAGAAAGCATGTTTAGGCTTTTAGCCAGTCACAAAAAAAAAAAAAAAAAAAAAAAAAAAAAAAAAAAAAGCTATAACGAGAAAGAGAAAGGAAAGTATGCTTAATGTCTGGCCAATAGAGTCTAAAGGGCATATGATTCCAGGCTCCTAAGTCCCAGGACAAAGAATTATACCAGAGGCTCATGGTTAGAAATACAGAAAAAAAATTATTAGGAAAAAATAAGGAGGGGAAAGTGCTCCCTAAAGTTGAAGTAGGCTAATGGGGGGAGGGGAGCGCCAAAAGCCATAGGCTGTGAGGCACGTGATCCTTGATTGGCTATTTTCATGGCATCTGCCTTTCTTGAAGAGACGGTTTGTCTTATACATGTTCTCTTCATTCCCAAAGCCCGGGTGATGAAGACCTTCTAGTCTTCCTTTGCAAACAGTCCTGACCATGCTATTTGTTGTAGGAAGCCCACATGGGAACAGGCACCCATTCTGTCTCTACCAGCTGGCTTCTTTTGTGTATCAATCTTGATACTACAGTTTCCAGTGCCTAGTTCCTGCCATACTAGAACTCACACTGTCATACTGAGGTTGAGGCAGCACCGAGAATCCCAGCAGCTAGGCATAGATGTTCGTGAGAACGACTGCCTCCAAACATCCACTGGGCCAAACTGAGGGTTTCCACCTGCTCCTTAGAGGTTCCTATTGCTCTGTTCCAGCCTGAAGACATGTCCACCCTCTGCTCAGTCTCTCTATCTTCAGGGCTTGCTCTTCACATGGTTCCCTTCCCCTCCAGTACTTCCGGTTCAATGGCTGCTCACTGGGAAGTCACTAAGGTTGGGCTCCTAGCCTGGGATCTGGTACTTGGCTGATGTTGGAGATGAGCCTTTGCTAGAGTGGAGCAGTCTGTGGGCTCCACTCCGAGAAGAGGTGAGAAACAGACTGTGGTTACCAGCCACTCACCAGATACACCTGGCCCCTCAGAGCTAGAATGTTCCACTTTGTGATGGACAGAGGACCCCCCACAGCCCTGGGATGAGAGCACTGGCCCAGATGTCCTGTAAGTAGCTGAGT
The DNA here is from genome assembly GCF_947179515.1 of Apodemus sylvaticus. Classification (NCBI taxonomy): domain Eukaryota; kingdom Metazoa; phylum Chordata; class Mammalia; order Rodentia; family Muridae; genus Apodemus; species Apodemus sylvaticus. Next base: position 28,087,671 of record NC_067493.1, on the reverse strand, counting down.
TCAGGGAAAGCCCATCGGAGCCTGAATGTGGATGATACAATCTCACTAATGGAGCTATTCTAAAGAGATACATAATGTCCATCCATTTGGCTATAGAACTATTGAAACAATGTATGCCAAAGAAATAGAATTCACCCCAGAAATTTCACACTGGGGGGGGGGAGGGGAGAAAAGGGCTGAAGACTGGGCCAGCCCGAAGGGAATCTGTCTCCCAGAAAGAGATTTCATGCAATTTGCCAGATCACCTTGCAAGGGGAACAGCGCAGAGACAACGATGGGGAACAGGACCAATGCCTTGATCAGCAGCTCTTCCTCTCTATTTAAATGCAGTCCTCATCTTAGGACCCCAAAGATGGACTTGAGGGCTTGCTGGTTCTCTCTGTCCATCTTCTCACATTGCCCCATTGAACATATCTCCTTCGCTCTTAACATAATAACTCTGGTAACGAGGAGGTGAGCAGTGTGCATGGTAATGACCCCAGGGTGCCCGACTCCAGTCCTGATCTCAGGGGACCCAGTGTGGCACCAGGCAGAAGCCCCAACTGCCTAAAGTCCCCTGAAATTCCTTGTGAACAACTCCCCGTGATGGCCATGCCTCAGTCCACACCTTGATGTGAAACTGTCTTTCAAAGGAGGCAACACAGAGGTCAAGAGTCAGTATCACTTACAGGTGGGCTGGATTTGTCCCAGAGATGCCATGTTCCCCAGCTCGCTCAGACCTTCCCAACTTTGCAAACCTACCCTGATACCATTTTGACCAGAGCCTGAAGGGTTTCACTCATCTCCATTGCCTTTCTCCCTAACTTGTTCTTCCTGCATGTCAGGAGGGCAAAGATAGTGAAGCGTACATCCCAGTGGGAACTGGGGGCCTTAAAAAAACGTGGCTAAGTCAGCTTAAGTGTTAGGGCTGGTGTCTTAGTCAGGGTTTCTATTTCTGCACAAATATGACCAAGAAGCAAGTTGGGGAGGAAAAGGTTTATTCAGCTTATACTTCCAAATTGCTGTTGATCACCAAAGGAAGTCAGGACTGGAACTCAAGCAGGTCAGGAAGCAGGAGCTGACTCAGAGGCCATGGAGGGATGTTTCTTACTGGCTTGCTTCCCCTGGCTTGCTCAGCCTACTTTCTTATAGAACCCAAGACTACCAGCCCAGGGATGGTACCACCCACAATGGGCCCTCCCACCTTGATCACTAATTGAGAAAATGCCTTATAGCTGGATCTCATGGAGGCATTTCCTCAACGGAGGCCCCTCTGTGATATCTCCAGCTTGTGTCAAGTTGACACAAAACCAGCCGGCACAGCTGGGATGGCAGAGACAGACAGATTTCTGGGGCTTGGTAGTTTGGTTTAGCCTGGTTGACAAGTTCCAGGCTGAAAGACTCTCACAAAAACAAAGTCATGACACCTGAGGTTGACCTCCGAGGTACACATTCATGTACACATCCCCCTTCTCTCTTGTACCTGAATGTGAATATGTGCACATGCACAGCACACATACACACACACACACACACACAGAATGGTTTGGTGGTGGCATAGTAGGTCTCCTGGTCACTGACCCCTTACCTCCCCCCTCAGCACACAATACATATCCTAGAACCTAATTCTTCCCATCCTTCAAGGCTAAACCCATGGACTTTGTAATCTCATGCACAACCAAGCATGACCGGCTCCCTGTGCTTGGTACTTACCAACAAAGGCCATATGTTTCTAAAATGTCCCGATGACTCATGGATGTGATTTTTCAAAGGGGCTGCAGCAATGCAGCATGGGGGCCAGAACATGTGACCTGCTACCAGCAAGCACCAATCTTCCGAGCCCAGACATCTGCACCTCACTTCCCTCCCAAAGAAAGAACAAAAGCAAGTATCACCAAGCCAATCCCTGAGGAAGGCTGACCTGTGTTCTCTGTAAGATGGACAATGGGATCAGGCGACTCTCATCCCATTCCTAGCTCCCAGCCCTGTTAGTTGCAACATAAATAAAGCTAAGCTACCACATGGACACATGCGTAGAATGTGAATGAAGACACAGTCACATAAACGTTTCAAGGACTGATGGGGAAGGTATGGAGGACCAAGGGTCAAAGAGGGTCCTTAGGGTTTGGAAGAGAAGACACTTTTAGGAAAATGTGGCATGTATATGAAGACCTGTTAAAAGCGAAAGAGCACGCAGCCCCTATATGCATAAAAGCTGCTTCTAGAATGACAACCATCACACAAGGGTCCTGGGTTAGGAGCCTGCCTACCCAGGAAGGAGGAAAGGAAGGCAAGTAGTTTGGGAAGAGAGGGTGTTCCGGGAGCCAAGAGCAAGGATTTCACTCCAAGAAGGAGGTTAAACCCTGAGCTCAGTGGAGCGTGAACCTGTTCAGTTCAGTGAGATTGTGAGCAGCACGCAGAAGGGGTGATGGTCCTGGTTGGATGAGAACCCAAGAATTTGTTCAGTGGCTGCTGTCACTGGCCCAGAGAGGGAGGGTGGCCAGGCACACTGGAGTTGGTGAGGAGTGCTGGCTTGAGACATGTTTTGAAAATTGAGTTCACAGGGAATTCATCAAGCGTGGCTTTGTAGCTTGGCAATCACGGGCTAAGTAAACGGTGAGCTACCTGGTAGAGCATGGGAGACAAACGCTGAGAGCTCAGCCTTGGAAGTGTGGAGGCGCCATCGGTGTCCAGCACTCAGCACTGGCCAGGCCTGACACAAACCCAGAGGATGGCTGGGAGTAACCGCAACCACATCCAGGGCAGGAACAAAGATGGAAGTCTGCAAAGAAACCTGAAGAGTGACAAAGGTGGTAACACATACCTGCCATCCCGGAACTCTGATGACTGAGACAGAAGGGTACTTGCAAGTTCCCGGTTAGCCTGGGCTACACTGAAGTCTTGAAACAGAATTGTTAAATAATTGTGGGTGGCGCTCAGTGATGCTGTGATTGCCTAGTATACATGAGGAACCAGATCCCACTCAGGAGAGATCAGGACATGCAGGCAAGTTCACCAGCAGAGGTTATATGTCAAAGGGAAGGCCCTAGGAAAGTTTCTCAAGGAGCAAGGATATGCCTGGTGTGTGTTCTCTTCCCTGAGGGAAGCCTCCAGTAACACTGGAAGAGGGTCACCTTACTGTGGCTACGGCAGCTGCTGGGCCTGACTCTTCCAGTGTGTTGAAGTTAGCAACGATGGGTGCTGAGTGTTAGCAAGAGTTCTTTAGGTCTGAGTATCAGGTGCCCTCTTTGCTCTATGAAGCCAGTGAGGTATGTGACTCTCCAGGGCCCGTCTGGACTGGGTTCAGAAGCCCTGGCACAACAGCTCTCTATTTCTTGCCACTTCTTCACTTTCCTTGAGGCCCACGCTAGCTTGCAACCCGCTATGAACTCCTGATCATCCTGATTCCATCTTTCAATGTGAGGATTACGGGTGTGTACTATCATGCCTGGCTAGCCTTGGCTTAAAATTACTTTAAAAAACAAAACTGTGCACGTGTACACAGATGCGTCTGTGCACGCACGTGCATTTTCAAGGCAGCATGTCTGGAGATCAAAGGACAATTCTCGGAAAGCGGGCTCTCTCCTCCTACCGCATGAATCTTGGGTTTGGTAGCAAGTGCCTTTACTCACTGAGACACCTTCCCAGGCCCCCACCTTCATGGTTTTTGGATGTTTTGGTTGTGAGCTTTGTCTTTAACCGCTGAGCTATTTCTCCAGCTTTGGCCTACACTTTTCTAACCAACCCCACCGCTGTTTTCTTTTCCTTTGTGTTCTTTCTGTCTGTTCTGTGTAAAATCAGTCCTTCTACATTTTACTGCCTTTTCTGCATTCTCAGACTGAAAGCTCAGTCCATTCATTTCAAGTCATTATCACGTCTAATAAACGAAGCCATCCCCCCACGGCTTTCCTCCCAGTCCCTCTGCAGTGACTTCTTACAGATTTTAATAGGTTCTGCTGCTGTCTGTGTGCATTTTTAAGTAGGCTGTAATTTCCCTTTCAGGTTCTTTTATCGCCTAAAAATTGTGTTTTTATTTGTGATACCAATTTCCAGGTGGAAATATTTCTGAAGCTCAGTGCTATCACGATGCCTCCCTCAGGTTCTGAGAATCCCACAGACCCACCAAGAGGCGTGTATGTACACCTAGGCAGCACATTCCAGCACAAACACACACATATGCACCTGCTCAGTGATTATGAGGTATGCACGTGTGTGCTATGGAGGCCCTGGGTGGGTGCACACATGCCAGGAGAATCTGCAGTGCACATAAATAATGCACATGCACCTTCCAGATGCATGTCTTGCGCAGCTCAAGATGTAAAAGAGACTATACCAGCCCTTTGAAATTCCTTGACATTTTTATTATGGTCCAAAGACAGTTGGCTTTAATAACTACTTCCTGAATGATGGGGAGGGGGCAATAAACCCCATATCTAAAGCATACAAAATGTATAAAGTGAACTCAAGCTCCTTAACTGTTATATTTGTGTGATTCTGAGTTGTTATCGGTAGCGTTTTCTCGGGTCAAGTTACCCTGGGCACCACAGTAGCTCAGACTACTCTGAAACCTCCTCCTGCCTCTGCCTCCCCCCAGTGCTGCCACCAAGCCAGTGTCCCCAATCTCTCTTTGGCTTCTGGATTTGTTCCTGTCACTTGAAACTAAAGAGTCCTGTTTTTCAGAATCCTTGGTCTAAGGCTGAGGAAGGATGTCTCAGATACTGACCAATGGCCTTGTGTGTCCGTCCCTCACACTCAGCCAAGAGGACTCAGATCCCGTTGAGGTCTTCCTCTCCCGCTCCTAAGGATTTTGACTAGATTTTCAGGGTAAATCTGATACCAGGGCCTGTTTTCCCAATAGTTGTGAGATTGATGGGCAAGGAAGCCTCAAGGAGACATCAGAGTCCTGACCCAATAGGCCACTGTATTGCTGGCTGGGCAGCTCTAAGCCTGACCAGGGTAGGGAGTCCATGGGACAGGACAACTCTCAGATTATACTTCTTCCTTCTCAAGGAAGGAGTCCCGAGCCTATCTGGACTGTTCTCTACCTGTGTGGTAGGAATGTTTGACATTCCACAGCTCATTGGTGAGTTTGGGAGAACCTGGGGTCCCTCTGCACATGGACAGTACATCCAACACACCCAGGTCAGTCAGCCCCATCCCACTGTACACTGAAACTTCCCTACCCAAACTTCCCTTTGCTATAGGGCCGTCCATGCCCAGATAACCGCTGCCTGGGTATTTCTTTTTTTCAGCCATGTTCCATCATTCTAAGCAGCCATACCCACCCAGCTTCTTTCTTTGTCACACGGAGGCACCTGCTCACTGGGCCTGGGCCTCTGTGTGACCTTTATTCAACTGCAAGCAGCATTGCTACTGAGGTCAGCAGTGGACCTCTAGACAGGCCAGCAGGGTTGATAGCGCTCTGAGATTGTAGGGCACACAGCATCTCCTCTGACTCCAAGAGTTCTGAGAGCAATAGGCAACTGAAGGCAGAAGTCGTGAGATGGTCAGCTTACTGCTCTCATCTGTCCCCTGGGAAAGAGCCCTCTGGAGCCCAGCTCTGATCTTGTATATAGCCCATCTCTACCCACAGGGCCTTGTTTTCAATTCACTAGACTCCCCAAAGTGCTTGTGATCCTTTCACAATCCTTCGGGGGTCCTCACTGGCCCTGAGACTGCCCTCTCCACTGCCCCGTTCTCAGCTACCTTCCTGAGAGCAGAATGCAAGAACTGACTCAGGCAACTGACCCAGGTCTTCCGAGGCTGATCTCCTTGACATAAGTTGGTGGACAGATGGGTGACAGAGAGAGGTGCTCATTAAAGTGTGTTCAGACGATTCTGTGAGCTCCTGTGTTCAAAGTCAGAGCCCACGGTTCCTCAACCACCTAGCAACTGAAAGTATGTGCTACCGGCGTCTCCAGACTCCGCCCCCACTTCCCTGCTCTCTCTTATGTGTCGAAGTCAGGATAAGATGGCAAATATGGCTATAGGACACAAGAATGTATCCGCATCTAACTGTAGGGGTCCAGGATATGCCCGTGTATATCTGCGGGGAGATGTCCCTATGTGAGTACAGGGCATGAGGATATGACTGCATGAGATTGGAATAAGCCTCAACTGTGCCTCTTTGGCAAATTGGTTATTTTGTGTTGCTTTGATACACAACAGGCTCGTGGGAGGCTCTGGAAACAAGTGGAGTCTCTTTCAGTGGGAGGAGATTTCTGTGGACCAAGAACTAGCTAACTCTGTCTCTGTCTGTCTGTCTCTCTCTGTCTCTCTGTCTGTCTCTCTGTCTGTCTCTCTGTCTCTGTCTCTCTCTCTCTCTCTCTCCCCATACCTAGAAAAAAAAAGATTCCCTCAGTAGTGAAGGCAGGCAGGTTTAACTTTGCATGCTACCCTGATTGGCCTACCCACATTCAGTTTTGTTTGGGGCATAATAATATTCCATTCTCTGGGCTCTGCTTCCCTCTCTTCCTTTGTCCCTCTGTCCTTCAGCCGCTCACATTGACCTGCTGTGCTTCTTGACTTCCTGGAGATGTGTTGGGCTCAGGGATTTCTTGCTTGGAGTTAGTTTAGCTGTATTCCCAATGTCGTCCCATCCCTCCTAGCCTAGCCCAGTTCTGAGGTCTCTAGTTTTTCTCTACTGCTTTGGTTCCTAGGACCAAACCTGCCTGCAGCAAGTGGAAAGCCCCAGCCATACCTGGTTCCAGCCCTATCTGTGCCTACAGATATGGTCACTCAGTGCTGGGGCCCTGACGCCCCCCTCTGTTCACACTATATACGCTTCCCCTTTCTGGAACTCTCTATCCCTCTAGATATCCCTCTAACCACCAGCGACAGCCAGGAACATGGCCCATTCTGGTTCTGTCCCCTGCCCTCCTGTAGCTTGCCTCACTGGAGACACTTTTTGGAAGTTACCTATGGGGCCTACCAAGGGGCCACCCCAAAACTGTCATTGCTTCAATCTCTCTCACCCCAGTCCCTCACTCAAACTCCTCATTCAGCAATAGCTCTGTAGGCCTTCTTGCTCTGGTGCGCCTTTGCAAGGCAGTCCTTGTATAGGCACCATATGCAGACGGACGAGAGCTGAGCCTGGACACGTGACATGGTTTACAATGGCTTACTAGAGCTCCAGCTTGGCAGAAAAAAACAATGCTTCAGAGCTATCCCCCAGGTAGCTAGGGGATAGCATCAGGGTCCTCTTCAGACAGGCGAGGTAGCAGACTATGGCTGTCTACCATAAGGTAGAGAGACCTAGTGAGGCTCAGTTGGCATGTGTGTGTGTCAGTTTCTATACATACCCATGTCTGTATCTGTGTGTCATCTGTGTGTGTACTTGTGTCTGTATGTCTGTGTACATCTATGCACACCTGTATGTCCATGTCACCGTTTCTTGTATGTCACCTCTGTGTGTATGTGTATACCTGTGTCTGTCTCTGTGTCTGTATGTCTATGTGCCCCTACGTGTTTGTGTATCTGTGTTACCGTTTCCCCCACCCACCCACCCACCCCCATTTCCCCATGCCTGTCATCTGTATGTGTCTCTGTGTTAACTCCTCTTCAGCACCAAGTACTTGGGGCACAGAGCGTGTCCCCCTTCCTCGAAGGGAGAACTATACCTTCAGAAAATGTTTCTGCATGAATCACCTTGGCCTTCCTGGGGCCTCTGGGCGGAGCCATGAGAGCAAAGCCTCTTCTGAGACCCTTTGTCTGTGTCAGCATCCTGGGGCAGAAGGGCAGGGAGAAACAAAAGGGAACATGTTAGCAGACAGCAACAGGTGTTACTGCAGAAACAGCAGGCAGGTCCACTGCATTTACACTGGCTACAACATCCTGCTTCCTTGAGGTAGGAGCCAGAGACCCAGGAATTCCCCGAAGGAGCCACACAGCTGTGATGAACGAGTGTCCAGGACACCAGGAGACAACGGGAAGACCCACTAACTGATGCCCGCAGTAGCGGGTTCCTCTGGACTGATGACATCCGTCTGTCTTCAGAGGTCCCAGGTTGTGGGTGCTTTCTTCCTACTCCTGCCCTCAGGACCACCACTTCCACATACAAACTCATCGTCTCTGTGAGCGGGAGGGCGGCACGAATGCAGAACGTCTCAGTTTCCTTGATGTAAGCCATACCTTCTTGGGGAGTGCACCTCTATTTAGACCCCACCCACTGCACTCTTGGGTTTCCACTATGCCACCCAACACAGGCAGCAGCTCCTGTTACAGGAGTGTGGAACTCCACCCTCTCTTCCTTTCTAATGGCCTAGGAGGCACCTTTGCTGACCAGTTAGCTGGCTGCGACCCTCTTCCTCCCTAACAAGCAGCTAGTGGGCATCTACTGAACGTCAGCTAACACAGATTTGTTCAGGAATAACATGAGTTGTGCCCTCGATTCATAGGGAACTCAAGCTCACTAAGAGCAATTGAGGACCAGGGAGCACAGCCAGGAGAGCAGGACAAAAGAGGAGCTCCGTAGCTCACAGGCTCCGCCCCTCAGACCCTTACACAGCAGCTGGGTTGGGCTGCTGTGGAAATCTGCAGGTGCTTGAAGCCCGGAGGTCTGCTCAGCTTGTGGGTCTGTGGGTGAGCCTCTCAAGCTTACCTTCCCAGAATTTTAAGCAGAAATTCCCATGCATTCCTACTTCCTACTAGGGGTTGGGGATCCAGAAGCCCCGTGGCCGCAGATGAAGCCACGTGGTGAAGGCAGATCTCTTTTTAGTGTGCACCCCGATTTAGCATCCCAGAGGGCAGGCAGCGAGACGCGCCCCGCCCACCGCCCGCGCATCCGCGCTGCTCAGCCAGACCGGGCGCGGCGCCGCCAGGGTTAAGGCGCAGGCGTGTCCCCTGGGGTGGGGTGGGCCCGGCAGCCTTGCCGAGCTTCTGGCGTCCCCTCGGAGTGGGGCCCAACGCGCTTCCCCGCCGTTCTCTCCGCCGCGTGGCAACGTCGTCCCTTCGTCCTCCACCTAGCAGGCTGCGGGGACCCGAGGTGCCAGGACACCGCCCGGAGGGGAGTTCGTCCGGCCGCGCAGACGCCCCGCGGGCTCCGGGGAGGGACTTGGCCTGCTTTCTGGACTCCACTCGCTGGGGAGGAGCCGTCAGGCTGCAGCTGGAGGCGCGCGTAGCTACGGGGACGCAGGCGACCAGGCCGAAAGCCGCGCGCACAGGGCGGGAGTCCTAGCTGCCTGCGGGTTCCCAGCCGGGCCTCTCTGACTCCCGGCTCAACGCGGAGGAGGCGCGGCGACACCGCGGGGCGCGGCCAAGGGAGGAGAGAGCGGAGCGCGGGCTAGCGCCGGGCCGGCCGGGCCTCGCGGGGCCACGGCTCCGCCAATCTGCGGGCGCTGACGCGGGGGGCGGCACCGGCGCGCTCGGATATCAGCGGGCCGGGCGCGGGGCGCCTGGAGCTCGGCGGTGCGGGCGCTGCGCTCCGGATCGGCCTGCTGCACCTGCCAGATCACCGCTTCGCCCTGCGCGCCCCCTCGCGCTCCCCTTCTCGCCCCTGTCTCTCCAGCCCTGTCTCCCAGCCGCAGCCTGACAGCGCAGAGGAGCCGCTTTGTCGCCCGCCCAGCACCCGGCATGGCCCAGCGGGAGCATCGCGCTCTGGATCGGATCCGTCGCGCCCTGGCTGGGATGAACAGCCGCGCCTTCTGCTTACACGCCCAATGAGTGTGGTCGCCGTCCCGGAGACCCTCGTCCGCCCCTGCGTTCCCTGTCGCCACTGCCACCCGCTCCACCGACGAGGACCGCTAGCCGCCCCCCCGAAATGGCCTGGAGAGCCGGTGCTTTGGTGGCGGGTGTCCTCCACGACTCCAAGTCTGGGGACAGTCCCTGAGCGGCTAGCTGCTAGTCCACCGAATGGACCTTGACCCGCAAGTCGTGCCAAGCTGAGGGGCACCGGCGGAGCGCGCGTCCGGAACCCCTCGAGCCCGCTGGCCTGCGCGGCCATGAAGATGATCCTGGTGCGCAGGTTTCGCGTGCTCATCCTCGTGGTATTCCTACTGGCTTGCGCTTTGCACATTGCTGTTGACCTACTACCCAAGCTGGACCGGCGTGCCACACGATCCTCTGGGGAGCCCGGCTGCTCCTGCGCTCAGCCGGCAGCAGAGGCAGCCGGTCCAGGCTGGGCCCAGGCAAGGAGCCGACCGGGAGAGTCCGCCGGTGGCGACGCAGGCTGGCCCAACAAACACACACTGCGCATTCTGCAAGACTTCAGCTCAGATCCAGCCTCTAACCTAACCTCCCACTCCTTGGAGAAGCTGCCTCCTGCAGCGGAGCCGGTGGATCACGCTCTGCAGGGTCAGGAGCCCGGCTCCCCGCCACCCCGTGACCCCGCGCATCGGCCGCTGCTTCGAGACCTTGGGCCCCGACCGCGAGTGCCGCCCCCTGGCCCCAGCGGAGACGGATCACTCTTAGCCAAGTTGTTTGAGCACCCTCTCTACCAGGGGGTTGTGCCTCCTCTGACAGAGGACGACGTACTGTTTAATGTGAACAGCGACATCAGGTTTAACCCCAAGGCAGCAGAGAATCCTGACTGGTGAGCAGAGAATTGGAGGCTGGGGTGGGGCTAGCACGTCCGATCCTGGGAATAAAGCCGCCTCCCAACCCCAAAGCTAGTTCACATGCCATGCATTTTGTGTACCTTTGGGGACCCTTAGAAGAGGCTGGTAGGGACGCCTGGTGGGCGGGGCAGATGTGCCTCTTGCCTTTGTCTCCACAATGATTCTAGGGAGAAGGGCTGATGGAGTTTGGGAAGGTCCCAATGCCCTGGTGTGGGAAGCTGGCGGCCCACCAGAAGAAGCCAGGGGAGCCCAGTGCTCCACCTACAAGGAAGCATGCTGGCCAGCCCTGGCTATGGCTGAGGAAGCAGATGAATGAATATGTTGGAGAGCCAGCCAGGGAGAGTGGGAGCCGCCTTCCCATGGGAGGGGTTGGGCTTCTGGCTCTGAAAGCGAAGGGGTGAGCTGTTCAGGGTGGACGTCTCCAGAAGGCCTGAATGTACCTAATAAGTCTTTTAAATCGAGTCATCGGGGACAAAAGCAGCTGAGGAGTGATGCTGGCAGTGTGGAGGCCTCCCCTCGTGGCCACCCTGCCTGGCTGTGGAGAGGAAGGGCCTGGAGTTATCCTCCAAGCCTTGTGCCCACCCCCAACCCCCACAGCTGCACAGATCCAAATAAGCCCAGCAGAGTGAAATATTAACCACCGGCTGGCTAGAGCAAATAACCTGCAAAGGTCCCCGGGCAGCAGAGAGAGAGAGAGAGAGTCACCCGTCCAAAACAACCTCAGAAATCCTTTCTCCCCCTGGAATAGGACCAGGCCCTGTGCCTTGTGCCTGCACATGTGAGCCTGTTTGATTGCTTCTGGACTTTGCTGGCCAGAAACCATCCAGCAAAGGCTGCTGAGAGTGGTGAGGGTGTGGCCTCTGGAAGGATTCTAGTGAAGACAGACTGGAGTTGAAGGATCCTTACCTGTCAGTGAAACAGAGCTAAAGCGGTCCCTCTTCCCCTCCAGCCTAGCAGATTCCCAGAGGAGGAGTTCTTCCTCCAGACAAGCTCATGGCCAAAGAAAGCGGGCAGCAGGTCTTCCCTCGGAACCTGGACTGGAGTGATTGACTACGTTTTCCTGCCTTATGGCTGCACTTGTTAAAATCAGATTCAGGCCTTTGCATCATTCCTGTCTCTGTTCTTTGGAACAAAGGCAGAAAGCTGGGGAGGTTTCTGGCTGACTGGGTGTGTCTGTGACTTTCCAGGCCGGCTGGTCCCAGGAAGAGCTGACAGTCCCTTCCCACACACTCCCAGCTGACATCACTGTTGTGTGTGTGTGGGGGGGGCACTTTTGGTGACCCCAGGACAGAGGTGTTGGGATAGCGCTGACACTCTGGGTCTAGGCTAGTGGTAGTTAGGATTGTCTGTGGCGTCTCTAGAGGGTAAATAGGAATTATAGGCCTTAAGGTGTGTTATTAGGCGGTGGAACCGCAGCCGGGGAAGAAGTGCAGACATGGCAGTGTGAAGGCAGCTTTTAGCGAACCTGTACTTTGAACCCAAAGTCACAAGCCCTGACCCTCAGGACCGGCACCCCATATTCTTTGGCCTCTTGTCTGTCTTTCTACGCTTGACTCTAGCCTGCCTTGGTTTCTTGCAGGCTTCATGAAGGTGCTGAGGGCGCAGAATTCTTGCCCACTGGCGAGGCAGCTGTGGACCTCTATCCTAACTGGCTCAAATTCCACATTGGCATCAACCGATATGAGCTGTATTCCAGACACAACCCGGCCATCGATGCCTTACTGCAGGACCTCGGCTCTCAGAAGATCACCAGCGTTGGTAGGTAGCCACCTGCTTGTCCTTGGGACAAGAGTACTTTGGTGTGCAAACACCAGGACTGTGTGACCAGGCCTCCTATGCAGGTCGCAGTCAAGGGATTCACACTTTCTGGGGGGTTTGATTCCATAGCCAGATAGATGCCTGAAGGCTCATCACCTCTGTCCTACTAATTCAGGGCATGCTGGCATGTGAGGGCCACCACTTTGGCCCCCTGGTAGGGTATCCCTCCCTCTCCTGTAAAAGAACACCCCGGGTGACCAGAGTAGCTGCAGCACCTCCTTCTAGCACCTATGCATGGGTCACCCCTGTCCCTCCTGCAGGGGTGGCTAGATTGCATAGCTTAACCAGGGCCTGAGGCTCAAAGCCTGCTCCCGTCAGAGCTCAGCAGGGACTCAGAGATCTCACCAGGAGAGGGAAGGGCAAAGTTGGAGCCTGGGTATCCCACATGAAGCAGTTCAAAAGGAAGGTCTCCGGGACTTGATGATCTACTAAGACAAGAAAAGATTTTTGTTTTTGTTTTTAATCCAGTTTTTAAGTTTCAGGAGAACAATACCTCAGGAGCAGTTTCTGAGCAGGTTTTGGTGTGTTATCAGCTTGCTGAGGGCTGGAGCTGGGCAGTGGTGGCCCTGATGTGCCCAGCTGCGCGTGCTCGGATAGCCTGCCATGTGCCTTGAAAGCAGATCTGCTAACAGGCTCCCTCTGGTTATGGGCTTTGGTCCAATTGCTGACATGGAGCAGTTAGAAGCTGCCTGCCTGCGGCACCTACCTTTTTAGAGGTGTCTGGGGCTCTGCTGTATACCGGCCTCCTGCCTGATTAAAAAACTAAATAAAATAAGTAAATAAACCTGGACACACAGCTTCCTCCAGGGCTTGGCAAGTTCACCTAGTAAAAACGAACAAGTTAGTGGCCTTCTACCATCCTTCCTCCTGCCAGAGAGTGTACCCTTACCTGACCTGTGGAGTCCAGAGGTTTCAGGCTAAGGGAAGAATAGTCCTTGTTAACACAGGCACTTTGTTATAAAGGAACCACACTACATGCCCATTTCTCTTTGAAGTAGAATGTAGAACTACTAAGAAAGACATGAAGGTGAAACCTGTCATCCAGCTATTCAGGAGGCTGAGACAGGAAGATGGAAAGCCCAAAGCCAGCCCGAGTAACTGGCAAGATCCTTTCTTAAAATAAAAGCTGTAAAAAGAACTGGGAATTGAGCTTAATAGTAGAATCCCCCAGGGAGAGGCTGGGGGCGTGGCTCAGTGGTAGAGCCCCTGCCTAGAATCCCCCAGGGAGGGGCTGGGGGCGTGGCTCAGTGGTAGAGCTCCTGCCTAGAATCCCCCAGGGAGGGGCTGGGGGCGTGGCTCAGTGGTAGAGCTCCTGCCTAGAATCCCCCAGTGAGGGGCTGGGGGTATGTCTCAGTGGTAGAGCCCCTGCCTAGAATCCCCCAGGGAGGGGCTGGGGGCGTGGCTCAGTGGTAGAGCTCCTGCCTAGAATCCCCCAGGGAGGGGCTGGGCGCGTGGCTCAGTGGTGGAGCCCCTGCCTAGAATCCCTCAGTGAGGGGCTGGGGGCATGGCTCAGTGGTAGAGCCCCTGCCTAGAATCCCCCAGGGAGGGGCTGGGCGCGTGGCTCAGTGGTAGGTAGAGCCCCTGTCTAGAATCCTCCAGGGAGGGGCTGGGGGTGTGGCTTAGTGGTAGAGCCCCTGTCTAGAATTTTCCAATGAGGGGCTATGGCATGGCTCAGCAGGAGAACAATCTTCTAGCTAGTAGAAGGCCCTAGTAGTGAGACCAGCTCTCCGAGATACTGCTGGCTCTGTGTCTCATAAAGCCTAGGAATAAATAAAGATCATCTCCGGCAGTGACCTTGAGAGGGTGACATGCTCAGATATGTGCAGAAGCAGCCTGGGATGGCCCTTACGAGCACTCGCTCAGTTCATTGTTTCCTGGTCTATTTCAAGAGCCCAGAAGTCAGAGAAAACTGGAATCCTAGGGCTTTCCTCAGGGATCTCTGTATATCTTCATGTACTTAACCTTAAGTCCCCAACTCCACCCCCCCTGTTTAGATCTGATTTACTCAGGAAGCATCATAGTGCTTGGATGCCTGACCTCTTAGTGGGATGAGCCACTCTCTTGCTGATGGGGGAGCCACCTAGACTCTGGCTGGGCCTTGGTCTGGTGGGGCATCCCGGAGTCACCCAGTGTTCTTCTGGGCTAAGGGATACTTGAGCAGGTCCTGCACTGATGTGTTAGACCACAGTGGACAAGATCATTCTTACCCAGTCCCATCAGGGACATGCCGAGTCCTTCATTCTGCAGGTGCCTCATAGCTTAACAGCTTGGTGTAATAGACTGTTGGAGAGTGCCATTACCCAGGCAGACAAAGGACCTTGTCACTGCGGCCTGAGCCCAAGGCCTACACCAAGCTACCAGGCAGCAAAACCTGATCCAACCTAAATCTGTCTAGGGCTGAAACATGAGTTTGAGGTCCTTGTAAAGAAGTGGCTTTCTCCTAAGGTGAAGTCACAAGCGCTTCAGGAGTGACCAGGTGGCCAGGAGTGTTGGTTGCAAGGTTCGGACCCCGTAGCTTCGGGGATTCCTACCAGTAGGCTGTGCATCACCAGAATGCTTCCTTTCTGGATCTGGACTCTGGCACCTGCTCCCGACATGGAGAAGGCGTCAGTGGGTGAATATGAGTCCGTGACAAGCGCAGAACTATCCCCAGCTCCTGCCCAATGCATCTCCCTGTGGTAACCACAGTTCAAGGCACACCGAGCCTCTTCACCCAGGGACCTGCAAATCAGATAGGCACCCATACCTCCTCAGAGCCCCACAGTTTATACTTGAAGAAGTGGTCCAGGCCCAGACCTCTTGCTCTGAAGGGCGTAGCCTGAATTGTCTGGCCATGGCCACAGCATAACGCCCTGGAGGATACACACTCTCCTGGAGGCTGCCTGTTTGAGGCCACTCCCTGCCGCCATGGCCAACCTGACTCATCCTGACCTACCCCCAAAGGTCATTGTGGGCATAAAGATCAAGCCAAAATTTTGAGTGGACACCTGACTCCTTGAGACATAGCCTCTCTCTCCTGGGCATTCAGTCTTAACATAGTCACTGGGTAGGTGACAACCTGGGTCCAAGTGGGCAGGATCTGCTTCTGCCCGGGTACTGCTATGGCCTGAAGCGAAGTGGAGCAGAGCCTTCAAAGGCTAGTGCAGCCTTTCAGTTCCTCCCACAGCTAGGGAAACTGAGGCTTCACAGAAGGGAGATTTACTCTTGGGTCACATCCCCCGTGCCCTCTGGCTTGCCAGTGATAACTTTGTTTTTATATTTTAAATTTCGTGTGTGTACATGCATATGTGAGCAGGTGTGAGTGTGTGTGTGGTTTGTGCTTGTTAACATCTATGCACATGTGTATATAGGTGTGTGTGCACGCGCACACACATGCCAGTGCACAGGCACACACATGCCCATGGTGTGGAGGTCTGAAGTTGGCATTAAGTATTCCCGTTGTTTTTCCATCTTTCCTCGGCCAGACAGGGTCACTCACTGAATCCGGAGCTTTCCAGCTCTAAGTCGCCTAGTTAGCCAGCTTGCTCCGGGGATTCCCAGACTGCCTCATTAGGGCTGGGACTACAAGCAGCTGCCACATCTGCACAGCTTTTTACTTGGGTCCTGGGGTTCCAAACTCTGGTCCGTATGCTTGTGCAGGAAGCACATCATCCACGGAGCCATCTCCTCAGCCCTAGGAGGAATAACTTTCATCTTCAAGTTACTCATCTCATTATGAAATATGGAGCCGGGAAATACTGTTGTGATATAGAAAGGGATGCCAGAGGGGTTCCACGCCCTCTTGGAATGGTCCCATTAAGTCTCGCCTGTTTAGAACCTCCTGCTCCTTTTTGTGAGGCGCTGTGTGGCCCACAGTGCAGCTGGCCAAGGCCAGTAGAGATTTATTTATAGCTAGGCTCCAGGCTGCCTGGTAGCGGACCACTGCTGCCTTTAAAGAAAGAGACTCGACACACATCCACCTCTGCTCAGCCGGAAGTCAGGCCCGCCGCGCCTTTAGCTGGGACCCATGATAATCAAATCACTATGCACGCACAGTTATGGATGCAAACGCTCTACACTTGAAATTGCTTGAGGGGGAGAGTGGAGGAGGGTCCTGGCACCCCTGGCCTGCACAGCAATCTCTAAGGTGGCTGACTCCATCTAGGTCAGATCAAGGCCCCACAAATACAAGAACAAGGCAGAACAAAAGGAAAAAAAAAAAGATTTCACAAGACTGACATCCTTGCCACTAATTGATCTGCCGAAGGGAAAGAAAGGGTGGAGATGGGATCTGGGAGAATTGGCTGTGAGCTTCAAGGAACAAAAGGCCCAGGACTGGGGCACGCACACACACACACACACACACACACACACACACACACACACACACACCGGGCGATTCTGCCTATGAACTGGGGTGGGGAGGGGAGATCCCATCCTGTCTGACAAGACAGAGCTGTAGCTCTCACAAGGCAGTGCCAGACACAACAGAGTCACAGGGCCTTGCCTCTGACTTGAGGCATAGAGTATGGGGGGGTTGAGGGAGGGCAGTGGTAGAGCCACCTCCTGACATAACAAGGATCCCAAGATCAGGTGCACCAGGAAGGCATTCAAGCTATCATCTGTTCAGTGCCATAGGATGGAAGGCCAAGAACAATGGTGGGGGTCTCCAGTGGGGACCCGGCTGCCCCACTTCTTACCTCTCCCCCATTTTCTCCTGGTGCAGTGGTTGAGCCAAGTCCTCCCTCCCCCCACCCCCCCAGCCCCCCACCCCCACCCCGGTTCTGTGCAAGACAGCCAGCTCCATCAGGGTATTTCTGGTGTTTCTTATGACTGCCACTCTCAAAATAAAAGGGAGCTGCCTGGCAGACAGGGTGACATAGTAACACCAGGCTGGCGGCCACTGGGGCAGATGCTGTACCACGTGTGTCTGGTCTGAGCCAGTAACAGGCTTGAAGCCTGGAGGCCTCACAGCAGGCCGGGAGCTTGAAGACATGGCTGCAGCCTCTGTCCTCTGCAGCTCCCTCATCCTGCTCATTCGGCCTCTTGAGTCAGGACTGGTTCCTGCCATGCCAGCCTCAGGGAATCTGCCTCTGGCCTCCAGGTAAATGTGGCCCATGTGACCCATGCCCATTCTCTCAAGTCCAGGATTGGCAGGTGGAAGGGGACTCTGTACCGTGCCCAGCATCTGAGCCACAGGCAGACTTTCCCCCCTGTTTGGGGACATGTGAGACAGGTCTGGAAGAGCTGAATGGCAAATTCTCTGAATGTGAGCCTTCCCTGGGGAGGCCTTCACTTACAGTGTAAACACCTGCTGCCATTAATCTTCTAGAACAGTCTCCCGTCTGTCCCTTAAAAGGCAGCTCAGGGTGTGTGTGAAAATAGTCAAGCTCTTGCTTGACTGACCCCAAACAGAATCACCAATCCTCTCTCCCAGATGAAACAGCCAAGGCCTAGCTCCGCAGCCGTGAGGGTCCCCAAGGGCCAGCAAGCCACACCTCAAGGGTGGCCCACCGGCCTTTATTGGATTGCTTGGAGAGAAATTCTTCTGTATCCCAGGGTGACCTCAAACTCGCTGGGAAGTCCAGGATGACCTTGAACTCCTGATGTCCCTGCCTTTACCTCTCTAGTGCGCAGGGTAGAACCCAGGAAATGCTAGGCAAGCACTCTACCAATTAAACTATACCCTTGGCCCCCAAGGGTAGATCTTTAAAAAAAAAATCAAATTAGTTTATTTGAAATGTGGTCTCAGTCCACTGGAAACCACAGAACTCCCTGTTAGGAAATGCCCTAACTTGGAGCCTGTGCCTCAGTTTCTCACAGAACCACCTCTCTGCTCTAGGAGGGAACTTTCCTATAGACATAACCCCCCCCCCCTCCATCTGTCACCATAAGAAAAACCCATGCTCTATGCTGGCCCTGCCACCCTGGTCACCCTGGTCACCCATTTATGACTATTTCCTTAGTGCCCAGTGGAGATGGGTGTTCAGATCTGTCGCCCACCTAGACAGACTCCCCGAGCCTTTGCTGTAACACAAAGCAAGCCTTCTGTGTCAGATATGTGGGGTCTGGGTTCCAAGCAAAATTCCCCTTATCAGCTTCAGATAGCTTGTAGGGCTTAAAACTTGTACCTTAGTTACCCCAGAGCTCTGCGTGCTGGAGTTCCTGGTTGCCTCCTTGGGGAAGTGGGTCACATACCATGTCAGAGCCATGGGGAGGCAGATTGGATCCCCTTAGCAAAAGACTGGCTAGGCTGGGATATAGCCCAGTGGGTAAAGTACTGACAAGCATGTACAAAGTCCTAGGTTCAATACCCAGCACTACACAAACTGTAATCTTAGCACTGAGGACGGCAAGGCAGGAAGGTCAGGAGTTCAAGGTCATCCTCAACTATTTAGCAAGTTCGAGGCCAGCTTCAGTTACCTGAGAGCCTATTCAAAGCAAGAAAAGCAGGCCGCTGTGGAGACCAAACTGACCATATTATTTTGCTATTGGAAAGCCAGGATTACAAACCTTTAAAAGAGCCCGGTTCAGGAAGGAACCATTAAATCCAGCAAGTCTGTTATTAGACGGAAATGGGACACGCACCGAGACTTAACGGTGCCACAAACCCTTTACCACTTCCTTCTTTCTCACCTTACCAGAAATGCAGTGAAACGTTCATTGTGCAAATTTAGAAAGCACAGATAAGGAAAAAACAGAAAATTAAAATCCCCCGCCAGTCTCCCAAGGGAGAGGAACAAGTTCGCTTGCCAGTCTGTGTACCGGGGCTGAAAAGGAAAAAAAAAAAATCCACATGTCCCCGTCTTTAGGGGGGAAATGAGGTCCCTGCAGCGTGAATGTTTCATAAGCTGCTTGCTTAATAGTCAAACCCTAAGCGCTTTGCTGTGTTGCTCACGAGAAAGGGTGGGTGGGGGTCACCTCCAACCACCTGCCCTCAAGGCTGTGGTTACATCCTGAGTTTGAGAGCATGCAGTGCAGGAGGGCCGCAGCCTATCATACACAGCAAGCAGCCTAGTTAGTGTTTGGGCAAGGTCCAGGCCCAGAAATGTCCCTCGCTAATCCCAACAGGGGGACTATCACCACTATCTAGGTGAGTCCAGGCCACTGCTGTTCTTTGAGCCTGGTCCTCTCCACAACCTTGTGAAGGAGAATTATGTGACTTTCTCTGAGGGACTGTGAAAAAAAAAATATACCTACTCTCCTAACAGAGAGCATCAGTGACAGGTCAAGGCTAGTGTAGTGAATCAATGAATGTGTTTGGGTTACTTTCTAGAGCACAAATGGCCCCCAAAGGGGGCTGTACCATGGGAAAGGCCCCAGTATAACTGAGACTCAGGAAAGCTGCATCCCTAGAGCCCCCTGCCTGACCTGCAGGCAATTTGGTCTGTGAGGGGTTCTCTTTGCCCCATCAACTGCTTATATAAACTAGGAGGAGGGGCCTTGTAATTCTTGGAAGTTTCAGGAACTTCCTAAGCCTTGTAAGTTTTATTTACTTGCTAAATCTTAATGCGCCTCCCACCAGGAGTAATCTTTTTTGGTTGGTTGGCTGGTTGGTTGGTAGGTTGGTCGATGTGTTTTGATACAAGGTCTTACTATGTAGTCTTGACTATCCTGGAACTCATTATGTAGACCAAGCTGGCCTTGAACTCATAGAGATCCACCTGCCTCTGCCTCTGCCTCTGCCTCTGCCTCTGCCTCTGCCTCTGCCTCTGCCTCTGCCTCTGCCTCTGCCTCTGCCTCTTCCTCTGCCTCCCAAGTGCTGGGATTAAAGGCACATGCAACCATACCAGGAGGAAATATCTACACAAGGATAAACCAACATCCATAATCCCATTTCACAGAAGGAAAAACTGAGGTTGGAAAAGCAAAAAAATCCTTCAAGGATGCCCAGCCTGGGGAAATCTAAGCAGACTTCAATGTGAAGATCAGACTAGGCCATCTCTAATTTTCTTCCACTGAACATTTTGTTTGTTTGAGGCCTGCCTAACCTGGAACTTACTGTGCCAACTAGGCTGGCCTAGAACCTACAAAGATCCACTTGCCTCTGCCTCCCAAGTACTCAGATTAAAGATGTGCGCCACCATACCCAGCTCCACCAAACACTCAAATGTACTGTTCTGTGGTATTTAACACCGCCGCCCCCACACCTGTGAGTATGCCCTGACCCTGGTCCCATCACAAAACCACAGTCCTCTGCCAGTCCTGTTATGCCTGGGAGCCAAATGGTGACAGCATGTCCTCTAACTATCACCACCCATTGTCTTCCGTCCCGTTTGAGGGATCCTCGAGTCCCCCAGATAGTCTCTTCATCCCCTGCTTACCTCACCCAACCCCAGGACCTGTGTCTGCGCTTTTGTGAGCAGCCCTATGCCTCTCTCCCCAGGAGTGGGTCCAGCGATGACCTCAGGCCCCTGCACATGCCTTCTTTGCCTCACACACTCAGATAACTGCAGTTTGTAACTTCCTGTCTACCCACATGTCAATGCAAGCTCCGACTGTTACATCTGTGACATATCCCTTGCCCAGAGCCTGCCCTAGATGCCTCACACACCAGGCAAGCTACCGTGTGCATGGCCACATTGTGCAGTGTGATAGCCCTTTCATGTCCCTGTGCCTTGAACAACCTGGGAGCCCTTCACAAGGCTAGACCTAGAATAGGAAAGCCCCTGATGGCTTTCCTTCCATCTCCTTTATCAGCAAAAGGGAAATCCGAGGTTGGAGGGAAGAAAAGTTATTTTTCAAATCCTGTCGGATTCTTGATCTGGTGAGATCCCAGAACAACGTGCCTTTTGGAACTATCTGAAGCTTTCATACCGCTCCAAGTCCTGATGATGTAGATGCTTCTGACCTTGGGTCTCTTCAGAGTGACCACTCATACCTTTACCAAATCCTAGTAGTTTGCCTGTGCCTAGGCACACAGTGGTGTGTGTGTGTGTGTGTGTGTGTGTGTGTGTGTAGGTGTGTGTTTATATAAGCGTGGGGGTGAGGAGGTATGGGGTGTGACTGTGACTATGGAGGTGTTTGTGGCGTACGGGGAGCGAGCGGGAGTATATGTGTGTGTAAAAGTACGCATGTGTGTGGCTGCACTCCTGCACAGGCAGGCAGTTGCATTTGCCATCCCCTGGGCCTTTTGTGGGCCCACACTATGGAGTTGGCTCAGATCCTCTTGCTGTATCAGGAGGGACCCCAGGCAGCTGGGGTGTATCATTGCCGAATGCCCTAACTGCTCAGGCACAGTTGGGGTCCGCTAGCCACATGAAGAAGATCTCGCTGGCTGGCAGCTCGAGCCGGGATCTGGCACTGCTGCCTGGGAATAGTCAGGGACCTGAGGCAGCCACTGAGTCACCCTGTTTGTTCTTCCCTCCCTCCTGCAGCCATGAAGTCAGGGGGCACGCAGCTGAAGCTCATCATGACCTTCCAGAATTACGGGCAGGCGCTATTCAAACCCATGAAGTAAGTGCCTGATACAAGGGTGGGCATGAGGCTGGGCTGCACCATGCAGGCATCAGGCCAGGTGGAGAAGGCAGCATTTATCTCGGGGTGAACTGTGGTGATGGTTAAGTGAGTACCCAATCCGTCTGCTCCCTCCTTGACTCCGCCCCCCACCATTACATAACTGAGGATGGTTCTCCATCTTGTTCTGTGAGGGAGAATGCTTGCATTTAACAAGGCGGCTGATAATATGGACATGCAAGAGACCCCTGGATAGGAGACTCCATTTTCTAAAAGCTCTGAGGCTATGGTGGACTCCACACAGGGCCGATATCACCGTCCAGAGCCCTAAAGGTGATGTGGCCTGTTTCTCACTGAGCCTGCTGTCCAGTCCACATACTAAGGGAACTGTGGGGGAACCAGTGAGCTAAAAAAGCTTCATCCTGGAGATATGGTTTAATCAGTAGAGCATAAGACCCAAGTTGGCTCTGTAGCACCCAAGTTGGATCTGTAGCACCCATGTAAAAAGCCAGGCATGGTATTGCATGCCTGTCATCCAATGCTGGGGTGACAGAGACACTCACTGGCCAGTCAGTCTAGCTGAATTGATGATCTTCAAGTTCAGTGATAGACGCTGTCTCAAAAACTAGGTGGAGAGTATGCACGCATGCACACACAGTGTCCTCCTTACACAAGGTGGTCCTAGAGTGGGCCTTCTACCCCATAACCTGTCACAGAAGAGGTTGAAATATTATCACCACAGCCAACTGTGAGTGTGGCACTAGACAAACCAGAACACTCAGGAGTTGCTAGAGCATACATATCACCCCAGGCTGGCTTCCCCGAGTGCGTGCATGCATGCATGCTTGCATGTGTGAGTGCATGCGTGGCCCGAGGTTTTATATTTTCGTAGCGGATTAACCATGCTCTTTAAAGCACCATTTGCAGAAACAAAGATCAAGGAAGAGATGCAAAGTCTCGGGAGTGAGGCTCCACGGTGTGGATCCCCAGGGACAGCCCAGCTGTGTGCTGGCCGGGGCCGACCAGATTTCCGCTCTCTGCCCTGATTTTTTTTCCTACAAATCCAACTTTCCCTGTTTAATTCTCAAATTAAAATTAAAAATAAAAATGTGAGTCAGAAAGCAGGGAAAGCACTTTGCTGTTGCGGGTTGTCTTGTGTTCCTAGACAGATCAGAATGGACTCAGGAGGCGAGTCCCACGAAGCAAAGGAAACCCCGGCCACAGGGCTTAAACCAGGAGACCACTGCTGTCTGTAGGGTGGAGTGACCACTGGTACCTTGTGGATACGTGGCTATGTGGCTTCTTCCCTTCTTCGTGTGTGAAAGTATGTCCCAGGAGTATCTGCCCTGTGCAGGGAGTTGTGTCAGCTTGGCACAAGAAGAGCCTTGAGCTGGTGTCACCACTTGGGAGTAGTGTACACAGTCAGTCTAGCCTTGCATGTCCCTGGCACTCAGGAGCAAAGCAAAAGGTCCTCCTATAGCCTGTAACCTGTGTGGTCATCCCAGGATGGACTAGAGGGCCCGATGCCTGGAAAGACATCATAGCTTTGTGTGCTTTCTCAAGGAGGCTTTAGCTGAAACAGAATCTCACTGTATCCCAGGCTGGTCTCAAACTCATAGCAATCCTATTACCTCAGGCCTGTCAGAATGCTGGCATTACAGATGTGTCCCTCCACATGTTGCTAAAAGGAGGCATTCTTGATCCCCCATCTCTCCCTTCCTCCCCCCTCCTCCGTCCCTTCTCCTGACCTCTCTCACTCTCCTTTCTTGGGTAAAGAGTTCCATGAGCCTCACCCTCATCTCAAACATGCTTTGTAGCTGAGGATAATCCTGCTCCTTCTCCTCCTCCTGTCTCTGCATCCATAGTTCTGGGATTACAGGCAGCTGCCACCGCACTCTTCTTATGCAGTGCTGAAGATGGAAGGAACCCAGGGTGTTATGCACAGTAAGCAAGCACTCTACCAGCTTCGCCACATTCTCAGCTCCTGAGGCAGGCTATTTTAAGACTTATGTTTTTTTATACAAGGACAGTTCCTTGAGAACCTGCCTGTATAGGCGGCCAGGGCCAGGCCAGGTGACAAATGGATCAGGACAGCCTGCTGCTGGCCAGGATCTGGGGACAGTAAATGAAAAGGACAGTATATACTTCTCCTTTTCAGCCCAGTTCCAAGGGCATGGGATCCAGGAGGTGGGTTTGGGCTTCTTGTCTGAGAAGTGTGTCTTCAAGCCTGGCAGAGATGCGCAGACGACACATCCAGAGCTATCCAGAGAGACTCCTTTTGTCTCAGAGCTTCAGGACAGCAAGCCCTGGGGATCCAGATGGCCACATCTGTGGAGATGGGGGTGCTTCTGGGGTCTGGCTCTTGCCCCGTCTCTGTGTGAGTGACTGAAGAGGAAGGTATATCCAGCTGTGGACAGCTGTAACCACAGCCATTGCCAGGCACGTGAAGAGCCTGTGTCCCGTGGACTCTGAGAGAAGAGTGGGGCTCTGCACTCAGGGTTTCTGGGTTTTGTTTCATTCCTGCAGTGGAGTGTAAAGACAGGCTCTTCATAACTACATACAAGCAGGGAAACTGAAGTGCTGACGGGTGGTGTGGATCCAGAGCCCTATAATGAGGTCTTCCCGACCTGGTGGGCACTGGTATGTGCCTGAGTGCTCACATAAAAGATAGTTTGGAAGCCCGTTGAGAATCCTGCCGTTTCAGGTTATCTAGGGCTGTGATTGGAGCAGTAAAAAAAAAGTGTATGGCCTGGATAACCAGCCAGGTCAGGTGTTGCTGGGGAAACAGGTAGAGGAAACCAAGTCTCAGGGAGGAAAGGGATGTGTTTAAGGGTGGCCCGAGACAGAGCCTCAGGCCATGTTGCTCTTTCTCTTCAAAGTAGGCATGGGGCCATAGAAAGGCTACCCCATGCCAGCAGGTGGTCCAATTTGCTGTAAATGTCCCACACTGTCTGGGTCATTTCACTGTTCCTCCACTGACCAGGTCCAGACATTTTTTGGGCACCTAAGACTAACTGACTCCAGTCCTCCTGCCAGCCATTGGTGATGCTGATGACCTTGGGCAGAACCCAGGACCTGTCGCTGCTACCCACTGTGTCCTTGCCCCCTGAGGCTACAGTTGTGGTTCTTGTCAATGGCTGTAAAAAGTCAATACTCATGATAGGCAAAGAGGAGACAGCTCGGTTGTAAGGTGCTTGCTGCACAAGGAAGGACCTACGCTGTATCTCTAGAACCCATGTAAAAAAGCCAGACATGGTGGTGTACGCTTGGAATCCCAGCCCTGGGGTGGTGAAGACAGGAGGATACCCAGGACTCCCTGTCATTCAGTGTTAGCAGTTATGTAGTTTAGCAGGCACTGAAGGACACCTACCCAGCAAGCATGGTGGATCCTGGCTGTGGTCCCAGAACTTTGGGAGCTGAAACAGGAGGCTTGCCATGAACTTTGACACTAGTCTGAGATACAGAGTGAGTCTCTGTTGGAGGAGGGGGAGAAAATGGAAGGAGAGAGAGGAGGAAGAAGGAAGAGAAGGAGGAGGTAAGTGGAGGAGAAGGAAGAGGGAAGGGGGAGACAGGACGCACAGCCAGCAGTGCAGTCCATGAGCTTCTGTCGGGGAGGGAGGGCTTCTCTCTTTAAAGCAGTGGGTCTCAGCCTTCCTAGTGCTGCAACCCTTTAATACAGCTCCTTATGTTATAGTCACCCCCAACCACAATGTTGCTACTATTATAGTTCATATGTAAATATCTGTCTTCTGATGGTCTCAGGTGACTCAAAGGGGTTGTGACCCACAGGTCAAGAACCTCTGCTTTATGGTATTTCATCTTTTTTTAATTTTTGCTATTAGCAAACGTGGCTTTCCTGATACCAAATGCTCACCATGCCTTTAAACCCGCTCAGTTGAGGCGAGTAGCTTCTGGCACTGATTAACCTGGGTATCGTCACCACTAGCTTTCATTGTTGTAAGAGGAAACTCCTTAAAGTCTAGCTGACTCTCCCCACCCCTCCCCCCAGCACCCGACAACCACTAATCTCCTGTCTCGCTGTGTGGATTTGCTTATTCTGGGTTTTCATAGGCCTGGGATTCTGCAGTGTATGGTGCTTTGTGTCTGGCTTACAGTGATGTAGTCCTTTCAGAGTTCATCCATGCCCGGAGCATGTGGTAGTGCTTCCTTTCCTTTTTATTGATGAGTAATATTCCACTGTATGGCTGGACCATGCCCTGGTTATCTACCCAACTGCTGATGGGCATGGGCTGTTCTCATAGTCTGTAATGAATAATCTTGCTTTGAACCTTTCCATGTGGTTACATGGACATGTTTTGGGCGCTCATGTGTGTATGGATGCATGCGTGTTACAAGAATACTTTCCCTGGAGAGGGGTAAACAGTGCATATATGCTTCTCTGACTATAAATTTTATCAGAGTTTATTTATTGCTGGGGAACCAGTAAGTTTATTGGGCTTACAGAGCATGGATGAAGGAAGCCATGACTGCCACACCCAAAAGTCTTCACCCAGCATGGATAATGGCTTATTTATAGCTGCACGGATGGAGCCCACCACCACCACTCCAGTTAACCTCCCCCAACACTATAGACTAGAGGCTCTCAACCTGTGGGTCATGACCCCTTTAAGAGTCACAGATCAGCTAGCCTGTATATCAGATACTTACGTTACAATTCAAAACAGCAGCAGAATTCCAGTTATGGGGTAGCAATGAGATAATTTAATAGTTGGGGTCACCACAACAAGAGGGGCTGTGTTAAAGGGTCGCAGCATTGGGAATGTTGAGATCTGCTGTTATAGACTCTAACAGACATCTCACGGGCCCCAGTAGCCACATACAATTAGGGAAGAATTGTCTAAAATCTCTGTGAGGAGGAGTAGAAATCTCCGTTGGGATCCCATGACTGCCCAAGCCCACTTCTGCTCATAATGGTCTCTTGCATCAGACAGAGCTGATCCAGTGGAAATGGCCCTTGTTTTGTTCAGACGACCCCATTCTGTAACAACATGTATGGTGCATAGTCCTTGGCCAGGGGACACCTTAAGTGTCGTCTTCAGAAACAACACCAGCCTCCTTTGAGACAGGGTCTCTCACTGACCGAGAACTTACCAAGAGATCCGTTTGTCTCTACCTCGCCAGCGCTGGGATTACAGTCATGGGTCATCACGCCTGACATTTTCAAATGGGCTCTGGGCACCAGATTCAGGTCTTCACACTTGCAAGGCAGTTACTTTATCCACTTGGCCATCCCGATGTTTTGGGTCTTGAAGACATGGGCCTTGGAAAGCTGCTGGATCTCTCAACAGTCTCATTTGTTTATATCTGGTTTCCACAGTAGCTGTGCCATTTTTATCCCACCTGCACAGCCCAGGGTACCAGCTTCCCCAGTCTTTACCATCACATTCTGGCATCTTTCTTTGATGATGGTTTGTCCTCATGGGTGTGAGGTAGCGCTTCACTTCATAGTGGCTTTGACTTGCATTTCCCTCATGGCTAAGGATGCCAGAGTCTTCTCACAAGTCTGTTGGTCATGTATATGACCAAAGAAGGTGTGTGTGTGTGTGTGTGTGTGTGTGTGTGTCTTCTTTGGAGTTCAGCACTTCTGCCCTCTTTTGGCTGGTTATTTGTCTCTGTTATCAAAAGGTTAAATGACTCTTAATACATAAATGTTATCTATTGAGGTATAGGTTCTAAGTGTATATTTTATTCATTTTGTTATTTGAGCTTTTGGTGAGCTATTTAAACTTTAATACACATACACACACACACACACACACATATATATATACTTTAATATATATATATATATGTTTGTCCGTGTTAGGGAAACCATGAGGCCTCACTGGAACTCAGTTTGTCCTCTGCCCACAAAGACTTGAAAGATGAGGCCTGAGAACTCAGCCTAAGTCTACCTTTGGGAGTTAGCCTAGGATATGCCCTGGGATGCTCCTCCTGAGGCGGCTTGCAAGAGCAGAGCTCAGCAGGGTGGGGTCAGTGCAGGCCTCAACAATACAAACATTGGAAAAGAACCTTCCGGGCATGCCTGAAGCTGCCCATGATGCAGTGGGACTGTCTCATGGCAGAAATACTCATCTGGCTGCAGCAGGTACTTCCAGAGCTCCTGGGTTAGGCCTGGCACAGAGATGAGTCAAGGCCCAGGCTCGTGAGAAAGCCACAGGGCTGTGAATCCTGAGCAAGGGTCGGGTCAGTTGCATGCTGGGTAGGAGATGAGACAGTGTGTGTCCAGCCCACCACAGCTCTGGCCGCTGCTTCTGTCATCATGCACAGAATGTACGGAAGAAAGAGCTCCTGTGGGACAGACAGATGGACCAGCAGGCTTCCCTGAAGAGGGTCAGGGACAGAAAGAAGGACAGCCTTAAAGTTCGCTCAGCTGGAAGCAGCCTTCAGGGAGGCCATGGTGAGAGTGAAGGTTAGATACGTCCAGGCCACAGGAGGAGCCCTGTGCACAAGAGGTTGTCTGACACCATCAGGACTGGGTCCCTACTTGGTTCTCGCTACTCTGTCTGAAGCACGGGTAGCAGGTACTGGACACAGATATCCACCCTGGACTTCAGCTCCTTCCCCTACAGCTGCTTAGCAAAAGAGTTCAGGCTTGGGTGCTGAGGTGGTGCCATGCTGGAAGAGACAGAGGTCACACATTCATTCCAGTAGGGGACGTCGGGGGTCGGAGCACAGACGTGAGCACTGAGCCAGGTTGGTTAGCAGCCTGATCTGGAGACATTTAGGGTCTGGACACCTGCTCTCGGCTCAGATCAGTGTTCAGGGTTGAGGGTGCACAGTTCCTGCTCTGTTACAGAATGGAGGAGCTGGGGAGATGGAAAGGAGGCTGCAGGGAGTGGAGAGGAGAGGGTGAGGAAGGAAAACCGACTGGGCAGTGTGACAGACGAGGATGCCTGGGAAACTGCTGTAGTCTGATGCTGTGATTTAAAAAACAAACAAACAAACAAACAAAACACTGACCAAGAGTAACTAAGAGAATAAAGGGTTTATTTGGCTTATAGTCCATTGTCCATAGAGAAGTCAAGGCAGGAACTCAAAGGAGGAACCTAGAGGCAGAGACCATGAAGGAACACTGCTCACTGGATTGACACCCATAGATCATTCAGCTTGCTTTTTATACAACCCAGGACCACCTGGCCAAGGGTGGCGGCAATACCCACAGGACTTGTGCCCTCTCACATCAATACTTACTGCCTTGTAGACATACCCAAGGACCAGTCTTATGCAGGCAATTCCTCAGCTACGGTTCCCCTTGCCAAAGTGACTCTAGTTTGTGTTGACCAAGACTAGGCAGAAAGAAAAAACTTTCACTGGGCACAGTGATGGGACATGGGAGCCATTGGGGAGAAAACATCTAGCCTTGTGGCTGATGACATTTGAGAACCCACTTGAGACATCCAGGTAGAGGATGCACGCAGTGCCTGGAGCACAGAGGGACACCTCTAGGTTAGGTGTTAGCCATGACACTAACTGTGACCCATCCCTCCAGACTGTCCCCCGTGCTGTGCATAGCTGAGGCATAAGGTCCAGGACCCTTCCCTCCCAGAAGGCTCATCTCTAGGGAGGCAGGGGGACGGTGTCTCCATCCTGCATGTAACTTGCTCTTTACCCATTTGATTCCGGGCTGCATTTGTTTTTACTTCCCGGGGGATTGAGAAGAACATTCAGTACGTTGCTGAGTGACTCTCGGGAAGCATCTGCCTGGAGTGGTCCAGCGACAGCTTGTAAAGGGTGATCCTGGCTGTGAGGCGCCTCAGCCTCTGAATAGTGTGACAGCATATCCCACCTCCTACCTGGTACCTGACCAAACCCAAAGGTCTCCCATTACCTTTCAGATCTTTCCATGCCTGTGGGCTGGGGCTGAGGTGTCAGCAGTAATATGGAGAAGGGCCACCTTAAGTGGACCTCACATGAGGGAGGCAGTCTGATTTAGCATGTCCTGGACAGCCAAGTTACTGTGCAGCTACGTGCCTGAGGGTGGTTGTGGTCTAGGCAACTGAGAACTTAGAAATCACTTGGGTGCCCTTAGGTGGCTGTGTGACTATGGGCAGTATTGTAAGCTGGGTGGTTTTGTCGCTGTAGACAATGGTGTGATTGGATGGGCTGTGACTGGGTGATTTTGTGTCTGGACAGTTGGCTGTGTGACAAGGTTAGGGTATGCTACTGGGTGGGTGGTTTGGGTGCCTGAGGGCAACTGGGTGGCTGTGGGCAACTGGGTGGCTTTATGTAAATGTCACCTCTTAAGCATACGCCATGTTCTTTAATCTTCCCGGATATCACATATGCGTATTATTTTGTGCTGGACTTTCCTTAAAGGAGAAGAACAAAACTTGAGCAGGTGAGAATAAACAAGGACAAGGCCACAGGCCAAGGATGAAGCTAGGATTCCTAGCTTAGGTGCCAAACCCCTGGAGCACTACCGCTTAGAAGAAAGGCTGCCTGAGCCTGGATCCAGACATTGTCTCGTGAAAAGACATAACTACTCTAGCTCAAGCTGGTCTGGAACTCACTCTTTACCCCAGGTTGGCTTTGAATTTGCAATAATCCTCCTCCTTCAGCTTTTTGAATGCTGAGGCTGTCAGCATATGCCACCATGTGCAGTCCCCCCCCCCAAGGCCTTTCCTAGTGTTGTACAGTATGCTGGTGATCTCAGTCATCTATACTGAACCCTTTGAACTGTGGCCCTTTGACACTAATATATGACTCACTGCCCAGTGGGATCACAGGAGGAACCTTATACCCCAGACTGAATCTGGTTAGTCCTCGTGACAGACATTGTGGGTGGCCTGGCATGCTCTCTGTGCTGATTGTGTCCTTGGCCTTGGCTGGTGAGCAGGTAGCGGGTGGTGGCAGGTGACACAGTGAGACCTATAGCTCATCTGGCCCTGCCTAAATCCAGATGGGCATGGGGGGTGTGTGTCTTGCTCAGAAACCTCTGAGGTCATTAAGGATCCCAGCTGAGTCCATCCTGACAGCCAGGCACAGAGCCCCTGCCTTTGGACACCATCGGGAACAGTGGAGGTGACGCTACGGGCCCCTTTTCTCTGTGTGTCCCTTTGCTCAGTGACAGGAAGCCTGGTCACTAGTAAAGGGTCGGGGAAGAGCTGGCAGAAGGTGAAGAAGGAAAGGTGGATGGCGAGAGACATTGTTCATTTTACAGAGACACAACACTGGCGTTTGGCCCCAAGAGCAGATGTCATGAGTGAAGGAAGGAAACCCCAGAGGGCCTGCAACAGGGCTGGAGAGATGGCTCAGCAACTGAGACAACTCTTAGTACTCAGCACCCACATGACCACTCAAAACCATCCGTACTCCAACCTCAGGGAATCGGACACCCTCTTCCACTCTCTTCGATAGATGCAAGCAAAACACTCATATACATAAAATAATGAAATAAATCTGAGGTGGGGGTGTGGAAGGTGCCTGAGACAGTAGAGATATCTCAGGCAGAGAGCTCTTGCTTGGGGTCAGCCATCTACTCTGAAGAAAAGAGCAGGACCCTGTGATCCAGCTTGGTCAACATTAGGAAGGAGAGGGAAGGCTGGGAGTCAAGTGAGAGAGTTTCAGATGCTGGGCCCACCCTGGAAGGAGGCCTAGCGTGGTCCTGGACTGAGGAGAAGACCTCAAACAAGTTCTAAAGTCAGGAAGGGATCTGAACACGTTCCTGAGGAGGGAAGGGTATCTCGGTGTGTTCCTGGGGTGGGGAGAGGACCTCAGTGTGTTCCTGGGGTGGGGAGGGGACCTCAGTGTGTTCCTGGGGTGGGGAGGGGACCTCAGTGTGTTCCTGGGGTGGGGAGGGGACCTCAGTGTGTTCCTGGGGTGGGGAGGGGACCTCAGTGTGTTTCTGGGGTGGGGAGGGGACCTCAGTGTGTTCCTGGGGTGGGGAGGGGACCTCAGTGTGTTCCTGGGGTGGGGAGGGGACCTCAGTGTGTTTCTGGGGTGGGGAGGGGACCTCAGTGTGTTCCTGGGGTGGGGAGGGGACCTCAGTGTGTTCCTGGGGTGGGGAGGAAACCTCAGTGTGTTCCTGGGGTGGGGAGGGGACCTCAGTGTGTTCCTGGGGTGGGGAGGGGACCTCAGTGTGTTCCTGGGGTGGGGAGGGGACCTCAGTGTGTTCCTGGGGTGGGGAGGGGACCTCAGTGTGTTCCTGGGGTGGGGAGGGGAGGGGAGGGGACCTCAGTGTGTTCCTGGGGTGGGGAGGGGACCTCAGTGTGTTCCTGGGGTGGGGAGGGGACCTCAGTGTGTTCCTGGGGTGGGCAACGGACCTTAGTGCAGTCTGACAGGCCCAACAGGATGTCACACAGGGGTGGCTGTGGCAAGGCTCAGCAAACTCAGGTTTGAAGCCCAGTGAACAGGATCAGAGATTTCCAAGGATCTGCTGGCCTGCTGGTGGACAGCTCAGACTTTGGCTTCTCTGTGCCTTCACCAGGCCCCCAAAGCAAACAGATTGCTCAATCCTGGTCACGGGTGTGGAGCCAGCAGAGGCCCGGGCCTGACCAGAAGTAGACAAGGGTCCTTTTGTATCTGCTCTCAACTCACACTGGCCTCCAGCCTGTGCCCATCCTTGGCCTGGCCTCCTGGCTCTCTGTGGCTTCCATGTGCTCTTGAATAAGGACTTCAGGTCAGAGCTTAAACCTCCAGTCACTCATCAAGGGGCAACCTGAACCCTTTCATGTTATCTGGGTTGCCCTGTGACTCGTCATGCTCAAGGGAGCTGGCCTGTGACAGATGGGATTTGTCTGAAAGGTATCCTTCTTAAACCTGGATGACAGAGTCATCAGGGCAGGCCTGCTCCATGTCCCATATGGTCCAGCTCTCTCAGCTGAGCCACCATGAGGAAGACATACTTCCCTGTCCCGTGAGACAGTCAACACAGAACAGTGCAGAGGCAGTTCAGACGGGAGTAGACCCCATGAGAGGGGAGCACATTCAGGCAGAGGATCATAGAACTCTGGAGGACCTCGGGACAGGCAGGGCAATCCTACCACCAGCTCTATGAACCACTCTGGCTAGTCTAGAATGGTGGGTCTCAACCTTCCTGATGCTGTGACCCTTTTACACAACTCCTCGTGTTGTGGTGAACCCTCAACCACAAAGTGATCTCATTGCTACTTCATGGTTGTAGTTTCGCTCCAGTTGTGAATTATAGTGTAAACTTCTGGTGTGCGGGATATCTAATATGCAACCACTGTGAAACGGTCATTCGACCCCAAAGAACAGCCAAAAGGATAGGCACAGGTTGAGAACCATTGGTCTAGAAGGTAGTGTTCATGAGGATCTGGAGCAGCAGGGTCATAAACAAGTGCAGATTCTGAAGAGAGCACCTCAAACTAGGATTGAAGGGAGAGATTGGCCACAGGCCACAGGCACAGCCTGTGACTTCACAGGAGGCTTTGAAAGCTGCCTAAGTCACTCTCTGAATGGCATCTGATGAGAACACGGCCTGTGGCACTCTTTTATCTGATGCTCCCTGCGATACACTAGGCAGCAAGAACAAGAGGTGGCCTGTGATGACATCAGAGGCAAAGCTGCAGACCTAGGACCAAGAATGAGACCAAGAACATGGCAATTGGTAGGGCCCAGGGAATGAGAGCACCCCATGAGCAGTGGGTCCCATGGGGGACACTGGCATGAAGATGGAGGGAGAACCTCTGTTTGATTCCTCAAGCCTCTCATTGTATCTGGTTTCCCAGGCACTGTTGCAGGGAACACATGTCTGATGGGGAAAGTGTGACACCCCTAAGGGCTTGGGGTGGTGTTGACTGGGTTACCACTGGTCTTTGCTGAGTCCTTGGAGACCCAGGGTCCAGGTCTGAGCAATGCAGAGGGGAGAGGCTTAGTGGACCTGAAACATGGGAAACACCCCATGTGAAGGTACACAGCTTGCAAGAGACATGCTGGGCGAGAGTGTACAGTCATGTGTACATATATGTATATGTGGTTATGTACATAAGTATGTATTCCATGTACATTCATACACAGAATGTATGTGTTTGCATATTGCATGCACGTGTTCTTGTATGAGTATGTTTTGCACACGTGTGGGTACGTATTGTGTGTTCTTATATATACAGGTATGTATTACATATCCATGACCATGTGTGTATTGTGTGTGTATGCTACTGTGTAAGAGGTCTGAATTATAGTTGCTCATATTTGTTACATTATATGTGTGTGCTTGTGTGCATGGGTGTTTATTATGTATGCTCCTGCATGTGGGTGTATTACATTGTTCCTGTCTGATGCACGTGTGTTTGTACACCGAATGTGCATACGTTGGGTGAGCATGTGAACATTTCTGTGGCCAAAATAGTAACTACACAGAGCCTGCTAGGACCTGGACTTGTGGAGCAGATGCTGCTGGGGGTGGACATGCCCCTGCAGTAACTTTGCAGAGGGGCTGTTGGTGTCGAGGGCATTCCTAGCTGTTACTGTCTTTGGAGCACTGTCTATGACCTTCCTGCCTTGGATAGAACCACACTGGCTCAGGTGTGGACAATTTAGTCATTTCCAGATCTGAGGATTATGTTTGTAGTCACAAGAACACAATCCATATTAATTTTGAAGAGCAAGCAAACAATAACTCTGACAGAGCCAGCTTAGACATCCAGGAAGCAGAAGATCCAGGACACAGCAGGAGTGCAGGAGCCTCTGAGGCCTGTGTGCCATCCCCACAGAGAACCTCTCCTCAGCTGAGCCTGGGCTCAGCGCCATCCTGCAGGAACCCTTAGCTCGAGCCCCTCTATCAGCTGCTAACTCCCAGAGTCCCATTGTCAGCAGAACAAGCAGACTTTAATGAGGTCCGTGACATCTGCAGATGATCTCTCTGTAAGGCAGGGGTGGAGCTCACCAATCAGAGAACCGGTGTGTGGGGCAGCTGAAGAGTCTCCCTTGCCAACCCTGCTTTGTTCAACCAGAGCCTTTGTGGCCTTTCTCCTGCTAAGGGTCTCCCTGTCCAACTGTGCAGGACACAGCTACTCTCTGTCCCTCGCAGAGCTTCTAGAAAAAATTGGCCACTAGCTACCCGTTCTGAGAGCCCAGGATCCTACTGGGCAGGGACCCATGCTGACTCCAGTTCAGTGAGAAGGTCTCCACCAGCCTCATAAGAGCCATCACACCGTCATGTGTTCACAGACAAGGACCCCGAGCACAGAAGGAAATGCTCCCCCACTATCTGTCTGTAGAGCCAGGTCTCACTTCCGGTTTGTCTTCACACTGACTGGTCAGCACAGGTCTTCAAGCTGTTCCTAACATTCATTTGTCTTCCATTTCTTCTTCTTTGAGATGATTTTCACATCAGATTGCCCTCAAACTCACTATGTAGCTAAGGGTGGCATGGAACCTGGGAGCTTCTGCCTTGACCCGGCTAGGGATTACAGGTGTTCACTGTCAGCTTTCTGGGATTTTTGTTTCTTTGGTTGGTTGGTTGGATGGATGGATGGATGGATGGTTAGTTTGGTTTGGTCTGGTCTTGGTACTAGGGATTAAACCCAGGGTCTTACGTATGATAGGTGAGTATCCCACTGGCTGAGCCACATCCCCAGCCCTGCCCCCATCTTAACGCCTGACATATGGTCCTCTGGCTACTAAGGTCCCACTAGCTCCTTGTCACCCTAAGGTTCCCATATGGCCAAAATGGCATTGCCTGAGGCTAACCCCAGCAGTTAGCCATCTCCTGTTCTTACCGTTCAACAGCTGGAAGGCTATTCACTTACGGCAGAAGGGAATCATTATCAAACGGTGGCAGTGCTGAGAAATGGCAGGGAGAAGAATGCATTACAAAACCCAGCAAGGCCAGCTCAGAGCAAAGCCACAGTCTGCCCCTGCTGTGCCCTCACATCCTTGGTGACCTCCTGGGGACCGCAGCATCATCTATGCTGGGACCTTGTCTCCAGAGGCTCCAGGGAAGGTGACCCCCACTTAAAAAAAAAAAAATCCAAGCAAGTTATTTTCTCCAAAAATTGTTTGGAACAGCCATACGGAAAGTGTCATCTTTCTTTTTTCTGCAGCTATGACAGTTGCTAGGGAACCCACAGTGTCGAGGTGGGGAGGAAAGTCAGGGGGTTTCATCCAGAAGTGGTTTGGTTAGAGCTGCTCGTTTTCAGTTTCCTGTTTCGCTTTCTTGGCTTTTCTTTTTAAACAGCCCCCAAAGGGAAGTCCTTAAGCCGGAGAATGGTCCGAGAGATGAGCCCCTGGCTCTGGACCCAGTTTATTTCTCCAGTTGATACTTTCTAAACATTGCGGGCTCCTTGGAGGGGACACAAGATGGTAGCAGCAACTTGTGCAAGAAATTTAATCCCCGGCTTCTTTCGTCTTGCTTTAAAAAAAAAAATTATCGTTAAATAAATTGACAAGCCACAGAGACGAGGTCCACAGAAGTGGACTGTGTATTCCCGGAGCCTAGAGAGTATCATTCCATTCTCCTTGGTTCCCCTCTGAGCTAAGCTGCAGAGACTTTCAAAATGCACGCATGTGTCTTCATGTTCACAGAGGTGCGCTAAGGGCTTATGGCCGTGATTCCTGCCTCAGTCCCCGAGGTTGGGATCACGGTGAGTCTCCATGCTCTCTCAGTATTTATATGTATGCTGGAGATGTGAAACCAGGTCCTCGGGCTTGCATAGCAAGCCCTTCACACATTAAGCCATGTCCCTAGCCCTGGTTTTATTGTTTTGAGGGGATGTTCACACGTATGCACACGCGTGTGTAGAGGTTGGAGGTCAATGGTGCATGTTTTTCTCTATCATTCTCCACATTAGTTTTGGAGACAGAGCATCTCACTGAATCTGGATCCTCAGACTTGTGCGCCAATGCTTTACCAATAGAATCATCTCCCCAGTCTTCCCCTTGGTGGTCATCTTTGCATGACTTCAAATTTCCCTAGGTTACAAAGCTTTGAGTCATTATTGGTTTTCATGGACTTGATCATGACAGGGAGTCACGGTAATCCATCTTCCAGTTCATCCTCGGCTGGCAAAGAGGCCAGCTGTTTTCGCCTCCTACACCCCACTGTGGGGCGCTGGCTGTGCCAGGAGTTTGGAGGGTCTGGCTGTCCGAATGTCAGCATTTCCCTGCTTGACTCTGAAGTTCTGACTGTACAACCAGCCTATCCGAACCAATGGAGCAGCAGCACAGGTCTCGCCTGGTAACAGAAGAATGCGAGGGAGACCTGCCTGCTGCGTTCTTCATAAAACCTGAAACAAACAAGGAAGTTTCCCAAATAAAGACACAAATCAGCCAGGACTGGTAGAACAGGCCTGTCATCCAAACTACTTGGGAGGCTTAGGCAGGAAGATTGTGAGTTCAAGGCCAGCCTGGGTAACTTGATCTTAAAATTTAAAAGTAAAAAGGATAGGGGGGTGTGGCTCAGTGGTAGAGCCCCTGCCTAGAATCCCCCAGTGAGGGGCTGGAGGCGTGGCTCAGTGGTAGAGCCCCTGCCTAGAATCCTCCAGTGAGGGGCTGGGGGCGTGGCTCAGTGGTAGAGCCCCCCCAGTGAGGGGCTGGGGGCGTGGCTCAGTGGTAGAGCCCCTGCCTAGAATCCCCCAGTGGGGGAATAGGGATGTGGTTCACTGGTAGGCTGAGCCTAGCACTGTGAAGCCCTGGGTGCAGTTTCTAGTACCAAAATAAAACAGTCTAAATAAAGAAGCTGGACAGGTATGTTGTGGTGCCTCTGGGCCCCTGGGCTCTGGAGAACAGATTCTCCATAGACAGGCAGGATTCTTCCAGCTGCTGGAGTCACTGAGATCCTGTATTGTGTCAATTTTGAGTACTATACGCTCAGGCCCCCCTACTGAGCTAGACACTCCTAAGCTATTTAGGAGACTGGCCTCAAGACAGTCATGACTCAGTGGGGCATGGAATCTGGCCTTAGTACAAACTTCTTACCTGTGGGTGAGGGAGAGTAATGGATCTTTCTCTGAGGACTGCAGTTCATACTGAGCTATGGTGTAAAGCCACCCCAAGGAGAAGCAGAGACACCATCTGGCCCTGAACAGCTTCTTTGGGTTGTCAGCCTTACTGTCCCTGACAGTATCCCTTTTCCTCCACAGTGGTGGCCTCCGCCCAGCATTAGTACGGTTGACATGTGCTGGCATGCAGTGGTCTCCTGTGTTTATAAAGCCAACCAGGCTGGCCAGGCCCATGCTTCTTGGGGGTTCCACACCTGGGAAAGCTCACCGATTTGGGCCTCGGAGCTTTGCCAGAAACTGAGAGGTCTGAGGGCACTGAGCCCATCTGGGCAAGTAGTAATGTAGGCACACAGGCAGGACATTCATAGCCTTCAGGGATCCTCCAGAGGCAGCCAACAGGAACACCCCTACCCCACACACAGGGAACTGGCCCATTTCAAAGGTGAGACACACAGAGTCATATAACCCCTCGCTTTGCCTTGTGAGGACTCTCGGTACATACGTGTTCCTGCCAGTACACAAATAGCTGTAACATGTCATTGCCCCCACCCCCTACTCCTCTGGGGCTCCCTGCCTCTGACTCTTACCCACAGCCAGTAGGAAGACCAGGAAAGAGTGGATCCTGACCAGGCCCACAGATCCCATTCCTGTCTGCAAGCATGATTCAGTCCAACTTAGACATGGCCCATCCGTGCTCCACCAGGAAGAGACTGAGACCTAAACATGGTGCTCAAGGTTTTAAACAAGAGCTGTACACACTGGCACCCACGGGGCTGAAATGAGAAATACCAGGTTTAGCATGAGGTATCTCTGTATACCCCAGGACTGAAGGTCATAGTGAGCTTCTGCCAAGAAGAAGCCCCCTCTCCTTCCAGAAAACATTCA
Source organism: Apodemus sylvaticus (assembly GCF_947179515.1). Classification (NCBI taxonomy): domain Eukaryota; kingdom Metazoa; phylum Chordata; class Mammalia; order Rodentia; family Muridae; genus Apodemus; species Apodemus sylvaticus. The sequence continues at coordinate 28,049,075 of NC_067493.1, read as the reverse complement.
CTTGCAGACAGCCTGGTATTAAATAGCTTAATATATCTCCCTAATGACAAGGGGGCTGTTTTCTGCTGTGTGAGTGACAGGAAGATTACTGGAGACAGAAGGGCTGGTTTCTGCCTCCACGCCTTCATTTGGTGAGTCAGGGACCCGCTGTGCACTTAGCAGGAAAGGGGGGGGGGGGTGCTCTTGTCTTCCCGGAGGTTTGGTGTCCTTGACATCAGCCCCAGGATAGGGAAGGCCCCCGAGATACCAGCATGGAATCCCTGGAACCTCTCAGTGCTCTCTTATCTTTTCATTCTGGGAGCCATCCTCATCTTCTGAGATAGGGTCTCTTCACTGACCTGCGACTCACCAGTTAACCTAGATTGGCAGACCAGCAGGTCATTTTTACATGGGCCATGTTGGGGGATCAAACTCAGGTCTTTGTACTTTCAAAATAAGCACTTTCCCTACAAACGCCTCTGCCTACTCCCAGCCCCGTGCCCTTTATTTTGCAATGGAGTCTTTGAAAAATGTGACTAAGCAGGAGTTCGAGGGTGAACTGAGTGCCTGGGTTTTCCAGCACAATCGCATGTTCTTATGCATGGAAGTTGAAAGAGAATTTGAGGTGCCGAGCATAGAAGAGAAAACCCGTGAAGACAGAGGAAGGTATGGATAGGGCCATGTGCCAACCGGTGTCTGCCCAACCTTGAACATTGGTCTCCATCACTCATACTAGATAAAGGTTGTTGTTGTTGTTGCTGTTTTAGTTTAAATCAACAGCGAGTGTCCTCCACCATCTAGATTGTCAGGCTCACGCAGAAGGCCTCGGGTGGATGGAGGGCGTGGCTATGCCTCTCTGGCCTTGCAGCTTCCCAGCTGGCGTTCTCTGTCACCCTCTCAGAGTTCCAGATCCCTTCATCTGCCTGTGGGATGGGCTTCTTTCTGACAACACTGCTCACTGCGCTGTGCCCTGCAGATGAGACGGCACACTTGGTGCCCTGAGGACAGAGCCCAGCACCTAGAAGGTTCGATGTGTGTATTCATAGTTATCTACAGCTGATTGGCATGCATATCGTGAGTGATTGGAGAGGACCACAGAAGCCTGTTGGCGTTGCAGCCAAGCAGGAACAGGCTGGTCCCAGCAGGCTCTCTGCCCTCTAGCCGGCCATCACTGCTGCTTCAGCTGCCCCAGAGAGGGCATGGGGCAGTACAACTTTGTGGGTCAGTGCCAGAACTTGGGGTATCAGCTCATCCAGCTGCAAACTTTGACCCCGTTCTTCGTGGCCCTGGGGCAAGTTATGTCTTCGCTCTGCCTTAGTTTCCTTAGCTATATCACCAGGAAAATGATGCCAAGTTCCCGAGCACCGTGTGCGGAGTTCCTTCCCGCCTGCCAGGAGCTGTGGGCTCAGACCCCTGGAGGGTCTGATGTGGATATCATTGCAGGATTATTGTTCAGCCCTGTGTATAACACAGGAGGACTCACTTCCAGTTTACTATAAATAAACACAATTAACACTTAACAGTGTTTTCATTAAAGCTCAGAGAAGTTGTTCTGAGGGGATTTTAGGTGTTTTAAGTCTCGAGGGCAAGGTAAAGAGATTGTAAACGGCTGTAGGTATCGGCTGTAGGCCCGCTGATGCCCGCCTTTCTAGTGGCCTTTGGGGACTAGTGTAGCCCTCAAAGGGGAGCTGTAAGCATCCCCGTGAGAGAAGACTTGTTCAAGCACCTTGCTTGGGATTTCCTGGGTTCCCTCTCCCCTTAATCCCAGGCCACTGTACTGCAGATTGTCCTGCATGAAGCCACCACCACAGAGTTCTAGCTCATGACCCTCTCCAGCCCTGCTGAGTGTTTAAAAACCAGACCTGCACCTTCCTACAGCTGATGGTCTCACGGTGAAGGCCAGGGGTGGCCATCTGGAGTTTCTTTTGATCTCAGAGGGCAAGGTGTTTATGTGGGTAGGGTGTGGGAGGAGGTCCCTGGAACTAACAGGGTCTTGATAGGGGAGGTGTGCCCACTGGGCCACCCACTCCTTGGGGTCTCCCCAGGTCTTATCTGTAGCTGAGAGTGCTCTAGCTGTGACTCCTCTAGTACCTCGCTGGCACACACACACACACACACACACACACAGCTACTCTGTGTGTACTTGAGTGACCTACATAGACCAAAAGGCAAGCTTTCAAAAGTCTCCTGCAGGCCCTTCCTACTCTGAGCTGTTGGTCCAAAGCCCATATGAGGGCATAGAGGACAGCCCAGCCCACTTACTACTGTGAGGCTGTGGAGCCTGGCCGTGCTGCTAGGGCAGAAGGGACCATGAACCTCATCTTGAATCCCCTCAGACACATTGCCAGTGTCCACCACAGCCCACTGAGAATGCCACTCACATCTCAGAGGTTCCCAAGGCATCCATCGGAATGAGGACAGAATGACAAGTCCCCAGCACAAGCTGTGAACATCCATCCTCATAAGTAATGGTCCCCCAACTTCCTTCTATAAAGGGAGGGTGTGCCACTCCACCATGCTGTCATCCACAATCCTGGAGACACACGTGTGGGTTATGATAACCACACCCAGAGTCTCTCCCCAGATGAGTCCTGGTAGAGAATTCTTATATTTTGTATATACATCAGGTTACTCTTTAGGGAAGAGTTGTCCTACCTGACCTAGAACTCCCTATGTAAGCCAGGAACTGATGGCCATCCTTTCCTGCTTCGACCTGAGTGCTGGGTTATAGGGGTGCACCATCATGACTGGCTGGCCTCGCTTATTCCCCCCCCCCACAGAAAGCACAGTCAGGCTGCCCATGCTAAACCTGTTGGGTGAGCATGATACATCCCACTTGCTGAAATGGCTATGTTGCTCCAACACAGGTGGCATATTGCCCAACCAGAGTGAGGCCATCTGGATGGGCACAGCCTACAAGAAGCTGTTGGTAGCCAACCTGGGCCATGGGTTCCCAGCCTACTTAAAGACCCCCCTCCTGTTCCAGGAAGCACACATCCTGGTGGCCCTATCCCTCCCCCCTGGGCCAGGCAGTTCCTTGTTCTGGGTACCCGGCCAACTGAGAGTCTGATAACATCTTTCCCTCCTGAATGTGAAGGCCCACCCTTGCACCTGCCTGCTATACCTGATTGCTCTTGGGACTTGTGGGACTGGGTTTCACCAAATTTGTCCTCTGCCCCGGGTCACAGCGGGCCTAGTACTTTTCCAAAGCACCACCCTGAAATTGGCCAGCAGTAGATATTCAGTCTCCCCTGCGCAAAAGAAGCCAATGTCTATGACCCAGAGGTAAGAGCGGCCAGGGAAGCTAGGTGGCAGGTCTCTGAGGGGACATGAAGGGAAACCTGCAGGTCTCGTAGCAACACTGGCTTTAGAGGTCTCTCTGTGTGTCTTTTCAGTAGTCTGGTCTTGTCCCTGGCAGCATATGGTCCTGAAATGTGACTGCCGACTGGGAACTCTGCTAGGTGCCAGGCAGAAGGTTATGTTCCCGACTGTGGAGTGATTGAAACTTTTTAAGTTTTCCCTAAGGAGGGGGGATACTTTCTCACTTTCTACCTGACCTCAATGAAGACCCCCCACAGGGATCTACCTTGTCAGCATCTTCCAGAATGTCCAGCTTCTCCCATTCTTGCCTCTCCTGAGCCTACAACCACTAGGAAGCTGCCCTACTGACCTTCAGAACCTGGGTTAGTTCCGCCCTGAGGCCTCAACTCTTTGAACCAGTGACTGCCTTGAAGATCACAGCCTTAGAAGGGGGAATTGGTTCCCAGAAACACTATGCTATTGAAGAGTCCAGAGTCTAAGTAGTCTGACACAGGGTCCAGAAGCCTCTGGAGGGCCCAGGCTAGAGCTGACATTGGGCGACAGGGAATAGAGTCTGGAGGCCATTAGGGCCCAGTGTAACCTCAGCATAGCAGAACCCAATGTAATTGGCCTTGCTTCCCATAGGCTACAACCTGTTTTCTATGTTGCAGGTCAGCGGTGCACATGGTGTCTGGCATAAGGTACCATGGTAACAGTATTGTATTGTGGAGGGTTTTGTTGTTGTTGTTGTTGTTTCATTTTGTTGATCTTTTTTTGTTTGTTTGTGTTTTGTTTTCTTTTGTTTGAAAGGGTCATCTTAAGTTGCCTAGGCTGATTTTGAACTCACTCTGCAGAAACTGGGCTTTGAATTTGTGATCCCCTTGCTTCCCCAGTACTGGAATAATAGGCATGGGCCACCACAAAAGCTGATAGCAAGGCCACCACTCAGTCTCAAGGACAGGACTAATGAACCAATGGGAGATCCCTGTATCTAAGTGGCATGTTGTGTGGGGACAGCTGGAAGCCAGTCTGTTGAGTGACAGCTCCGGAGTTGTCATCACATGAAGAATTGGAAGGGCAAGAGGACAGGTTTCCTCCTAGACTACACTGATCCTGTCCGTTAAAGTTGTTAAAATACAACTTGTGTGGGGCTGAGGACATGGCTCAGTTGGTAGAGTGGTCTGTGTAGCACGCATGAGGTCCTGGGTTCCGTGTCTTGGCCCATTTTGGTCGCCTTGTGTGCATGTTTCAACAGGCACTTCATGTGACTTGCATGGAGAGTCTGAAGTCTTGGGTCTTCTTGCAGCTGCCGTGGGGCCTCTAACATGTCAGTGGACAGCTGATCCCTAGAGTCTGGTAGAAGGTTGGGGATGGCAGAGTTTCCAACCCTCAGCAAGGCCCTGATCCCATAGAGCTGGTCCACCAGGAGCTCATGGTAAAGACTGTGCTGCTGGGAGATTCTGAGAATCCTTAGGGGAGCTGAGTACAGGTCAGTCATACTCATTATGGATGATAAGGGGGGCAGCCTACAGGGTCCAGAGCCTCAGCCACGGCAATGGCCCTGGCTTTGGTTGAATGAAATCATATAAACTTGCTAAAATCCAGTTTCCTGGGCCCACAACTCAGGCTCTGGCCCAGCAGGTCAGAAGTGGCATGTGGGGCCCCTCATGTGTACAGACCCTTCATGCACACATTACCCCAGGGCAACTTGGCTGTTGGAAGCCTCAGAACCTGGTTTTAAGAGAAACTGAGCCCCTAAGTTGTGGGGGCTGTCTGCACCCATAGTCATGTCATCAGAGTGCTCTGAGAGATCCAGGGTAACCAGCTGGGATCCTGGATCCCAGAGTCATGGGGGAGTCTGGGATGAACTGCCTCCAGGAGAGTAATAAGATCCACAGAATGGTTAGTGGTCTGGGGAAAGGAGCCCTGGCTTGGGGTCATTTGGGGGGACATCTGAGGACCCTTCCTCCCTCTACTTCACTTTCGCCTGGAGACCACTCTGGGCTCTTCTTCTATTTCTCTATTACTGTGCAGCAAGGGAAAATGAGGCCTGAGGGGCAAATGCTGTTCCTGCCTCTCCCCAGGGGCAAGGTTCCAAAGGGCAGAGTTTTGAGTCTCTCTGGAAGGGAAGAAAAGGAACACCCACCGGGAGTCCCAGGTCAGAACAAACGTGAAGTGCCCAAGAGGCATTTAGAACAAGAGAGGAACACCTCTGAATAGAACATTCTTGCCGCTTCTCTGAACCCTTGGGCTATTCCAGGAAAGAAGGTACCTAGGAGACAGGGACACCTGCAGGCTGTGATGTGGGGGTGGGGTAATTGCTGAGGGTCTGGGACATCAGCCAGCTTCCAGCTTCCGAGGAAGGTAGAAGGCGGGTGTCTGAACCCAAGGATGCGGAACCAGGAATCAGGTCAGGCCAGAAGCCCTTTCAGGGAGCCCCATGACTCTAAGTCACTTGAATCTGAGAAATGTCACCTCCTCAAAGAAGCAGGCAGAGGTGGGGGGGGGGGGGAGGGAGAGGGTCAGATGGTGGGCAGGAAGGCTGGTCCCTAATCAGCACCGGGGTGAATGCTGCCTGATTGTCCTCAGGTCAGTGTGTGGAGGCAACCACAGGGTGACGGTCAGCTGCCCACTTGTTTTTTTGTCCTCAGACAGAAGTTCTGAGGCAAGCCTTGGCTGCCCTCAGGATCCTGAGAAGGGAACACCCCCATCCCCTTTGCTTCCACCAGAGCCTGGCTAACAATGCCCTCCAGTGTCACACTGCCAAGAGCTCCTGGGGAGGGAACCCCCACCCCCTGCTCTGACTCTACCCGCCAGGATAAGACCTACAGAGGAGTCAGGCAGGAAGAAGGCACAGCACTGGCAAAGGCCAGCTGTGGGGTGAATCACAGCTGTCCTCCTGGGACACCCAGCAGGTAGTAGAACAGAGCTTATGTCAGCAAAAGTGGCCATGCAAGTTGTGGCTTTCTTTTCTTTTCTCTTCTCTTGTCTTCTCTTCTCTTCTCCTCTCCTCTCTTCTCTTCCTTTCCTTTCTCTTCCCTTCCCTTCTCTTCTCTTCTTTCTTTCTTTCTTTCTTTCTTTCTTTCTTTCTTTCTTTCTTTCTTTCTTTCTTTCTTTCTTTCTTTCCTTAATTTGACAGGATCTCAAGAATGACCTTGAACCTCTGTTCCTCCATCCTCAACCTCCCAAGTACTAGGATTACAGGTGTGCACCATCACACCTGGTTTATTCAGTACTGGGGACCCCTTGCATGCTAGACAAACATTCTACCAACTGAGCCACGTCCTCAGCCCCGCACGAGTTATATTTTAACAACAGGATCCATGCAGTCCGGGAGGAAAGTTGCTTGTGGGGTCCCTCCAGCTTTGAGGCTCTTCCGGTGAGTGGGAGGTAGTCAGGCTGCCTCTTCAAGTCCCCTTTGCACAGCGGAACCGGGAAAGCATCAGAGGAGCTTTTCTTAACCTCTTCTCTCCAAAGTCCCCCCCAACCCCGCAACAGCCTGTTCTGTAAGGTATCTGTGTGTCACACACATGTGCACAGTGTTAATAGACATGGAGTTCCTCTGTGTGTGTATATAGATGACTGCATGCATGTGTCAGTATATACATAGCTGTTGGGTGGTCAGAACCTCACCATCTCAGCCCTGCATGGACCCTTAGCAGCCATTGTATGGTAGATATCCATTCAGCAAGCTTATCAGTCTGTGACACCTCTGCTCTGGGAGAGGGAAGGCTGGGGACGTAGCTCAGTCATTAAACTGCTTGCTTAGGCCTGGGTCTCAGAGACCACTGAGCACAGGCCCCACACAGTTGCAGTAGGCAGCTGAGACAAGGGAGGGCTGAGGCGGGTTCTTTGATCTTTACACCGATGTAAAATATAAGACATAGGGGTGCACATTTGTAGGAAGTCTGAGACAGACAGATTCCCAGAGCCTTCTGGCCAGCCAGCCTGGCCAATTTTGTGAATTCCGGGCCAATGAGAGATCTGAAAGGGGGGGGGGGGGAGGTGGGAAAAAGGTGGATAAGACTGGCCTGGTGGCCCATACCTCTACTCCCAGCATCTAAGAAGCAGACTCCAGCAGGTTTCTGTGAATTTGAAACCAGCCTGGTTTACATAGTGAACCCCAGGACCGGTCTGGGCTACATGAGAATCTGTCTGCGAAAACAAACAAACAAACAATAACAAAAGACAAACAGATGGGCTGCTCCTAAGAAACAACACCCAGGGTTGTCCTCTAGCTTTCATTATGCGCCTGTGTACCGCCCCTGCCATTCCTACTCATCCACCTGTCAAGGTGAGTGTCCATCGAGCCATGAGCCCACATTCCCCCCCACAACATACACACACACACACACACACACACACACACCTTCCCACACTGGCTTCTGGAAGGCTAAGGAGGGTATATGTGATCAAGTCTTATTCAGGAAGCTATCAGAGATGGTTGGCCAGTGCCTGCCACCTGAACTCCACCTAGGCCACAGGAAGCCTTGTTCATACCTTGTGTGAGATTTCTATCTCATCACTCAGCAGTGTGCGGGGCATCAGCCTCACCTGACAGCGGGGCTGAGGACTAGAAGGGTTCAGCAACCCCAGCTGCAAGAAAGGATCTAAACCTGGAAGGTGTGTGGGGCTCCATTGTGGGAGCATCCAGGCCATAGAACAGGGGTGATCCCCAGACCCTCATTTGCACACTTAGAAAAAACAGCATCTTGGGGGGAGTTCTCTCTCACTGTATGGCCTGGGGAGGAGGCAGGGAGCCAGGGAGGATCCAGATTTCATGCTAATGTTGCTTCAGGCAGGACTTCGGGCATGACAGGCTGACAATTCCACATCATTAAGGTCAAATTACATCAGCAGAGAGAACTTTGATTCTTTTGGAATGACAGTGACCTTTCGTAGCTACTTGGCTTTGTATCTTTGGCTGGCAAGGAGACGGGGAAGGTCAAATGCCAATCCTTCCAGGGTTGTCTCCTGCTCACTGTGGGAGGCAGGGGTGTTAGTGCTAAGAGAAGATGGGCACACACACACACACACACACACACACACACACACACACACACGGTGCCAAGGCCCAAGCTGAAGAGCCTGTGAGTCCAGGATGGGTGCATGGGAGCCTCTAGCCAGCATCAACTGACCTTTAAATTTCCTGACTGAGGACGGTCCCTGTGGGGATCTGAGGGTTCCTCTGTCCATCCATCAAGCTCCCTGCTCTCCTCAGTTGGTCTCCCACAGTCCTGAGAGCTCAGGATGACCCCAAGAAGAGTCAAGACTTCGTGCCTTTAGATATAGGAAGTATCTTAAGTTAGAGGCTTGCTCCAAGGGTTCTAAAGCCTTCCGCAGAGGGCTTTCTGTGGTTGTAGATGTGAGCAACACCAGGCCATGTGCCAGAGGGCTAGATGGGGCCAGCGTACGCCATTTTGACTGCTCTGAGCAGGGATACGGACATGACTGTGGCAAGTGCAGCCTCTCTTCCTGGGGAGCAGATTCTGATGTGCCTGCTAGCACCTCCATGGTCACTGTCCCTGAACAGCCCCCCAGATGGCCTGGCATCAACCCTCCAAGGCCTGCCATCCAAGAGAAGGTGGCAGACCCAAATCACTTACTGATGAAGTTTCTAAGTGTGGGCCAGGGAAATGCATGTGGCCTCACTTGGCACACAGCGTGTCTGCCTGTGGGTGTTGGACCTACAGTGAAGAATTCAGGAAACAGGCCAAAAACATAGACAGCTAGGAAGCCGTGAGCCTTGTGGGGTCAGTGCCTTGAAAGTGTGACACATTGGGAATTTAAATAATTTAGGGAGTGTGTGTATGTGTGTGCACGTGCAAGTGTGTACATGTATGTGCCTGTGCGCATCTGGACTCGAGTCAATAACAGGTGTCACCCGTAGGCACCATCTACCTTGGAAATGTTTGTTTGTTTGTTTGTTTTAAAGTCAGGGTCTCACTATGCAGCCCTGGTTGGCCTTGAACTTGCTTGTAGACCACGCTAGCCTAAAACTTGCAGAGATCTGCCTTCCTCTGCCTCTGCCTCTCTGCCTCTGCCTCTGCCTCTGCCTCTGCCTCTGCCTCTGCCTCTGCCTCTGCCTCTGCCTCTGCCTCTGCCTCTGCCTCTGCCTCTGCCTCTGCCTCTGCCTCCTGAGTGCTGAGATTAAAAGCATGTGCCACTACACCTGGTCCACCTTGAGGGGTTTTCTCCTCGCTGACCAGAAACTCACCAAGTAGGGCTGGACTGACTAGCCAGTGAACCCTGGGGATCCTCCATTCTGCCTCCCCCCAGAACTGACTTTCTAAATATGGGTCCTGGGGGTTAAACTCAGGTCCCTATGCATCCAAAGCATTCATTTTAGTCACCTGAATCATCTCCCCACTGTCTATAATTTATTTTTAAAAGAAGCATATGTTTATTTATTGGGCAGGGGGCAGTATGCATGCCACAGCACATGTGGAGGTCAGAGGACAATTCGTAGGCATTGGTTTTCTCCAGCCATGTGGGTCCTGGGCGTTGAAATCAGATCTTCAGCTTTGGCAGCAAGCACCTTTAGCCACTGAGCCATCACACTGGCCCTTTCATTTAACCCTTGACGATGATCCTCCGACAGCTGATTCGCAGAACACCTGGAAGTGGGTGTCAGCTTGGGTTCACGCTTCAGCTTGTCCCCTCAGGCCAGAGATCCCCTCTGTGACCCACTCTTCCTATCTCTATCTGTGTTCTACAGGCAGACGAGGGAGCAGGAGACGCCGCCCGACTTTTTTTATTTCTCTGACTATGAGAGGCACAATGCGGAGATTGCTGCGTTCCACCTTGACAGGTGAGTCCCCTCCCTTCACACTGCCAAGAGCCAACCCGATCCAGATTCATCGATGTATTCACGTGTGCCACCTACCAAGAAGCACGGGCCTGGCCTTAGGAATCTGTGTAGACACCATTGTTAACCTCCACAGTTGCTCCACACTAAACCATCAAAGATCCATCAGTGTATGTGTGTGTGTGTGAGTATATGTGTGTATGTGTGTGTGTGTGTATGTGTATGTGTGTGTGAGTGTGTGTATGTGTGTATGTGTGTGTAAGTGTGTGAGTGTGAGTGTGTGTGTATGTGTGTATGTATGTGTATGTATGTGTGCATATCTATGTGTGCATATGTATGTGTGTATGTGTGTGTATGTGTGTATGTGTGTATATGTGTGTGTGTGTATGTATGTGTGTGTATGTATGTGTGTGTGTATGTATGTGTGTGAGTTTGTGTGTATGTGTGTATATGTGTGTATGTGTATGTATGTGTGTGTATGTATGTGTGTGAGTTTGTGTGTATATGTGTATGTATGTATGTATGTGTGTGTATGTATGTGTGTATGTGTCTATATGTGTGTATATGTCTGTATGTAGTGTGTATGTGTGTATATGTGTGTATGTGTGTGTGTGTGTGTGTGTGTGTGTGTGTGTAGCAAGCAAATAATGTTTGCATGCTTTGAAGAGACTACAGGAGAACCTCATATATCATTCCTCAGGAGCTGCCCACTATTCAGAATCACTGGAACTCTTCAAGTAGGCTGGCTGCTGGCCTGCTGGCTGGCTGACTGGCTGGCGCTCCCTAGGAATCCTCCTGTCTCTGCCCCTCAGTGCTGGCATTATAAGCATGTGCCACCACAGTCGATTGCTAGAGACTAAACCCAAACTAAGCTGTCTCCCCAGCACTATGTGCTACCTCATTGCATTTGTGATGCTTGTGGGCACCACCCTTCCCCCTGTACCAAGCAAGGAGCAGCAGGAGCAGATGGGAGAAAAGGGAAAAGAAATAAGGGCAGAAAGAAGTGCTCGGCATTGTCGAACAGGTCAGGAAAGCACCTTGGAGGGAATGGTGGTTTGGTGACAAAAGGTGGGAGGCTTTGTCATTTGTCTCCTGAGGGACAGCCTTGACCCAGAAGCACCTGGGTCACTATAGATTCCACGTGGCCCTGTCCATACCCTGAGGAGCTGTTCACAGGCCTTACCCTGGGGTCATCTCTGAGGGACACAAAGGGACTTCTTCCCAGGAAATAGCAGAGAGATAAGACTCAATATTCATCCTTCAAGACCCTCCTGACTGTGCCACAGCTATGAATAGACTTAGATCTTAACTTAGTTCTCATGGGAGACTGCCCAGACTGCAGAGTCCAGGCTCCATCTTGCAGGGTCCTGGGAGACTGGGGAAGATTACAAAGCTTACATGGGAACTAGAAATCCTCAGAAGCCAGACATTTAAGCATCCTGAACCCAGAAAGCCTTTCTGTGACAACAGTAACTTTGCACCATGAGGTCACTCGTGTTGCCTGCTTATAAACCAGCCATGAGGATGGAGAGATGGCTCTGCTGTTAAGGTGTTTGCACATCTGGGGTCTATCCCAGAGCGTGGTATACACTTGCAGTTCCAGTGCCAGGGAGGTAGAGACAGGAGGACCTCTGGGGCGTGGTAACCACCAGTCAGTTTAGCTCAATCAGTGAGTTTCAGGTTGCTGAGAGTCAAGGTTGATGGCTCCTAAGAAATGAAGCCCAGGTTGATCTCATGTGCTTCACCCACATGTATGAACCCACATGTGTACACATGAAAACACAGTCACGAAGCTTGAGGTGGTAGGATGCTGGCTGCAGCTGTCTTATGAAGCCATTGGGGCCCCTCATTATGGGAATATGGTCTGTCCATCCCTCCCCCAAGGGACAACTCATCTCTACATCCTGTGTCAGCAGGAAAAATCTAGCATTGGGCATCTCCATTTAATTAAGTAAGCGGCAATGTGTGCAGAAAGAGACCCATTAAGAGTGGGTAATTTAATTTAATTTCCTTTTAAATTTAGCCCTGGAATGAGGGCACATTTTAGTTATCGAGTCGCCTGGCAGGGCCAGAGTCAATGCATGACGCATAGAGGCTTCAATCCTTCCGGGGTTGCACGGTTTCCTGCCGCTGATGGTTCTGGGCTGAGCTGAGCCCAACAGCCTGGAGAACAATGGTAGAGCTGCTGGCTGCTGGAGATGGTGGCGAGCAGCAGCCTCGAGAATAAAGAATCCTTTCCCCACCTTTTCCCACAGGATCCTGGATTTCCGCAGAGTCCCTCCAGTGGCTGGTAGGATGATCAACATGACCAAGGAGATCCGGGATGTGACACGGGATAAGAAGCTATGGAGAACCTTCTTTGTGTCCCCAGGTAGCTGGGGATGGGAGAGGATGGGGGACTCACGTGGCTTGAGTCGCATGCTGGCCTCGGTCAGCTCTCAAGCGCTTAGGGATTAGATTACTCTTCCTGTTGCTCGGATAAACTATCCCGAGAGAAGCACCCTCAGGAAGGAAAGGTTTATTTGGCTCATAGTTGAAGGGCGCACAGTCAACTTCCCATCATGGCGGGAAAACATGGCGGCAGGAGCGTGAGGCGGCTGCTCACACGGCATCCGCAGTCAGGAAGCAGAGAGAGATGGAGGCTGGGGCTCAACTCACTTTCTTCTTTTCATTGTCTGGGAACTCAGCCTGTGCGATGGTGCTACACACACTGAGGGTGGATCTTTCCACGTCAGTGAACCTAACCTTAAAAACTCCTTACCGACATGTCCAGAGGTATGTCTCCTAGGTGACTGTACAACTTGTCAGGTTGATGGTCAGTGTCAACCATCGCAGAAACCATGGAACTCATCTACCTAGCAGCTGTTTCCACTGAGGAGGGCCATGCTGCCTCCTGTGTGTGGCATGTATATGTGCCAATCTGCAGACATGTGATCTCTTAGTGACACCTCTCTGTGCCCAGACAGAGGGGTTTCCACTGTGGTCCAGTGTGCATTTAATTAATGTATAAACTGATTGGTTAGGATCTTTGTTGTTGTTAGACTGTTTGGTTGGTTTAAGTTGGGTTGGGTTTGGGAGGAGGGACAGGGTCTCATTCAATAGTCTAGGCTGGCCTGGAACTCATTATGTATACCAGAATGGCCCCTAACTTTCCTTTCTCCTCCCTTGGAATCTTAAGTGTGCTGACATCTCTAGCATGAGCCATCACACATGGCTGTTGTTTTGTTTCTTTGACACAGAGTCTTGCTGCGTAGCCCAGGCAGGTCTTGAACTCAGGATTCTCTTGCCTCAGCCAACAAAGTACTTGCTGCCAAGCCTATGCCACTACAGCTGGCCCGCTGTATATTTTTGAACTCCAGACTTTCTTGGAAGCATCTGGTAGCCTGGCCACCAGAGAGCCCTGCTCTCCCAAACCTTTCTAGATCAGCCAGTGAGACTGGCCGTCACCTGGAGATGTGGCCAGCTGTCCTTCTCTGAGGGTAGAACAGCTGGCCATAGATCTCGGGTGCCTTGAAGGTCACCACTGGATGTCCTGCTTTTCAGGGAGACTGTGTGTTGTGTGGCTGGGGTAGCCACAGTGGTGAGACTTCGGACTTCGAATCCCTTGAGTACACAGAAACCAAGTCATAGTGTACTTCTCTCAGTGGGCATTCTAACCACACTGCCACAGGCTCAGTTGGCCTATCTGCTCTCTGAGTTTCCCTGTGGTCTGAGCCTGTGACAAACTGTGTATTTCAAGTCTCTCTGATGCCCTCTCAGTTTATGGTATGCACTTTCCACCTACTGTATTATTGTTTGTTGTTGTTGTTTACTTTTTATTTGGTAAATATGTATGGCATATGTGTGTGGGGGGTATAGTGTGAGTGTGAGGGTATATGGATATACTTGTGTATAGTGTATAGTGTGTGTGGTGTCTATATTTATGTGTATGCATGTATAGTACGTGTGGTATGTGTATGTACATGGGGTATATGTATAGTATATATATGGTGTGTGCATGTGAGTGCATGTGAGCACACATTCACATACATTTCTCAGTTGATCTCCACTGTTACTGAGCCAAGGTTTCATTTTGAACCCGAATCTCACCAATCCCTATTATACCAACTAGCCAGCTAACCCTAAAAATCCCTGTCTCTGCCTCCTGGGTACTAAGGCTACAAGTGGCTGCTATACCAGCCCAGCTTCTCCTGGAGCTCAGAACTGCTGTCTTCATGTTTGACAGTAAACAGTTTGTCCCCTGAGCCATGCTGTGCTTTTGAGAGTGGATCTCATGTAGCCCAGGCTAGCCTGGAACTCTCTAAGTAGCCAAAGATGACTTAGAAATCCTGATCTTCCTGCTTTCGCCTCTCAAGTGCTGGCAGGACAGGCTTGAAACAACACCTGTTTCTGTTTGTGTGTTTGTTGTTTCATAATGTTCTGTTCTGTTTTGTTTTGTTTTATGCAGTGCTGGGGATGGAAACTAGGGCTTTATTCATGCGAGCCAAGCACTCCACCAACTGGGCTACATCCCCAGCCTGCCGTGTACTCTATAGTCTGCATCCTACAAAGAAGAATAGAGTGGCAGGGTGGGGGTGGGGAGTGCGACGCAGCTGCCCCCTGGGAGCCACACTCTGCCCGATAGTGCAGGCAGGTAGGCGGGGAACTCCACCGGTGCCTCACACCCCTGCAGTTCCTGCAGATACATCCAATTAAGGCCTTCATTAGCTTTATCTTCAGTCTGGGTGGCGCACAAAAGCCGACCTAAAAGCTCTAGCTTGTCGCCTCTGAAGATCAGCACTCAGGTTCTTTTCCTAGCTGTATTCATAAATGTGCCAGAATGGAGGCCAGGAACCCACGCCTTGCTAAAGCTCTACTTCCACCATCCACCATCTCAGATTCCATTGATAAGAGGAAATAGAGGAGCTGGGGAGCTTGCTCAGCAGGTAAGAATGCTTAGTGCACAAGCATGAGGCTACAAGTTCAAATCCCGCTCCCCCCCCCCCCAGCACCCACATAAAGGCTGGGCATAGACCCTTGCCTGTAACCTCAGTGCTATGGGAAATGGAGACAGGGGGTCACTGGGATTCCAGATCCAGAGAGAAATTTGTCTAAGGGTATAATGGCTTAAACAGGGCATCCAATACCCTTTTCTGGCCTCTGTGCACAAATGAGGCACATGCACACACACACACACACACTCACGCATGCGCGCACACACTCACACACGCACGCATGCATGCACTCACGCACACATGCATGCACTCACGCACGCACGCATGCATGCCCAAAATAGAATGTCTTAAATAAGTGGAGACACACATGTATCTTTCCTTGGACCCCTTGTGACCATCTATGAAGAGCTGAATAATCCTGGATGTAGAGAGTCTCTGAGGTTGGCTGTATCAGAAACTTATTGCTCATAGTTTCTTGGGTTCACCAGACAGCCTGTGCTGTAGATAGGAACATTCATTCAAAGAGATGAAGCCCACCTCAACCTGGGACCCTCTGGGTTTCTGCTAATATTGTCACCTTGTCCCCTGCCTGCCTCAGCCATAGGGACTGGCCCTGATGACCACTTGTTTCTGCAGACTCAGGACTTCATCTCTCAGTCCAACCCCAGCTCCTTCCACTGCCCACAGGGACCGACCACCACATCCCTAGCCGTGCATACCTCTTAGGTAGCTGGTGCTGAGCTGCAGCCTGGCTGTGCCTGGGCACCGCGCTGCTTCTTGTCTTTCGCTGCACAGTTTGATCCAGCATGGGTGTATACTTGCATTTGTATACATTCTTATGTGTATGCATGTACTGTATACATGCATGTTTGTATGCACTCATTCATACAGGTGTGTGCACTTGCTTATGTTTGTATGCACTCGCTCATAGAGGTGTGTGCACTCGTTCATGTTTGTGTGCACTCGTTCATGTAGATGTGTGCACTCATTTATGTTTGTATGCACTCATTCATTTTGTGTGCACTCGTTCATGTTTGTGTGCACTCGTTCATGTTTGTGTGCACTCATTCATGTAGATGTGTGCACTCATTCATGTAGATGTGTGCACTCATTCATGTAGATGTGTGCACTCATTCATGTTTGTGTGCACTTGTTCATGTTTGTGTGCACTCATTCATGTAGATGTGTGCACTCATTCATGTTTGTATGCATTCATTCATGTTTGTGTGCACTCGTTCATGTAGACATGCACTCGTTCATGTTTGTGTGCACTCGTTCACATAGGTGTGTGCACTCATTCTCGTGTGTTCACTCCTTCACACACCTGTGCACTTACCCATTTTGAGTATATGCATACTTCTGGAGACCAGGGAGCACCCTTTGGTGTCCTACTTCGGGTGATGGCCACCTTGTTTTTTTGAATCAGGGTCTCTCACTGGGACCTGGGGCTCACTGATCACATTAATTAGGCAGACTGACCAGTGAGCCCCAGGGATCCTCTGATCCCCACTACCCTAGCTCTGGGATTATAAGTGCATACCACCACATTCAGCCTTGTTTTACGTGGGTTCCGAGGACGGGTTCAGGTTCCCATGCCTACGTGGCAAGGCCCTTGTTGGCCGGATCATGTCCCCAGGCCCAATTGCAAGTTTTAAGGTGATTTTCATCCTATTCTCAAAGGCACTGCTGTTGGGCAAAATGGCTGACTTGTGGCTCTCAGACCCAGCAAGTATTCTCTCTCCATTTCAGCCCAGGCTCCAGTCCTGGGTTCTGAGTGAGGACGGGAAACAAGCACGATCCTGACCAGTCAGACAGGGATCTGCTGAGAACACTCCCTTCCAGGGGCACGCAGGCTGGATAATGTCAGTCACCTAGGCCACCCACTCAGAGCAGAGCTGCAGGCTCAGCACTCAGGCTAGCGGTGAGAGTATCGCCCTCTGCGGTCTCGGGGCCAGGCCACACAGCCGGCAGAGCTCTCAGATAGCATGTAGATGGTAGGACAGCCACCAGGATTCCACAACTGGGGGCACAAAGTGTCTGCACTCCATCTCCTGTCAATCAATGTCCGACGTCCGCATCTCTGCTCTGTCCAGATGTTCCAAGCACTGTTGCTAGCCTCTCCTACTTCCCTGGGTGGGTCTGTGAGGAAGGTGTCAAATGCTGTTCTGTGTGTACTATTGTTTGTTTTCAGGTATGTGAGGGTATGTGGAAGGGTCTGTGCACATGTGTGCTCATGTGTACGTATGCAGATGTCAGCTCTGGCTACCATTCCTCAGAAACATTTAACCTTGATTTTTTTTTTAATACAGGGTCTCTCCCTGAGCTAGAGCTCACTGAGTAGGTCCAGAGAACCTCCCATCTCTATTACCCAATGCCAGGACCACAAGTGTGCACCACCACCACCACACCCATCTCCTCCTCTTCCCTCTCCTCCCTCCTCCTTCCCCGTCCTCCTCCACCTCCTCTTCCCTCCTCCTTCCCCGTCCTCCTCCCCATCCTACCCCCTCCTCCTTCCCCATCCTCCTCCCCATCCTCCTCCCTCCTCCTTCCCTGTCCTCCTCTCCCTCCTACTCCCTCCTACTCCCCTCCTCCCACCCTCCCTCCTCCTTCCCCATCCTCCTCCCTCTCCTCCTCCCTCCTCCTTCCCTGTCCTCCTCCCCCTCCTACTCCCTCCTACTCCCCTCCTCCCACCCTCCCTCCTCCTTCCCCATCCTCCTCCACCTCCTTTTCCCTCCTCCTTCCCCATCCTCCTCCCCATCCTACTCCCTCCTCCTCCCTCCTCTTCCTCCCTCCTCTTCCTCCCTCCTCCTTCCTCCTCCTCCTTCCTCCTCCTTCCTCCTTCCCCCTCCTCCTCCCTCTTCCTTCCTCCTTCCCCCTCCTCCCCCCTCTTCCTTCCTCCTTTCCCCTCCTCCTTCCCCCTCCTCCTTCTTCCTCCTCCCTCCCCCTCCTCCTCCCTCCCCCTCCACCCTCCTCCTCCCTCCTTCCCCTCCTCCTCCCTCCTCCTCCCTCCTTCTCCCTCTTCCTCCCTCCTCCTCCCTCCTCCCTCCCCTTCCACCCTCTTCCTCCCTCCTCCTCCCTCCTCATCTCCTCCTCCCTCCTCTTCGTCCCTTCTCCTCCCTCCTCCTCCCTCCTCTCCTCCCTCCCCCTCCTCCCCCCTCCTCCTCCATCCTCCTCCCTCTTCCTCCCTCCTCCTCTTTCTTCCTTCCCCCTCCTCCTCACCCCTCCTCGCTCCTCGCTCCTCCTCCTCCTCCTCCTTCATGTGGGTTGGGAATGGAGCTCAGGTATCCATGCTTCCCCAGCAGCTGCTTCACTTGTTCCCTCCCTGGCTTCCGTGTAGTACTTAAAATGCCATTCACCGAGCTCAGTGTTCTAAATGCAGACATCTCTGTAGTAATTCCCCGCACCACCAGGACAGGACCTCAGCCTCCTGCCCCTTGGCAGCCCATGCCACCAGCTGGCCCAGCTGGGTCACTGTATTCTCTCTGCGTTGGTCCATTTGAGGACCCACAGATGGCCTCTTAGCTCCGGTTCTCAGACTCAGCACTGTGACCTCAAGACTTGCCCTTGTCACTCCAGACGTCCTCAGGGTTGATCCTGAGCCCCTGCAGATGATTTGCCAGCAGTGGCACTCCACATCCAGCTCGGCTTTGCCTGCGGTGCCGTGGGGTGGATACAGTTGAGGAGATCACACAACGTGAATCAGAGGATCAGAACAGGCAGAAGCCAGTCAGGAACTCACTAGACTGCGTTTTCTATAGCCTGTGGCCCCCGCAGCCCTGCTGAGGGACGGTAGATAGACATCTCATGCGGGTTCGTGGGGTTGAAGCAGCTGTCATAGATGCGGGCTTCAGAGGCAGGGACCATCAAGGTCATCCACTGCAGAGTCAGTGTACTGTGGGCTTGGTTATTTTGAAATTCTGGATTTTGTTTTTAATTTTATTTTAGTTTTTGTTGGTTTATTGATGTTTTTGTTTGTTTTGCCCTCAAACATGCACAAGCAGTCGCATGTGGAGCCCGTTGGTCGATGCCAGGGGTCTTCTCTTCAGTTTCTCTCATCCTTGGGTTTTTTTTTTTTTTTTTGCTTTTTGTTTTTGTTTTTTGTTTTGTGTCTTGATTTTTTTAAGGCAGGGTCCCTCACTGAACCTGGAGTTACAGATTCAGCTAGATAGGCTGGCTATTAAACCCAAGGGATCCAACCATTTCCACCTTCCCTAAAGACGGCATTACAGGCAGGATCCACCATGCCCAGATCATGGGATCTCGTTTAACAAACAAACAATGAAGCTAAATGCTCATCTGAGCAGATTAGACACATCTTTTGTCTTGTGTCTTTGGTGTGGGCTCCCTCCCATCCTCAGCAGGGGACCCCAGCTGATTGTCTTGCACATCCCATGGACTTCCCACACTGGGGAGGACCCACCATTTATCATCTCACCTCTCCGGGCCTCCCCCCTGCAGCTACTGCTCCAATCAGCTAGCCCACAGCCCCCTTTTGCAGCTTATGGTGAGGCTCCCAGGCAGTCACTAGCTCCCATGAACCCCAAGAATCTTCCCTGGCTGTCAGGGGCTCCCTAAGTTGGCTCATCCGGCCTGGACAGTTCCCTCTTGACAAAACGGGTGGACACTGGCCATTCCTGGACACAAGTCACCTCCACCTAGCTGTCCCTGCCAGACCACTCTGCCCTGTCAGCCAATTTCTTCCAAGAACTTTCCAGATGTCTGGTTTCCTCTGAAGCACAGGATCCTGGAGGCAGCTTTGATCTTACTTTAGAAAGCCAGGTCTGTTTAGATTCCCCGTTTCTGCTTTGCTTGCGCTTCTAGATCCTTCCGCTGCCAAAATTGCCGTTGCTGCTTCTGAGAGCTAAGTGCAGCTGGAAAGCCTTTGATCACAGCAGACGCCCTTCTACTTGTGAGCAGCTCTGCTCTGGGTCAGTCAGGGAGGAGCATGGCCCTCCCTTCGAGGTGGAGCAGGCCTCAGATGGGCCTTCGGTAAGCTTGCCTCAGAGCCTTCGACTCCATCCTGAATGCAGGGTAGCTGCCGGAAAATAAAGTTCAGGCAGGGAAGATAACTGCCCTAGCACCACACAGCTGAGAGGGCAGACTGCGCCTCTGAAGCCCCACCCCACCGCCACGCCCAGGTCTAAGGAACATGATTTTTGCTGTCTCTGTGCTGTCCTGAAATCTACTTTATAAACCAGGCTGACCTCAAACTCACAGTGATCTGCCTGCCCCTGCCCCTGCCCCTGCCCCTGCCCCTGCCCCTGCCCCTGCCCCTGCCCCTGCCCCTGCCCCTGCCCCTGCCCCTGCCCCTGTCCCTGCCCCTGCCCCTGCCTCTGCCTCTGCAGTGCTGGGATTAAAGGTGTGTGCCGCTGCCGTCCGGCTGCTGTCTCTGTTTCTGCTGACAAGTCTCACATACCCTGGTCACCTATGCCCACCCTGTTTGTTTCTGCAAAGCATTCTTGCCTTCACGACCACAGGTTCCAGCACACACACCCCCAGCCCCACCCTGGCCTTGGCATCCCACAGCATAGATTAGTTTTGACCCTCACTCAGTCAGTCAGCTTCTTCTTTCCTTTCTTGTTGCCTGCATTTGGCAGATAGCCATGGGACTGTCTGTCCCAACAGTGTGCAGCCCAAATGCGCTTTGAGGAGTAAGTAGGTTCCATGCAGGTCTTCTCCCGATAGAAGGAATAACATCTGAGTGACAGTGTGGTGTCTGCAGCCTTTGGTGGCATGGATGCCTATGTTCTGGGGAGGGCACAAAGGGCACATGTTCCCCTATGGGAACTCCGACGCTGCTGAGTTGACCCTGGCAGGAGGACAGGCCTGTCTTGGGATACTGTGGCCTCTCCCACCAGGGCAGAGGCTCCATGATGTAGCCTTGTCTTAGCTCACGACGAAAACCTGGCCTGAGATCTCACTGGCCCTGTCTTCAGGCCTTTGGAGGAGGGAGACCCATTGCCACAGCTGGCTCTCTGACCTCAAGAGACTACAGCTTTCAGGACTCTGAGGCTCATTCGACCCCAGGTACCAGGCCGCCTCAGCTTTGCCTCTAAGGTCCCCTTGTGTAATTCTTAGCCCTGCAGCACAGGTGGAGCCACTGAGCACAGAGATGTGTGGGCTTTAACCTCTGGTCACACAGCTTTTCAGAACCCACCACCACCCCACCTTAGGTGCCTCTGTAAAACCAGGCCATGTGGAGCAGAAACAGGTTTCCAGTCCTCTTCCAGTACGATAGGCTCTGAGCCCGGCTTAGGTAGGGCCGGCAGGCTGACAGAGTCATCCAATTTCATGGTTCTGGCCAGCAAGTGATGGGATAGAAATTTTCCTCGTGGAGACTGTGCTATGATTGCCTGGCCTCCAATGCTTTTCTGTCCTAGGCAGGGGTGAAGGAGTGGGGGCCCGGGGGGGAGGGGGGAGGGCGGGGGAGGGGACTGGGTGAACTGCATCAGCACCTGGAGCTTACAGTGCACTGGTCTCCTTTTGATCCTTTCCACCCTAATTACCCAGCACAGACTAGGGGAGGGGGGGGAAGGGGAGTGAAGCCAAGAAGGGAAGGGGAGTGGAGAGGCAGTGGAGCCTGGCCAGCCAGGACTTGTATGCCCATGGGTGTGTCAGGAATCATAGAAAATGCATGCCCCCTCCTACCCCTGCCCCTTCCAGACCTGGTCCTGGCGATTCTCCAACCTCCTTCTCCTCTGGAGGCTGGATGGCATAGGTGAGCTTTGAAGACCTTGCTTTATGTTATTTGTATGTGTGGCCGTCCGTCCGTCTGTCCGTCTGTCCATCTGTCTGTCTATGATAAGGCTTACGTCAGATGTCTTCCTCAGTGTCTCTCCATCTTACTTTTTTTTTTTTTTAGACCAGTATCTCTCATTGAACCTGAAAACTTCCAGATTGGGCTAGACTGACTGTCCAGCCAGCTCCAGGGATCTCCCTATCTGAACATCCCCAGCACCGGGGTTACAAGCATACATAATCAAGGGGAAGGTGGCTCAGTCAGTAGACTGCTTACCCAGCACCAACAAGGCCCCCGAGTTCCATCCCTAGCACCATGTAAATCATGCATAGTGACGCACTGCTTCCAACGTCCAACTCATAGGAGTTGGAAGCAGGAGTTCAGGATCAGAGGCTCGGGGAGATACCTCAGTAAAGTGCTTGCCTTGCAAGCCCAGGGACCCTAGCTCAATCCCCAGACTCCGCGTTTAAAAATAATTAATTGAAGCTAACAGTGGAGCTACACATTTGCAACACCAGTTATAAAGACGTGGAAATGGGGGGCTCCCCGGTGCTTACAGGACAGTCAGCCGAACCTGCTTGGCAAGAATCAGGCAAGAGAGAGGACCTGTCTCCAAAACATAGTGGACAGTGTCTGAGGAATGGTGTCTGAGGGTGTTCTTTGCGCTCCTCCTACGGGTGTATTTACTTACATGCCCATGCGCGCCGTGAGCACACACACACACACACACAGACACTCACATCCAAGGTCATCGGCTACACAGTAAATTTGACACCAGCCTGGATTACCTGAAGCCCTTTCTCAAAAAAGAAAAAGAAAGAAAACCGTTTCCTTTCTCCGGTGGTGGCTGCCAGTGTCTGGGTGGCTTTTTTCCTTTGTGAATCATGAAGGCTGGTGCACGAAACACTTCCACGTATCTTATGTGCTATGAAGCCAAGCTGGAGCGACCCGGGTCATAGCCAACCCTACGTGCACTCTCCCCAACAGCCACCAGGCTGTCTTCCAAGTGTCCTCCTCATTTGATGGCCTTGCTGGGACCCCCCATGGCTCTCTACCTCCTTGACACATGACACCGTGTGGCTCTTCAGTCACAACCATCCAAGAGGGTGTAAGCTGGTTTCTTACCGAGGGTTTGGTATGAGTTTCCCAGGTGAGAGAGATACTGAATGTGTTCCCATGCGCTTTATGACTATTTGTGTGTGTGTGTGTGTGTGTGTGTTCATATGTGTTCACATGTGTGTAGGCCAGAGGTCAATTTTGGGAGTCCTTCTTCAGGCACCATCTACTAGGTATCTCACTTTTATCTAGCGCTCCCTAAGTAGGCCAGGCTGGCCAGCAGTGAGCCACAGGGTCCTCCTGCCTCGTCTCCCAGCATGGGGGCTATGAGCATGTGCTGTCATACCCAGCTTTTTACATGAACTCTTTACATGACACTCGGGTCCTCATGGTTCCGGCAGTCTTTGCCACTGATCTACCTACCCAGATCCCATTCCTATCCTTTTGGAAATGTGTCTGCTCATGGCTTTGCCTGCGTAAGTGGTTCCTTTGGGGCTAGGCTGTAAGCACTCTTTGCAAGTAAATACTAGAACTTACTCTGGTGAATGACTAGCATTTTCTCTGCTCTCAGGAGCCTGAGTTGATCTTAGGAGATCAGAGTGTGAGCAGGAAGTAGCTCCCACTGTGATGGGGTCTGACTTTGACTCCCTGCGGCTAGAGTTCTGCCCTGTAGACTTTCAGGATACAGGATGAGAGGTGATGGATTGTAGGCATTGCTAGGGGCGATGGCCACTGACTGGATCTATCCTTCTCCAGCCAACAACATCTGTTTCTATGGAGAATGTTCCTACTACTGTTCCACCGAGCATGCCCTGTGTGGGAGGCCTGACCAGATCGAAGGATCCCTGGCAGCCTTCCTGCCTGACCTGTCGCTGGCCAAGAGGAAGACGTGGCGGAACCCCTGGCGTCGTTCCTACCACAAGCGAAAGAAGGCAGAGTGAGTCAGGCACCTGGGGCTTAATGGGTTAGCTTTTGCCCACTGTGCAACCAGGGACACTGGGCCTGGAGTGGGAGTCAGTAGCCCAGAGTCAAGAGAAGCAGCAAGAGCAGTGCAAAACCAGTTTTGCTTATGCCACTGTGATAATACATGTGATGTGAAGACATAGTGACAGCAGTATGTCTTGGTTACTGTTGCTGACAAAGATGGCTTCTGGCTCACAGTTTGAGGCTTCGGTCCATGTCATGACTGAGACATGGTGACAGAAGCGTGAGGTGGCTGGTTACAATCAAGAAACAGAGAGCTGAGCTCACTTTCCCTGTTTTATCCAGCCCAGGACCTCAGCCTAGGGAACGGTGCCACCCACACACACTATTTGGAGTCAGTCTTTGCTTCAGTTAAACCTCTCTGGAAACATCCTCACAGACACACCCAGAGGTGTGATTCCACGATGACTCTAAATCCAGTCAAGTTGACAGTATTGACCACCATAACAGGGTTCCTGTCTAAGATGTAGAAGATTTGCTAGCTGATACTGGTATCTATTAAAACACAACCTCCCCCACCCACTGCCTGTCAGGTGCTAGAAAACACACACACGTACACACACACACATACACACACACACACACACACACACACACGCACACACACACACACACCCACGCATACATGGTATTTGCATAAAAAGCATGCTGTCAGCTGATAGTGCCTTCAGCCCTGAACCCATCTAGGGCAGGAAGGATAACTCCATTACCTCTATTCCCAGGCCTCTATTCCTATTAATTCAGCCTTTCCTAATGTGTGTCCCTGAAGACGCTCCATTGTGAATCCTCTTTACAAAATGTGAAGCTGCTGGCCCCTTGCTCTGCTAAGCCAGGCAGCACCAAATAGTCTAGCCTGGGCCTCCCTCTTCAGTCCGAGGAGAGGCCCTCAGTCCTGGTTTCAGACATCCCCCTCTCCTCCCACCCCCACAGGTGGGAAGTAGACCCTGACTACTGTGAGGAGGTGAAGCAGACGCCACCGTACGACAGTGGCCACCGAATCCTGGACATCATGGACATGACTGTCTTTGATTTCCTCATGGGTACGTCCTGCCGGGCGTACTGGCTGCCAGGAACGCCTAAGCACCTTTGGCTGGGGTCACCACCTGGTGACCCGCAGCCGAGGAGGGTCAGAGGCCTCTGAGCAGTTGTGCGTGCTTGTCCCTGCAGGGAACATGGACCGGCATCATTACGAGACCTTTGAGAAGTTCGGGAACGAGACCTTCATCATACACTTGGACAACGGGCGTGGGTGGGTCTCCTGTGCCCTTGATGGCGTTCTAGCCATCCTCACCTATGGAGGGAGGGGGCTAGCTTAGCCTGAGAAGCGATCCCTGGGGCCGGGGAATCACCTGAGAGGCAAGGGCTCATCAGAGTGTGCCTCAGTGGGGAAGTGGAGACTCCCCCGGGGTGCTGGATTCATGGCGGTGACCGTAGGAGTACTTTCTACTATTCCTTCCTGTTATCCTGGGGAAACTGAGGCCAAAGGGCCCATGGATTGATGAGAAAGGCCAACAGGCAGTCAGTTCCGCCTGAGAGAGGTCATTAGCCTCTGTTTAATAAAACAGAGTCCCTTCCAATAGAGAAAAAAAAAAATACCGCCCGTGCGGAACATGGCCAGGGTCAACCTTGACACCGATGAGTTTCCCACGAGGTTGCCATGGTCCTGTGGCATCACACTTCTGGGAGGTGGGATCCTGAGGGCCGGGCCTGGGGCCCAGCCAGGCTTTCCAGCTGCTAGGGCTCTGACCACTCTACCTTCACCCCACAGGTTTGGGAAATACTCACACGATGAGCTTTCCATTCTAGCTCCTCTTCACCAGTGCTGCAGGTGCGTGCCAAGCCTTACATGGTCTCTCGCAGCCCCCGAGGCAGCCAGCACTACCTGAGAGGCCTGCTCCCACCCACCGGAGCACCGGTGGGCAAGCATCCGCAGGCCAAGCCCATCCCAGCCTCCTCCCGACCCCTCCCTCTTCCCTAAGCCTCACCTGGGCACCCCCCACCCCAAAACAGGCTGTAAGTTCACACAGCATCCCTTTCTCCTGGCTTCCAGATTCACCCACCCTGTCCACCTTCCCCGGTCTCTCACACCTACCGTCCCCCAATGGCTCCCAAAGCAAATTACCTATCTCCCATGGGAGACAGAGAGCACACCTGGCCAGCTGAGGAGGGAGCAGTTAGCCTAGTCTTGGGTCAGTCCTCAGGACAGGGGGTGCCCCTCTTGCCACCTGTCTTTCTGGGTAGGACTGTAGCAATGTCTAGAACAGTGGTTTCTCAACCTGCGGGTCACGACCCCTCTGGGATTGTAGGAGTCTTTCATAGGGGTTGCATACCATATGTTTGCATGCATTCTGATTCATAACAGCAAAATTACAATTATGAAGTAGCAATGAAAATAATTTTATGGCTGGAGCAAGGGGGGGGTGTCACCACAACATGAGCTGCAGTATTGGAAAGGTTGAGGACCACTGCTCTAGAATGGCCCCAGCCCCATGAAGCCTGGGGTCTCGAGACTGCCTCTCTCTCCTCCCTCTCTCTCTCTCCTCTGACTTCTGTCTTTTTCTCCAAGTCTGTCTCTCGATGTTTCTGTCTCTTATCTTCATGTCTCTGTATGTCTCTCTCTACGTCCCTGTCTTGTCTATATCTCTCTGTCTCTGTCTCTCCCCGCCAGAGCCCCCACCCTCTGTCCTTCCTGGTAGTGACACCCTACTCTCTCCGCAGGATCAGGAGGTCCACCTACCTGAGACTGCAGCTGCTGGCCAAGGAGGAGCACAAACTGAGCCTGCTGATGGCCGAGTCCCTGCAGCGTGACAAGGTGGCACCCGTGCTCTACCAGCCGCACCTGGAGGCCCTGGACCGGCGGTTGCGCATAGTGCTGCAGGCTGTGCGGGACTGTGTGGAGAAGGACGGGCTGAGCAGTGTGGTGGAGGACGACCTAGCCCCTGAGCACAGAGCCTCCACGGAGAGGTAGTGACCACACTGCCTGTGAGGAAGAAGGAGCACAGAGCCTAGCCACCCGTGAATTCAGTGAATTCGGATGGGATCAGTCATCCCCATAGGGTGACCGGCGGCAGAGAGCATGGGGTCTCCCTCCTGGCTCTCAAAGGGAAGTATGGGCCTCTGGTTCCAGAAGAAACCAGACAAAGCACTCTGGCCATGCATCAGAGTGGTCAACGCTCCGTCCTTCCCATAGGGAGCGACCTTTAACTCACTATTTTGTACTTAACAAAAGGCTCACACTCCTGTCAATGGAGAACCACCCAGCAGACCAGAGATCACCTCTGGGCCACTTCAAGGACCTTCTATGATGTGATCACACTCTGGCTCTCAATTACAGCCCACTTTCTGCTCCTCCATCCTGGGGCTTCCTCTGTCAAAGGCTGGAGAGCTCTAGGGAAGGGAAGCGGTGATGGACATTGTGGCCTGTGTCGGGGCAGATGTGCACCCAAGAGTGGGTTGTTGGATACCAGTGACCAGCTCTCTACTTGTCCACTGCTGCATAGCAGTCAGGCCTTGCTAGTTCTTGGTGGGCACCACCTGCCTTGGCTGAGCTCTGGACAATGGGTGTCAAGACACTATGCAGAGCCCATGGCCCCAGGACAGCAGGCTAGCCTTGGGACAATTTTGTGGAGTAGTTTGCAGTGAGGTAACAGTGCAATAAAGATACAGCAAGCGTGTGCCATGGCTTTCTGGGGAGGGGACTCACTCCTTGGCACAGCTGTCCTCCTAGACAGCCCCCAAACGTGGCTAAGCTCTGCTCTTATGTTGTCTGTGTGAGGTGGGTCTTCAGTCTGTCAGGGCAGTGAAGGGAGCTGCCTGTCCAGCCCCTAAAAGGTAACCAGGCCAGCAAGGTCTATTGCTCCAAAGGGGCGGGGCAAGGGAGAGGGTAGGAGGTCAGCTGTGTCTTGTCACACTCCTACAAAGCTTCAGGCTCTGAGCCACAGGAGGCCCTCCAAGGGTGGGATCCGAACAGTCCTACACAGGGCCACAACATACCTGAGCAAGAACCGTGGAAGGGGTTGCCCATGAGAGTTGCAAGCCATTGCACTGCTGGCTCCAGGACTCAGATCCTCTCTGCCCCAAGGTAGGTCCTACCTCCTTCCAGTAAGCTGCTGTCATGCTGGGCAGGGGCCAGGTCTTATCCAGGAGAGGATGTTGGGGAGGACCCACTATGCAGCCGTGCACTCCTGAGTCACAAGAATGACAAACAAACAAACAAATGATGGCCTGCCCCTATCCCAGGCATTCCCAGCTGTCACCCTGTGGCTTGTTCACATGTCACGCCTCTAGTAGGGGATTGGGGGAAGGCTCAGCAGTAATTTACAAAGCCATTAGAAGTCAACAATTAAGTCCTCGATGTTCTCAGATGCAATAGTACACAGTCTGCGTATTGTATTATATACATATGTGTATATGTGTATATATGTAGTTCAGGTTGTGTGTGCGTGTGTGAGTGTCTTTAGGCCAGAGGCTGAAGTCATACATCTTCATGTGTGTGTGTATGTGTGTGTATCTTTAGGCCAGAGGCTGAGGTCATACATCTTTGTGTGTGTGTGTGTGTGTGTGTGTGTGTGTGTGTGTGTGTCTTTAGGCCAGAGGCTGAGGTCATACATCTTCATGTGTGTGTGTATGTGTGTATGTATTTAGGCAGGCCAGAGGCTAAGGTCATACATCTTCGTGTGTGTGTGTGTGTGTGTGTGTGTGTGTGTGTGTGTGTGTGTGTGTGTGTTTAGACCAGAGGCTAAGATCATGCATCTTCCCCTGCCACCCTCTATCTAATTTTTAAGACAGGTTCTCTCACTGAACCTAGAACTCACCAACTTGAATTAACTGCTTGGCCTGTGAGTCCCCAGGATACTCTTGTCTCTGCCTCTCCAGGACTAGAATTCCAGATGTGCACCTCTGTGCCTGGCTCCTTAATGTGTATTTTGAAGATAGAACCAGAACCTTCAGGAAAGCACTTCATGGCCTGAGCCATCTTCCCATTCCTGTGTTCCTCCTTTAATGGGAGAAAGTGAGGCTGAGACACAGGAAACCAATGGATTCCTGAGCTGACAAACTCAGTACCAGATACATAGACACTTAGGGATGCTAAGGCCTGTAAGACCCAGATCCTTACCTGTTCCAGGGAATGCTCTACACAACATACCAGCAGATGACCTAAGACCACTGAACCACCAAGGGGATGAAACAGTGATCGAGTGGCCCCCAAACTTGCCTCCCACCATCTTCCTGTCTTAGCAAAAGGCCCAGTATTAACCCCATGCCTCAAGAAGGAAGCCTAGAACCACCTTCTAGAAGTCCGGCCAAGAACAGAGGCCAGCCTCCTCTGTCTAGTGTGCCAATCCCTGTGCATGTTTCCAGTAGGTAAGACATAAATGTTGGCTTGTGCTGTGTTGTCCTGTCTATGACCACAGAGGTCACAGGACATCTCACCACCATTACCCCCATCCCTCCAAGATCCTCCACTATTAACTGGCCCACAGAGTCCTGTGGCAAATCAGGCTGAAGAACATGTCTTCATCCCTGGCTTGTGGAAGCAACAGAGATAGACATGATCAAGTCATGAGACCTGTGAGGATTGCAAATGGACAGACATCACCCAGGGCAGACATCCTATAAGGGATGAAGGGAGGTATCAGGTGCATCCCATACCCATGGGCTGATGTCCTACTCCTACTGTGACTGGGGACAGGACCATGGTGGAGGAGAAGAGAATGACTGAGCTCACCCAGATGGCCCTAATACAGGGCCATGGTCCTTATAAAATGTCAAGCCAAGTGTGGCGGCTCATGCTGGTGGTAATCCTAGCATTTGTAGAGCTGAGACGGGAAGATGGCCAGGAGTTCCAGGCCAGCCTGGGCTAAAATGAGACCCCCATCTCAAAAAAACAAAAGTCCAGTGAGATGGCTCAATGGGTAAAGATACTTGTCACCAAGGCTGACACCTGAGTTCAGTCCCCAGGATCCACAGAGTGAAAGGGAACAACAGATGGTTGTGAGCCACCAGGCACAGAGAGTAAATTTGGTACAAATGGCAAGACCAGAGGCTGAGCTAAAGACCAGGAGTGTGTGCAGAAGGCTGGTGCTCACAGGGAGGAAAGGTCAAGAGGTCAGTGAGAGGGGACGTGGGACTCAGAGTCTTGTGCCCACTAGCATCTGCTGTACCCACTATAGGACAGCATAGGTACGCAGACTGGTATAAAACCCAGGCGGAGGCGAACGGTCAAACACAGACCAGGAGCTTCATAAGATGGCGGCCAATCTTCTGGCTTTTCTCTGGTCTCTGTGCTTACCTAAGTCTGCACCCACAGAAGGTAGGCACACCTGCTTTTTTTCATCCTACTGGCCCACCATCTGCAACCCCACAGTCACTGTAGTGGGTACTACAAGTCTCTAGTGCACTGGTTCTTAATCCTGCATATCACAGCTCTATATTAAGATTCATACTCGTTGGAAAATTATAGTTCCGATGTAACGAATAATTTTATGATTGGGGAGATCACAGCAACATGAAGATCTGTATTAAGGGGTGCAGCATCAGGAAGGCTGAGAATCACTGCTCTTTAGAGTCTAAAAACCTTATCTCCTAAAACACCTGCCCTGTACCCCAATTCAAGAAGCTGTGAGACCTCAGAAAGACCTGCCAGCGAGACCCATGGCCACCACACTTATTATAAGATACCTGGATTGCTGTGCTCTTTAATGTGTATTCTGAAGATGGAACTCAAACCATCATAAAACCAGCCAGTACACACAGTTAAGGAAGCCTCTTAAGAGTAAAATAAGAAAGAAAGAAAGAAAGAAAGAAAGAAAGAAAGAAAGAAAGAAAGAAAGAAAGAAAGAAAGAAAGAAAGAAAGAAAGAAAGAAAGAAAGAAAAAGAAGGAAGGAAGGAAGGAAAGAAAGAAAAAAAAGAAAGAACTTTTGACTCTTCTGTGAGAAGTTGTCTCTATGTGGCAGAAAGACTCGAGGGCTGAGGAGCCCTGGCCAGCAGGCTCCATGTGGGTCTGGGAAGACAGCTCAGTTTATAACACTGTTGCCATGCCAGCATGAGGACCTGAGTTCAGATCCCGAGCACCTATGTAAAAATCTAGGTGCTGTGGCATAAGTCTATAACCCAAGCATAGGGGAGAGGTGATCAGGCAAGTCCCTGACAGTCACTGGCTAGCCAAGCTAGCCAATCAGTGAACACAGTTAAGGGAGCCTCTTAACAGCAAAAAAATAAAGAAATAAAGAACTGAGGTAGACAAATGCACATGCGCACGCATGTACTGCACACATGCATACATGCATATATCATACATGATGCTAAATAAAGAAGTAATCACCTGTCCTGACATAAGTAATATCCTTTAGCATTAGCTAAAGCTAGCAAATTTGCAGTTGTTTGCTAGAGTGGTAAATAACTACTACGACGTGCTGTGGCTTTGCATAGGTAGTTCTTAACCTGTAGGTCACAACCTCTTTGGGGTCACATATCAAATACCCTGCATACCAGCTATTTACATTACAGTTCATAACTGTAGTGAGATTACAGTTATAAAAAAAATAAATTAATTGTATGGTTGGAGGTTCCTACAACATAAGGAACTGTAGTAAGGGGTCGCAGCATTAGGAAGGTTGAGATCTGCTATCTTACAAGAACTGAAGACTTCTCCATCAATTTGGAATTGCTCACGGTCACCTGTAGGGACCTGATGATCATTCTCACTAAACTTCTAGATCTATCTCCACTGCCATGAGATACTGCACAGGCCCGTGCAATGATATATCTGTTTCAAGGTAGACTCCATCAGCTTCTCAGTACCCCAAGGTCACATCTATGACATGGGATCACAGCCCCGGTGACTTAAAACAACAAAAATGTGTTCTCTTGCAGTTTGGAAATTATGAGTCTGAAACCAGGGTGCAGACAGGATTGACCACTTTGTCTGCTTTGTGACATTTCTGGCTGGGGCCTCTCTGATATCCACTTGTATTGCCATGTGTCCTCTGAAGTGGCTGTGTGCCCTGGATCCAAACCCCATTGTCCTTTTTACTGTGAAGACCCGGGTCTTTTTAAAGCCAAGGAAGCCGGGCGGTGGTGGCGCATGCCTTTAATCCCAGCACTTGGGAGGCAGAGGCAGGTGGATCTCTGAGTTCGAGGCCAGCCTGGTCTACAAAGTGAGTTCCAGGACAGCCAGGGCTACACAGAGAAACCCTGTCTCGGGGAAAACAAACAAAACAAAAAAACAAAAACAAACAAACAAACAAAAAAAAAACGAAAAAAGCCAAGGAAATGCCCTCCAAATCTTCAGTTATCACAAAAAATAAACCCTGTATAATCCCAGCACTGAGGAGGCAGAGGGACACACACACACACACACACAGAGAGAGAGAGAGAGAGAGAGAGAGAGAGAGAGAGAGAGAGAGAGAGAGAGAAAGAGAGAGAGAGAGAGCAGGGCTTTAGGGAGTGGATTAGAGATGGCTCAGTTGCTCAGAGCTGCTTTTGCAGAGGACCTGGGCTCAGTTCCTAACCTACACACAGTGGCTCACAACCATCTGTAACTCTTGTTCTAAAGAATCCAGTGTCCTCTTCTAGCCTCCCTTGGTACCAGGCATGCATATGCCACACAGACACACATGTGGGCAAAAACACTCGCATACATTAAAAATAAAACGATGCTCAGAGACTCAAGATGTGGCAGGGCATTCAAAGATCCAAGGGAAAGAAACAGGTCAGCACTGTCTAGCGTCTTTCCATGTCTGCGTGTATACATGTGCACTCTCAGCGTCTCTGCCTCTTCCCACAATCCTCCCTGCTCCCCTCTCCACATTCTAGCATTTTTAGCCTCACTGCCAAGCAGTTTAAAGAACCCAATCAGAATGTAAATCATTCAATATGGGAGATAAAGGAGCTAAAATATATAAAAAGACATGTCCACTCTATGCCAGGTTTTTTTTTCCTTTATTATATTTTAGCCTTTAATAATCCACTGAAAGCCACTTCCTGGAAGAAAAGGCGTGGGTGGGCCACATCTGCTTGGAAAGCTTGCAACAAAAATGGGCAGAGAGTAGGTAACCCTGCCAGTCCGATACTGCCTTCTAATGCCAGTTCATTCTGCCCTTTTCTCACACCTTCACCCGTTTTGAATCTGAGGGAGCAGGTCAGACAGACCACGAGGACCCAGAGACAGTAACTGCATGCCGTCAAATCGCCATGATTGTGGACAAAGCCAACAGTACACCTATTAATGTTTACTTATCCCTCAAGTAATCGAAGATGTTAGCGTCTAGCCTAACTGACTGTTACCAAACCCATCCTGATGCCTGGATGGACTGAGTATGGGACTATCAACTATTATCCAGCCAGATGGCCCTGGTGGTTATCCAGTTGCTTTGAGAACACCAGTCACTTTGAGGAAGCTACACAGAAACCACAGCCACTTGCTGCTGAAGCACAACTTTGGCTTTAAAGATGCTGTCCTAGCCAAACAGTTTACTCTAGCTGCTTCTACTGCTGCTGCTGGTGGTGATGATGGTAGTGGTGGTGGTGATGGTGGTGGTGGTGATGGTGGTGGTGGTGGTGGTGATGGTGGTGGTGATGGTGGTGGTGGTGGTGGTGGTGGTGGTGATGGTGGTGTGGTGGTGGTGGTGGTGATGGTGGTGGTGATGGTGGTGGTGGTGATGGTGGTGATAATGGTGGTGGTGGTGGTGATAATGGTGGTGGTGGTGATGGTAGTGATGGTGGTGATGGTGATGATGGTGATGGTGGTGGTGATGGTAGTGATGGTGGTGGTGGTGATGGTGGTGGTGGTGGTGGTGGTGATGGTAGTGATGGTGGTGGTGGTGATGGTGGTGGTGGTGGTTGTGATTGTCTTAAGCTTTTACTGATATGAAGAGACACCATGACCACAGCAACTTTTATAAAGGAAAGTATTTAATTGGAACTGTTTCAGGGGCTTAGTCCAGCATAGTTGTGGTGGGAAGGCATGGTGCCAGAGAAGGAGGTGCAGGTAGCAGATGGAGACTGCCACACTGGGCATAGCTTGAATGTATGACACCTCATAGCCCACCCTTACAATGACACACTTCCTAATAGTGCCACTCCCTCTGAGGCAAGCACTCAAACGTATGAGTCTTTGGGGGCCATATCTATTCAAACCACCACAATTATGATGATTGTGATAGTGATGGTGTTGGTGGTGGTGGTGATGATGATGATAATGACGATGATGACTACGACGACGACAACGACGACGACGATGACGACAATGACAATGATTCAGTGGTCGAGACACAAGGGCAGCTGAAGAATCCCAGAGGACAGCAATACCAGGAAGTAAAGACAATAGAGACAATGAGAGAGCGCAGAGAGGCTGATCCTAAGGATGGAGGATGTGAGAACAGGCAAATTAGAAACTGTAAACTTCATAGATTGAGAGAGACCCCACATATCTGCCAAGAGTCAGGGGCTGAGGGTCCCATCTTGGGGCCTTGAGAGATGAAACACTGGCTGCTGTAGAGATGAGGATCCCACACACAAGGCCTATTTGGATACATCTGCCTACTGCTGCCATTCTCTGACGCTGGACGCTGAGGATTACAACAGCTTCCAAGTGCCAGTGGCCAAATCACAGAGCAGTGGGACTCCACTCGGGCACCTACAGGAATATCCTGTGACTTCAAGAGCCAGGAGCAATAGGGTCTTTGGTACTCAAGGGCTGAGGTCAGCCAGCCTAGAAGACCTCCCAAATATCCACCATCTGTTGTTCTGTTTTGTTTCTAAGACCATGTTTTTTCTAGCCCAGCCTGGCCTCAAATTTGCTCTATATAAATACCTGAGGATGACCTTGATCTCCTGAATCCTCCTGCCTCCATCTCCACCTTCACAATGCTGGGAACACAGGCATGTGCCCCACCCCACCCCCCGACTAGTTTATGCAGTGCTTGCGATGAAACCCAAGTCTGCACACTACATAATGAGTTTAAAGCCAGTTTGAGATATATGAGAACTTGTCTTAAAAACAAAGCAATAAGCCGGGCAGTGGTGGCGCATGCCTGTAATCCCAGCACTCTGGGAGGCAGAGGCAGGCGGATTTCTGAGTTCGAGGCCAGCCTGGTCTACAGAGAGAGTTCCAGGACAGCCAGGGCTACACAGAGAAACCCTGTCTCGAAAAAACCAAATCCAAAAAAAAAAAAAAAAAAAAAAAAACCCACAAAGCAATACAAACAACAACAAAAACAGGGCTAGAGGAATTGCTCAGAAGAGCAACTGAATTACTCAAAAGACCTGAATTCGGTTCTCAGCACCTACATCAGGTGACTCACAGCCATCTATACGTATCTCCAAGAATGTTGTATACCTCTGGCTTTGTATTGATCGTTTTTAAAAAGAAAAAACATTATGAAGAAGTTCAAGGCCATCTCTGGTTATGTAGTGAATTCAATACCAACCTGGGATACATGAGATCCTATCTTAAAAAAAACTAAGAGCAAACAAATGAAAAATCGATTTGCATCTATTTGCATGTAGAATGGTATGTGCATTTAGCAGAATGGACAAAGAGTCTCTTCTGTCCCTGGTTCTCCTGAATACACATCTGAGTACACGTGAGTGGGTGTCTGTTTTAGATTACAGAGGACAGGTGATACGACAGTATGGTATCACATGTGATCCAGAGACACGTGGACCAGAGTTTAGGTCATGCCTCTATTAGGGTTCTATTACTGTGAGGAGACTATGACCACGGCAACTCTTACAAAAGAAAACATTTCATTGAGACTGACTTACAGTTCAGGGGTTTAGTCATTTATCATCACAGCAGGAAGCATGGCACCACGCAGGCAGACATGGCTCTGAAGTAGAAGTCACGAGTTCTGTATCTGGACCAGTGGGTAGCAAGAAAATAAAGAGAGTGGTTGGGTCTAGTTTGAACTTCTGAATCCCAAAGCCCACCCCCAGTGACACACTTCCTCCATCAAGGCCACACCTCCTCATCCTGCCAGGTAGGACCACTCTCTCATGACCAAGCATCCATATATGAGCCTATCAGGACCATTCCTAGTCAAACCACCACAGGTCATGAGTCATGCCAGAAGCCTATGTTTGTCATGACTGCACGTTTGCATGGGGCCTCGAGTGGATATCGTATAGACGCCACGCTGGTGTAAGAAGAGGGCAGGGAGTTTGCTCTTGGCAGGTGCTGACACAGGGATTCAAGATAAAATGAATGGTCACATGATCTCCTGGAAAGTCTAGGACACCACACAGTCATCCTTGGCCACCTCTGCCAGAGCATCACTGATATAAATACAGTTTTGTCCAAAGACCCTGCTTTCTGATGAGGAAGCTCTTTCCCAGGAATGAAACCATTCCCTCCTGGAGGCTGCTGGTTAAGAAGTAAACTCACAAGTCTCAGACAGTTCCTCCAACTTACAAGCTTCACAAGGCTCCTCCCAGGGTAATATAGACAGCAACATTTGCTCTCACAAGGCAAGTCTGGGCTAGTCTTGGGGAACTCCAAGGCTGCAGCATTCCCGAGTGTCACCCATTTGAGTCAGGTTCCTATAGAGAACCCCAATA
Source organism: Apodemus sylvaticus (assembly GCF_947179515.1). NCBI lineage: Eukaryota > Metazoa > Chordata > Mammalia > Rodentia > Muridae > Apodemus > Apodemus sylvaticus. The sequence goes on along the minus strand of NC_067493.1, from coordinate 28,012,713 downwards.
AACTCTATGATTAACTAAACTAAACCTGGTGGGAATGTTTTCTTTGATCTGTCCTTGGTCCTGCCCTCTCCCCAGGAGAGGTCACATGACAGAGATAAAGGAGTCTGAGTGAATGGTTCTGGAATATCAAGCTGTGTAGTATTCAGTTTCCCTTTGGCTTCTGGCAAGTGTGAGCTCATATCAGCCTTCTAGAACTCTCCAGAGGGGAGGAAAAAAGATATAAACTCAGTTAAGATTCTCACAAGAAACACACATGTACCCGGGCAAGTCAGAAGACAGGACAGGTAGAACTCTCCAGAGGGGAGGAAAAAAGATATAAACTCAGTTAAGATTCTCACAAGAAACACACATGTACCCGGGCAAGTCAGAAGACAGGACAGGTGCTTCTGGGTGGAGCAGCCAACCCAAGCCATCTAGTGACATGAGGAGGGTCCAGATGTGACGAATCTGTGAGACCAGGTGTTAGACTTCCCACATGTTTTGCCCTGTTCCTCACCTTCTATGGTGACAGTGTCCATGTCCTTCAGCTATTTTCCTTCAACCCTCAATTCCCTTTCCACGCTGGCCTCTCAGAGCTCTGACCTGCAATGTGTACAGAATCTGTACCATCCCCCCCTCCCACAGCCCCTGCTCATACAGCTCCTTACACCCCAAACCCCACAGCGGAACGAGTCTGAGGGGATCAAGAGTGGGGGCCGCCCAGGCTGTCCCCACACTCCCAGTGCCACACAGGAACCCCTGGATGGAGGAACCCCAGCCCTATGATCCAAAGGCTTAGGCAGGAGTATCACAAGTTTTAGGGCTACCTGGACTATATTGTATGATCTCATGTCGATAAATTAATACAACAGGGCTTGGGAGATGGGTCATCAAGTAAGAACCTCTGCTGTACCACCATGAGGACCTGAGTCTGGATCCCCAAAACTCATGTAAAAAGTCAAGTGTGGTTGAATATGTGTGTGTAATCCCAGTGCTGTGAAGGATGGGGGCAGTCTTGTCACTGGAACTGGCTGGCTGTCAGTGTACCTCCAGGTTTATCATGAGACCCTATCTCAAGGGAATGAAGATGAAAAATCATAGAGAAGGACACCCTGTGTCCTCCTCCGGCCTCCACATAAGGACACAACCTTCCCCCAAAGACACACAAAGTCTCTGACTTCTACTACACTTGCTTAAGCTCCCACTCTGTCTTAAGCAGGCATTAGACTTTGATTTAAATATTTTCAACACTCTTACCTGTTAGCCGCATTTTTTTATTTTATTTTATTTTATTTTATTTTATTTTATTTTATTTTATTTTATGTGTGTTTCACTGTACACATGTGTACCACATGTATGCAGTACCCAGCAATGCCAGTAGAGGGCATCAGATCCCCTGGGACTAGAGTCACAGATCGTATGATTCTATTTGGAGAACCCAGGCCGTCTGCAAGAGCTGCTAGTGGTCTTAACCACTGAGCCATCTCTCCAGCCACTCTCAAGCAGTTTGTTGTTGTTGTTGTTGTTGTTAGTAGTGGTTCTGTTTGTTTGTTTGTTTTGAAACAAGATCTCATGTATCCATCTCAGGTTGGCTTACAACTCACTTTGTAGGTGAGGGAACCTTGAACTGCCTCCTGTGTGCTAGGAGTATCTGGGTACAGCTCAGCGGAATTAATATATTCACAGTGCTATGCCCCATCAGGCTGTCAAAAATTACCACCACACCGCCATCCCCAGCACAACAGCACCCCCACTAGTCCCCCACAACCTCCTTCCTAACCACAGTTGCGTGTTTCAGGCACCATGAGTTAAACTGAGACTTTTGTGTCACATCCATTTTTCTCCCCTAACGTCCTCAGGTTCCCCCCACACTGTGACACAGGCTAGATACCATCCCTGCCTTCTACAGCAGAATAGGCACAGCTCTTATAGACTATACTGTGGGAAATCATAGCTTTAGATTCAGCAACAGCCAAAGCTCTGGCAAAGCAAGGAAAAATAAACCAGTTGCAGTCGGGTTTTATCAAGATCAAACATGTTAAGGGGACTGGTTAAGAGCGCTGGCTGTTCCTTCAGAAGACCCAGGTTCAATTCCCAGCACCCACGTGGCAGCTCACAAAAATGTTTATAACTCCAGCTCCAGGGGATCCAATGCCCTTACACAGACATACATGCAGGCAAAACACAAAAGTACATAAAACAAAAATAAATAAAACATCTAAACAATAATTTTTAAAAAACAATCATATCAGAGTCCTCTGAGAAATGCTATGAATCAAGGGAAGGAGCATGGCAAGTTTCAAGTCTGACAGAAGATGTGCATCCTTATCTGACGCCATTACACTTTTGACAAACTACTCAAAAACTAGAAGACTCCCCTCTCTTCCTCTGCTCCCTATTGTCCTTCCTGTCACCCCTTCAGGCCTCTGCGGTGATGTTATATTTTACAAATATGACTGCATAGTGGTTCTCCTCACAAAGTGAAGATGGCTACAGGGTACCATCCGTCTCATCTGCCCTCCTCACAGTGGCCCTCACACTCTTCCCTTTGGAAATCAATTTGGATCTCTTCCTTTGGTTCTGAGTGAGCCTGTCACTCCGGGAAGGAGACAGTGTCATCACTAAAGCAGAGTTCTAAGGCCCTGCTGCATCTACCTTGTCTCTTCCCGGACTATAAAGTGGGTAAACGTCTGAAATCAGCTTTTTCATAGGTCTTTTGCATATTCCAAGAGTCCCTCCACTTTTACTGCCTGTGTAGTACTCTACAGTGTGGGTACGACATACTTTTTTCAACCACACATCTCTTGAAAGGTGTGTTTCCAATCAGAAGGTTGTTTGCAGTAAATCTCCCCTGAGCATCTGGCGCTGATTTCTGGTTTCTGCTTGGCTGCATGTAACAGTGCATTATGGGATACATGGGTCATATGGCAATCACCTGTTTGCATTTGTTTGTTTGTTTCAGATAAGGTCTCACTGTATAGAGCAGGGTGACCTGGGATGTATGGTCCTGCCTTAGCCTACTGAGTGCCAGGGTTATAGGTCTATGCCACCATCACTGACTACATGATTATTTTTAAAGCAATTGCCAAGTTGTTTCACAGAGGGGCTATGTATTTTTATTTCCCCCAAATTCCTGACTCCTGGGCCACCATGACACAAAGTAGCAAAACCTGGTGCACTCAGACTGCTCCAAAGAGCACCTCAGTGTCATCTACCTAGGTGTCCATTTGTCACCACAGGAGGGGTAGCACTAGGCCCCAACAATGAAGAAAAAAAGTGCTACCCTGAAAGAGAAAACTACCCAAGGCTAGCCCCGGCCTCTCATCTCTCTGGGCTCACAAATACAGTTCCTAGTCTGGCTTCTGTAAATTGTTGGAAAGAAGTCTCTGAGATGCCCCCAAGACCTCCCATCTCACCTCAGTTTCCCAATTTGACTCAGATGACTCCTCCCTATACAAGCATTTTACCCCTCCACTATACCAGAGAGCCCCTAGGAAGCTCAGAAAAACCTCTGTCAGAACGCCCGGAGCACCCAAGACAGGCTATTTCTAGGCAGGGATGGACTGTGGGAGGAGTGCTCAGGATGCTGGAAGAAACCAGCATCTTGGATCTCCAGTCATCAGCTACCTGGTACAATGAGGAAACAGGGAGCCAGGTTAGGGCAGGAGCTGCCATCAGCCTGGACCAGTCTTTGGTCTCTGGAACTGAAAGCAGCCAGCCTGTATCCTGTAGGAAAGGGGACAACAGTTCAGCTCTCTAGGCCCCCACCCCCATCCCCGCCCCAGCTGTGAGTGTAGCAATGAGCCTAGAATTTGTGAATTCGGATTCCATGGGCCCCGCCACAGTCTCAGGGTTGGCCTCAGGCGAGGACGGACAGGGGTTGCCCTGACTCGGAAGCCAGACCACTCTCTTGGCCTCCCTTGCCTGTAGGTCAGAAGGTGGCAACGCTCCCCAACTGAGCTTCTCACTCTGTGGTGGCTGGGGACAACCCCCCGCACTGGGATTGGACGCCAGAGAACCAGGCGGAGCAGGCGGGGACCCCAGAAGCCCAGGTTTCCCGCGCCCTGTGCTCAGACGCTGTTGTCCCAGACAAGAGAACCTAGTGTCGGGCCCCCTGCGGCCAGTGGCCAGCACGGAGGAGGAGGCCGTGGCGCAGCACAGGCCAGTACTGGGCGGTCACGATGTTTGACAGCTCACAGTACCCCTATAACTGCTTCAATGACGACGCTGACGACTACCCAGCCGGCAGCTCCGACGAGGAAAAACGGCTCACAAGGCCAGCGTACAGGTGACCCCGGGGACAGGTTTCAAGGGGTCCCACAGGAGGGGTGAAAGGTCCGTGTCGCCAGGACTTCACCAGGATTAGGGAGAGGATTCGTTCCTTATGCGGGTCTCTAAGGAAGGACACAGTTCCAGCGCACTCTGGAGATAGCCACGGGGCGGGGGGGGGGGGGGGGGGGGTGAGGGGAAGGGAGGGGGGAGGAATCTTCCAAGCACTGAGCAGGCTAAAAGTAGGGTCTGGGTAAAGGTAGGGAGCGGTGAGATTATACCGCAGCTTCTTCTGTATCCTCAATACCCCACTGGAGTTCTGGGGATCTAACAAGCCTAGGGCAGTTTTAAAGGGTCCCTCAGAGTCTAGAGGGTATGGGAGACTCCAGCGGGCTTCTGGGACTCCAAAGAATCTCGGGGTTCACAGGGTCTCTGGAATCAGAGTGGCTCAGGGAGTCTCTAGCTGGTGGGGAGGGGGTTCAGATGGTAAAGAGTCTTACAAAGGGGCCAGGGTGCTTCAGAGGGTCTGGGAGATTCCAGAGGATCTTGGGGAACTCCAGAGGCTCGGTAAAAGCATCAAGGCAGCCTGTTGAGCCCTAGCGGGTCCTTAGGGTTCCAGTGGATGGAGGTTACAACTGGTCTCAAGGGTTCCAGCCAGTCTCAGGGCAGGTCTGACTTCACCAGCGCTTGCGCGGTTCAGTGCCACCCTGACTGATGCAGCCCCTCTGTCTGGCACCCCTGTCGTAGCTACATCGCTCTCATCGCCATGGCCATCCAACAGAGCCCCGCGGGCCGCGTAACCCTGTCCGGCATCTACGACTTTATCATGCGCAAGTTCCCCTATTACCGCGCCAACCAGCGCGCCTGGCAGAACTCCATCCGCCACAACCTGTCGCTCAACAGCTGCTTCGTCAAGGTGAGCCCCTCCCCACGCCCACTGCGCACACTGGATCCCCGAGTGTCCCCCAGTCATCCCTGGTCACCGGCAGAGGGGCGAGTTAGCAGGGTGTCCCGCCCCAGAGTTCCTTTCTAGCAGATCCCCACTGCCCCCCACCCCTCCACCCCCACCCCGCACACACTTGCCTGAAGTGCGTCCCGCCCCGGGTCTGGGGACACTCGCTGAGCCTCACACCCCCGCAGGTGCCACGGACCGAGGGCCACGACAAGGGCAAAGGCAACTACTGGACGTTCGCGGGCGGCTGCGAGTCCCTCCTGGATCTTTTTGAGAATGGCAACTTCCGTCGGCGACGCAGGCGACGGGGCCCCAAGAGCGAGGAGGCCCCGGGTCCCCTCCAGCCAGCAGTGCGTGCGTCCCCGGGCCCCGATGGTGCTCAAGCCCCTGATGGCGAGGTCCAGGCCAGCCCTGCGACACACAGAGACATCAAATTCAGCATTGACTACATTCTATCTTCCCCGGACCCTTTCTCAGCTCTCAGGTCGTCCTGTCACGCACAGGAAGCCAGGTACCCGGCTGTGGAACCCCAGCAAATGAGCTTCCAGTTTTGGGCAGCATGAGGTGATCTCTGGGTCTCTGCCCCAGTGGCTGCGTTGTTGACTCGGGCCTGATTCTCCCCTGAAGGCAGAACTTAAGCCAAGAATCTTGAATCAAGAACCTGGACATAGTCACATCTGCATACTTCTTCCCAGACTGCCCTGGGGGGGCTCAGCCCTTCATTTGGAGAGATCTGGAGACCTTCTTATAAAAGGTATTTATAGTGATGTTGTGACTTTATAAAGAATAAAAACAGTTCTCTCTCGGATTCAGCCCTACTTCAGGATTTGCTGTGGTCTCACTGAATCCTCCTGCATCAAGCAGTAAAATCACCCTGGGCTCTCCAGAATTGGGTAGCATTTTGTCCTCAGTCATGTGACAGATGGATTTGTAGACACCCCCATTCCAAAATTAAAGTGTGCTCAGAAACTTATTTGTGAAGGTGGTGAAGGAGCTCCCAGTAGTTAAAAATAATGAAGTTTAAACCAGGGAAGACAGATGTCAATCAATCCTGTAACTATAACTTACCCCAAGGTTTACAATGATGTCAAGCTAGGAGAGACATAACCAGAAGTTCTCAGCAGAAACATGCCTCCCAGACCAGGCATGACACAGGCTTGCCATACCAACCTAGGAGGCTGAGGCAGGAGGATTACAAGTTCAAGGCCTGTGTGGGCAACATTAGTTAGATCTTGTTTCAAAATAAAAGCAATCTAAGAAATGTAAGCAGTATGTTTTCTGTACAGGGACAAGGAAAGGAAGAAAGGACGGGGAGTGGACAGGGAAGGGAACTTTATCCTGACTCTCCTCATCCCTACTAGCTTCCTTGCAGGCGCAGGCAAGGAAGTCCCTGCAAGGGACTCTGGCAGGGGACCCAGGGTACTGGCTTCACAAAGAAGTGCTCAAGACAAGAATCCAAGAGAAATGTAAATGGTTTATGGGCTGCTCCCATATGCCCACTGCTCCCGTGTTTCACTACCCCGCCCCTCTTTTTTGCACCATTAACTGTTTTCTGTGACTTAATTTGAGCATTTAGTAATCTGACGTGCTCTCTGATTAGTCCTTTGAAAGACAAAAATCACTCCCCGACCAATCCGTCTGTCTAAATTAAGAATTGCAATTAGAAATGGGCCACGGAAAGAGGAAAGCAGGATAGAGTCCTAGGAGAGATCTCTAAGGCCCAGCCACCCTTCTTGGCTGAGGGAATAGTCCCTTTGTTCCAATGCCTGATCCAGAGTCTTTTCTGGCTGGGGGAAATGCAAGAGGCTCTGGGGCCCTGCATGGCTGCTCTCTGACCTCCAGACCCCCACTGAGCACAGCCTTTACCTCAAGCTGTTTCCATCCCAGCCCAACAAGAGGAGAGAGAGCCTTTCCCAGCTTTCCAAAGGAGCAGATTCCCCCTCCTGGCAAAGCCACCTGCAGAGTCTCCAGAACTCTGCTGCTCTCACCAAAACACCCAACACAACACGCATAGGCTCTGCCTGATGGAATAGCAGTCACCCAGACCTGGGCTTGCTCCGTGCTGGTTCCCTCCTCTGCCCTGGCTTGTCTGGATGGTGTGTGTGTGTGTGCATGGACACACGCGTGTGAGCGTGTGCATGCGCGCATGTGTGTGTGTGTGTGTGTGTGTGGGTGTATGTGTGTGTGTGTGTGTGCGTGCACGCACGCACAACATGCACATGCACTGAGGTCACACATCTGTCTGTGTCCTTGTTTTGTCTGTCCATCAGGTATGCTAAGAGCATCAATTCCAATCACACTGGATCTACCTAGATGGCTCATGCCACAGACAGTACACACATCAGAGGTGGCTCAGACAGTGTCCAAAGACACATTTTTCCCCCGCTACTAACTGAGCAAATAAACATTTGTCTTTGATCTTTCGGATGCTTGCTTGCTTGCTTCCTACAGTTCGTTCTCATTAGCAAAGTCTGATTTGAAACAGGAAAGCCTCTTTCCCTGAACGAGACAGGAGGCCTTCGGGAGACTGTACACAGGTTCACTGCCAAAAGCCAACTCCACAACCATGGACGGGAGAGGTGAAACCGGTGCTAGGTGAGGCCGGTATACCTTGAGGTTTGGAAGTCACTTTGTGGAGGCTATCAATCATGTTCTTAGAAGCAAAGGGACATTTCCAGTTTGCCAGCGTGCGATATCCCGCGACATCAGGAGTGAGTGGCATTTAATACCAATAACATAACAGGGGTGAGGGCTGGCCGTGACCTATTCAAATGTCGCTGCCACCACGCAGCCTCGCCCAACGTGATTATAATTAAATACTTTATGCCGCTCTTGCAAATCCTCAGATTGATCATCGATACGTACATTACCGGCGCATTACCCCGAGCAGATGTCTGCCACGCGCGTGTCACGGATCAGTAGGTTTCTATTAACGAAGTTGGGAGGTGTTGCCAAGTGCGGAGTTTCAGAGGGGAAATATATGTGTGAGTTACCATGGTCCCAACCAAAAGTTCCTGAGCGGGGCTGCAAATCTCCGCAGCCCCAGAAGATGGCAGAGGGAATGCAGTCGGCTTCTGAGGGCAAACCACCTAATTCAAGCTGTGGGCTCTGGTAGGAGGTCTAGCAACCTCCCTCACTGGCAGCCAAAGATGGCTGTTTCCCACAGCAAGCCAGAATACACCTCTGGGTTCCTCTGCCCATCAAGTGCAACCTGCCTCCTGGAGGCTGTTGACCAGAATGATGTAGCAAATACCCCATGCTGGCATTGCCACTGTGGGCCACAGGGGCACAGACGCTGCTAAAAGCTGAGTCCCCGAGAAAAGGTATGCCTATGGGAGCCCAGCCCTAAGACTGGGAGAATTTGGAGCTTATCAAGTAGATCAGGTAGCAAAGACAGCCTCAGGGAGACATGGAAATAGATTCCAACTTGCCCCAGGCTAGCCTGGCCCTTCTTTAACCTTGGGACTGCAGCTCCTTCATTTATACCAGTCTGTCTCTCCTGACAGTCTGGCTTCCATCTTTCCATGTCTGCACTGTTGGTACCTGGAATTGAGACGAAGGGATGTGGACCAGCAGCAGCCTGAAGTAGGGACTGAGTAGTTTCCCCTTTGATCTCTTGGAGCCACTTCCAATCCCTCAGAGAAGTTACCTTGCAATACCCCTAGGGCATCTGAGGCAGACAGAGAAACAGAGGTGTTATCCTAACTTTTTGGAATATTTTCCCATTAGAAATATTTCCAGAGACAGACTGTTCTCAGGGTCCTCCCATGCCCCGTCCCCACCACACTCCCACCTCTGCCACAGTTTCCTCATCAAAGCCAGATTCTCTCCCACCTTCTGAATTATGACACTATAAGGAAATCTCCCTGCCCTTAGAGCAGGCCCGGGCTGTGAGGTCTAGATCAGAGTATGCTTGTCTCAAAGCCTGGGTCCCAGAAGGTCTCAGCACAAACAGTCTAAGCTTAGAACACAGGCTGGAGCCTGCGTCTCTCCAAACTGTAAAAATAAATATAGGTATCATGGGACCCATGGCAATCCTGTGTCTCTTTCAATGCCTAGGTCCATCTTTGTCTGACCCCCACCATCTTGGATATACCCTGTCCCCATCTATGTCAGCTATTGACACTACCTGGGCAGTTTCCAGATGGTCCCCTAAGTAGCTTCTGTTGAAATCTGTTACTCTACCGCATGCAGAATGTTTACTGACTCAAATCTGAGTAATCAACTTCTGCAGTTTGGAATTCTGGCCTTTGAACAGACATTGGCATACATTCCTCGGGCAAGCTGATCGATGTCTCCTAATTTGTGGGAGCCATCAAAGGTCTCATGGGGAACAGAGAAGACAGTGCCAGGACTGGAGAGAGGCTGATGGTGTCCCTCCTTGTCAGGCTAGAGGATCTGTAGGAAAGCTACTACAGAACAAGGTGCATGGTGACAGGGCCACCCCTGCACAGTAGAGTGCAGTGCTGGGAAGCTATCCCTTGCAGCACTAGGGACACACAGGTTGGGAGAAAGAGACCTGAAGGACATCAGTCTTCCACAGGAGCCTGGAACACCCCCCCCCACGCCCTCCAGCCATGTGGTCCGATGACAGGCAGACAAATCTCTCCTTGTCGCAGCAGCAAAAGCCAGCATGTGCCAAATTTTCTCTCTGCCTGCCACTGCTCTGAGCATCTCATCTCCAGGGTACCAGTAACCTGGGGTTAGAAATACTGTCTGCTGAACTGGAGAAATGGTTCAGAGGTTAAGAGCATGTACTGTTCTTCTAGAGGACCTGAGTTCAGTTCCCAACATCCACATCCTCACAGCCACCTGTAACTACAGTTTCAGGGGAAGCAAACATCCCTCTGGCCTCCATGGGCACCTGCGCTTGTATACATATCCACACAGAGAGAACACGCATTTACAGAATTAAAAGTAAAAACAAATCGATGGTCGGGCTTGATGGTATACACCTTTAATCTTGACGCTTAGGAAGCAAAGGCAGATGGATCTCTGGGAGTTCCAGGTCAGCCTAGACTACACAGTGAGATCCAGGCTAACCAGGGCTACATAGAAAAATCTCAAAAACATAACAAAACAAAAACCTGTTCTGATGGCTCGGTGGGTAAGGTGCTTGCCACCAAGCCTGACTATCTGCATCACATCTCCAGAAACCACACAGTAGAAGGAAAATACCAATGCCCGAGTGCTGCTCCTTGACAGCCACGTACTCTGTGACATATATGTACCCTCTACCCAAATATGCACAATCACGCAAAATAAATAAATGCAATAATGTAAAAAACAAAGACATACTATCTACTAGCTGAAGCTTACTGTTCAAGTAAGATGACCTTGAACAGCCCAGAACCCCCACTGTAGCTCAGCTGCTGATCTGCTGATGGTGACAGAGTCCCCTCTAGTGGGACATCACCACCAGGGTCCAACCCCTTTCTCAGGAGGAGTTACATCAAAAAAGGAGCAAAGGAAGGAAGGAAGGAAGGAAGGAAGGAAGGAAGGAAGGAAGGAAGGAAGGGGGAGGGAGGGGAGGAAAAGAGAGGAGAGGAGATGGAATGAGAAAAGAGAAGAGAGGAAAAAAGAGAGGAGAGGAGAAGAGAGGGGAGGGGAGGGGAGGGGAGAAGAGAAGAGAAGAGGGGAGGAGAAAAGAGGAGAAGAGAGGAGAGGGGAGGGGAGGAGAGAAGAGAAGAGAAGAGGGGAGGAGAGAAGAGGAGAAGAGAGGGAAGGGGAGGGGAGGGGAAGGGAGGGAGGGAAGGAGAGGAGAAGAGAAGAAGAGAGGGGAGGGGAGGAGAAGGGGAGGGGAGGGGAGGGGAGGGGAGGGGAGGGGAAGGAAGAAGAAGGATTGGCTTATGGCTTGTGATGTGACTTTTTTGTTGTTGTCCAAACAAACTAACAATCTGTGAACAGTTACAAAATTACATTTTCATTTTCATTCTGCACAAAATGCCAGTCACATCCTGGGCAAAATGTGCCTGTACCTCACGCTCCACTGTGCAGGGGGGACAGTCCCCAAACCAGTGCAGAGCTTGCAAGGCCCAACAGAAATTAACAGGATCTCGTATGCACCAGTACAATTACATTCCGGCCAGCTTTAGGCGACTTCAAACCTAGGTTCCAAATAAGATGTGCGTTCACTGAACTGAAACACGGGGTATTAGATTTATAATAAACACACAGAGGTCACATGGCCCTGCCATTTCTCAAGAGGAAAGGAAATTAAATGGGAATATCAGGGTTTTATTCAGCTTGGCCCTGTGCTCTGTGTTGAATCCAGGTGACAAAGAAGAGCCATCAGACAAGGGTGATGCAGCCTGTGTGTGGTTTTGTGTCAGCTTGACACAGGCTGGAGTTGTCACAGAGAAAGGAGCTTCAGTTGGGGAAGTGCCTCCATGAGATCTAGCTGTGGGGCATTTTCTCAATTAGTGATCAAGGGGGGAGGTGCCCTTGTGGGTGGGGCCATCCCTGAGGTGGTAGTCTTGGGTTCTTTAAGAGAGCAGGCTGAGCTAGCCAGGGGAAGCAAGCCAGTAAGAAACATCCCTCCATGGCCTCTGCATCAGCTCCTGCTTCCTGACCTGCTTGAGTTCCAGTCCTGACTTCCTTTGGTGATCAACAGCAATGTGGAAGCTCAATAAACCCTTTCCTCCCCGACTTGCTTCTCAGTCCTGATGTTTGTGCAGGAATGGAAACCCTGACTAAGACATCACCTTCACCCAATTTGGAGCATTTTCCGTGTTCTGGGCTCTGTCATTGGCGCTGTCTATGTAGTCCAGGCTGGCCTTTGACTTGCAATAATTCTCTCTCTGCCTCCAGAATGTTGATATCACAACTGGGTTTGCATCTTCTTTTGAGACAGAGGTGGTCTTGAACCGGGCACCAGCCTGCCTCTGCTCCCAGATGCTCACAGTACACGTATGCACTGCTGTGCATCCCCCCCGCCCCCGCCGCTCCCAGCTTCAGCCTCTTTCTGATCTCCTTCCCCAACCTGTGCTCAGAATGGAATTCAGAGCATTGCACCTGCCAGGCGAGTATTGTGACTTTGAGCTGAGTCCCCAACTCCCAGACTTTCTCTCTAAGTGTCAATGGGTTCCAAGGAGCAAGGGATGTGCGACAGTGTTTTGGAGGCCACATACACCATCCTCCAGGGCACATCTGCTTCAGGGGTTCCCCAAGGCCTCCCCTTCTTACTAATCTCTGATGTAGATGTGGATGGTCGTGGAGGGAAGAAACTGGATAACTTTGCTCCCCTGGTAGGCAGTTGGATGGGTACGTCTTTTCCTGACTAGGGTGACCTCTGAACTTGGGAAGCAGGGGCAGCAGCTGGGATTCTATACAAACCAAGAGATGGCTGAGCCTTAAGTGGAAGCTACTGGAAGAAAGACTGGATACTGGGTGTGGGGTGGAGGAGTCACTTCAGGAACCTAAGCATTCCAGCAAGGAGCCCAAAAGGCCCTATTAACCCTTTGCCTCTCTGGAAGGTCCTCAAACAGCAAAAACCAGTCTGAGGGCAGGCAGCATCAACCAGGCGGGGATCAGACCCCTCGTGCAGCCCTGCCTAGCATGTTCTCCTCAGACAGGAGAAGCTGAGGCTTATGGAGATCAGTCAGGCCTCCATGTTCCCAGTCCAACTGCATCCAAGTAGAAGAAAGAGATCTATGCTTTCTCCCACCCAGCCCACCAATTCCACTTGTCCCCGGGCAGCGTCTCCTGGGCTCTGGTGCTCTCATGGTGCCCCTGTAATGCCTGAGTGCAAATAGGACTCAGCTGGCTGGGGGACCCACATGTCCAGCAGAAGTGCAAGGGCAGGCTAAGTGGGCATGCGCCCTCAGCACAAGCACACAGGGTCAAGATTCATGTACCTGTGTACTGATACAAGCATACAGAGTCACACACTTAGACACACACACACACACACGCATACACACACAGGAGTGGAAGTATACACATGTGCACACAGAAACACACAGCTATGCTCTGTCCTGCTCCAGGCCACAGAGGCCTGGCCTCAGAAGGCTGTGTTCCTGCACTTAAAAGCCACAGGGGTGTTTATGAAGCCAACAGAGGAGGAAGGCATTACTAGGGATTACATGTGCAAGGCAGGAAACGTAACAGCACACACCTATACACACCCAGCACAGACATGCACAGCACACACCTGCACGCATGTGCACACACACACACACAAACACACACATGCAGCACACATGATTACAGACCAGAGGCCCGGCATGTTTGAAATACATATGGCCAAGCAAGGATACCAGCCTAACCATCAGGAGAGAATGGCCTCTGGTCCAGGGCAGGCTGCTGGCTCTCTCTGACCTGCTGCTGTCACGCCTCCTGCCTCACACATGCAATCCCTTGTTGTAATGCCTTTCTCCTCTGCTTGGCCTCATAAACACCCCTGTGGCTTTTAAGTGTGGGAACACATCCTTCTCGGCCCAGGCCTCTGTGGCCTGGGGCAGGGCAGGGCTTCCAGCCCAGGCAGGGCAGTGAACAGTACCAGCAGTGAGCGGTGAGTAATGAGACACTTCATCTCCACAGGTATGGAGACTTGCCCCAGGGATTTGTGGATCCAGGTGAGTGATCGGCACAGTTCCCATTGGCTCTCAGGTCCTGGTCACACGGGACATGGGTGACGAGAAGAGCAGGAGCCACGCCAGAAACAAACGTCCCCTGCTTCCACGTCCTTGCCATCCACACTTCCTGGACCTAGGTCTGTCCCAACACGGGGTAGGTGCTGGAACGTGCTTTTCCTCAAAAGCCCTGGGCTCGCAGATGTGGGTCAGGGTTTCCAGACACGAAGGCAGAACGAGCCCCATGTGTTCAGAGCTTCCGAGACGTCTGGAATGACTTCTCGGTTTTCTGTTTAGATAAACCGCCTGGGACAGATGTTGGCCTAGAATCTCCAGGCTTCAACTGTCCCCTGTCAGCTCATGTGCCCCTGTCCACACAGGCTGAAGGTCCCTTGAGGGTAGGGATTGGTCTAAGGCTAGGTCAGGAGAGTTAGTGTCAAGGTCCAGGCTAGACCAGGAGCTAGACCACAGGCTAGACCAGGAGCCATGCTCTCCCCCTGAGTGGCCCCTTAGCTTGCTAGGGAGGTCTGCTCCACGCCCAGCTCCCCATCAGGATGAGGAGCCCCATCAGCTCCCACAAACCTTTCACCTAAGTATGTCCTCAGCCCTTGAAGCACGTGGAATTTTCAGCTCTGACTCTGGCTCTAAGCCAAAAGGGAGGAAGATCTGTCCCCATACTGCAGGTGAGGAAGTCCTGAGGTCTGTCTGTCCAGCCCCTGTGACAACCTTCCCAGGCCGGCTCCACCCACCTTCATTCTTCGCTGGTACATGACCACCCTGATTGATCTGTCATGTCCTCTGCACTCCCACCCACAAAGAATGGTTTAAGATGATCACATGGCCTGAGAGTCATATGACACCCCCCTCCCCCTGCCAATGCAGCAGATTAGACCCCAGCCTTAGGGCTTCTACTGTGAGGATAGAGGAGGAGGATTTTCCGCTGGGTGGATTAGGGTCCGGCACTAACAGGGAAAGCCTATCAGAAAGTGGCCAGCATGGAACTGGATGCTAGTTGGGGTAATGTAAGCACCTTGATCCAGCCATGCCTGAAGGTAGAATTCTCCAGCTCTCTGCCACAGGCATTCTCTATTGGGTTAATGCAAGTGGCTCCAGTCAGATACTTCCAGCTGAGACCCACCAGCCCTTGGGGTTCCTTTCACCTGGGAAATGTTTATATAATTCTAGCTACACAGGTATATAAAATAGGCACAAAATTTCAAATTTATTGATAATAAATCATAGGTAAGCTTATTTATTCTTAATCAATTCTTTGATATACATATAATATTTATACAAATATATGTATAACATATGGAAATACTATATTGGCATATATAATAATAATTTACCTTTAGCTGAAGATGAAAACAAATTTGTATATTTGTGAAATGGTATTACTATTCAAATGGTATTGCTGCTGGTTTTGGTTTGGCTTGGTTTGGTTTGGTTTGGTTTTTTTTGAGGAAAACATTAAAAGTCTCTTCTGTAATTAAATTATTACCACCCTGCAGAAGTGACACTGGGAATTCTGGGGACTTTTCAGAGGGTCTATAAATGCTAGGGCCTCAAGAGGCAGGGGTGGGGTAGGGGTAAGAATTGTTAGCTGTTGGTTGTTGGTGGTTGTGGTTTGTTAAATAGTCACATGCAAAGAAGAAAGAGCGAGGAGAAGAAATTAGATATCCTGATGGCGAAGATCAAACTTGCCCCAGGTCTCTCCAGACCAGACTCTAGAGTCTTAAGTGCAGAGTTTTCAGGACACGAGCCGTCTTCTGCAAAACTATCCGCAGCTGGCAAAGTCTCTCCCCTGCTAGAGCGCGAGGTAAATCAGAGTCCACTGCTGTGGACAATCTCGAGCAGCCCCATATCCGACACCTGGGATTAAAACAAAGTCATATTCTTCTAATATTCTTGTAATATTTCTGTGTTTTTTAAAGAAACCAAAATTCCAAAATTCTCACCACCAACACCCCCAAATTACTGTATACGGTGGCACAACCTGCAGCTTTATAACCAGAGGTGTTGATGCAAAAGTTTCAATATTTGCCCAATGATGGTGAGTGCTTTGGGCAGAAAAATATGTCTTCAGTGAGGATTTATGGCCCACACGGTCGTTGGAAATGAGGCCATGGACTCAGAATTCCCTGGAATGGCACAACACCCATCCCGCCAAGGCTTCTCACACTCAATTCAGTTTGGGCACCGGGTCCCTGGCCTCTCTGCTGCTAGGAATAGTTGTGACAGAGTGTGACCTTTGTGGAGCCCTGGATGTCAGCACCTACCACATACCAGGGGCTTGGGTACCTGCGGGTGTGCATGCCCACACAGGCAGGGCTGAGGGTACACATGGTGAGTGTGGGCGTGGCCTGCACAGGTGAGTGATGATGGGGTGGGATCTGAAATGTGCACAATCTGGGTATGTCAGGAATGCTGGGGTCTTGGTAACCCCAATGATGGCTTTGGTGTGCACAGTTGTGATCCTCTGTCTGTTGGCTTCCCAGCTGCTGATATGCCCCCAAATAGAGACAGTTTCTTCAATGTTCTTCATTCCAAGACATAAGCTAAATCCTGCCATTCTCAACCTGTGGGTTACAACTCCTCTGGGGTGCTCGAACAGCCTTTTCAACAGGATCACCTATCAGACATCCTCATATCAGATATTTACATCTTTGATTCATAACAGTAGCAAAATTATAATTATGAAGTAGCAATGAAAATAATTATCTGGTTGGAGGTCACCACAACATGAGGAACTGTATTAAAGGGTCACAGCCTCGGGAAGGTCGAGAGACACTGATATATTTCTCTGGCCACAGCACTGACCATCACTAGGTGAATACTGAAACTTTAGAATAAACATCCCTGACTCTAAAGCTGTAGATTATGACACAGTATAAGGTTGTGTCAGTGGTTCGGGGAGGTCCCCACAAACTTTGATAACAAGGAAGATTTTGGAATAGTCACTGTATACTGACCCACGGTTAAGTCCATATCAAACATGTTAAGAACCATAGTGTCTGACAGCTCTTGCCCTAATTGCAGGGAGCAACAATACAACCTCTGTAGCCCCCCAGAACCTCCCAAGGAGGCACTGCCCACAATACTTGGCTTCAAGCTTCCCCTGGCTGGCTGAGTCACCCTGTAAGTTCCAGTCCTTGAGGCTCCTCTCAGCAGGGATGTTGTAGGAGAGCGAGGGAGGGCCTGGAGCTGCTACCCCGCTTGGCTGACAGCCATCAGCTCTTGGTGCTCGCTGTAAAGGTTAATACATAAATCACAGGGAAATGTCAGGCAGCTTTTAACACTGATTGAGATGTAATTTGGGGTGGGGGCTGTCCGAAGGGCTCACCCACGTGGATCCACAGCAGGCTACAAAAGAAATTATCGTTTGTTCACTTATGGTTCATAATCACACCAGAATTGATGGTCCTCCTCCTCTCTGGACAGAGCTGCTCGGTGAATGCCAGGGATGAATTTATAGGGTTATGCCGGATCTGGAGTCAGTTGGTGCTGACAGGCACAGCATCTGGACCCCAGAGAACTTTCCAAGGGCCCCAGGGAGAACAGCTTGTCCACAGGCATCCTTGAGGCTGGGCTCAGCTCACACGACAAGGCAGACCCAGGCCACACTGGGCCTTGCCAGGACAAGACTCAGACACAGCGCCCTTCCTGGGTCACATAGAGGCTCCACATGGGCCCAGAACCTCTTTCCGCATAGACAGCCAATGCTGCTTCCATCTGAGAGTGTGGCTCCCCAACACTAGGATTTAGGAGGCCTCAGGCCTCTCCTTGTGAAGAGTATAGAAAAAAAATTGTGTTTGCATGAACCCTCATGAGACTGTACACACAACACCATATGTATGTACTCAGTGTGTCAGTACGCTGAAGGTATACATATGAATATGGGAACTGGCAGGATGGCTCTTTTTGCCACACAAGCACAAGGACTTGAATATAATCCTCAGAACCCATACAAAACTCCAGGTATGACAGAACGTGTCTGGAATCCTAGCACTGGGGAAGCAGAGATAAGAGGCTCACTGAGGCTCACTAGTTCAATAAATGAGCTCCGGGTTCAGTGAGAAACTCAAAGTAGGGTGGAGGGACTGGAGAAATGGCTCAGTGGTTAAGAGCACTGGATGCTCTTCCAGAGGACTTGGGTTCAATTCCCAGCACCCACATGGCGGTTCACAGTAGTCTGTAACCAGGGGATCTGATGTCTTCTTCTGGCTTCCACAGGCTCTGCACAGGTGATGCACGTGTAAACATGGAGAGAAAACACCCATCAACATACATAAAATAAAATTTCAAGATTAAAAAATAAAATAAGGTGGAAAGTGACTGTGGAAGTCAACTGACATTGACCAATGGCCACCACTCACATGCGTACATACATGCTCACACACAAGACCACAGTTATCCAATGGAGTGCACATATCCACTCATGACATCATACCACTAAGGCATCTAACTGAATTGACTGCTGAGTGTGTAAATTAAAGCTTGGAGAATCACCACCATGCTTAAAAGTTTGAGATAACTCCTCATTGTTCAGCAGTTAGCAGATGGAAGTGGCCACATCCTCTCTCCTGACCACACCCTGAGTCATTTGTCTTTCCCAGTCCTAAGCTGAGATTTTAATTGGTTTTTTTTTCCAACTAAAGAATGGGAAGAGGGGCTGGAGAGAGGGCTCAGTGGTTAAGAGCACTGATTGCTCTTCCAGAGGTCCTGAGTTCAATTCCCAGCAACCATGTGGTGGCTCACAAACATCTGTAATGGGATCTGATGCCCTCTTCTGTTATGTCTGAAGAAAGCAATAGTGTACTCACAGTCATGTGTGTGTGTGTGTGTGTGTGTGTGTGTGTGTGTGTGTATTTGATGGGCAGAGGGAGAGGGGATGGAACAGTACTGGTGACTGTCATACAACCCAGGTATCAGGATCCAAAGCCAGGGCTTCTTCAAATTCACGGAGAACATTGTCATGCTGACCGTGTGTTTGGCAATAGAAAGCTTCAAGACACTTCAAAAGATTGCTGCCTAGGTGTGGCCTCTAAATGCAATAGAATTAACCTCAAAATGAGCAACTCCCACCTAACTGAAAATATAAGCTTCAGACCCACCAGTTCGTGATCCAAAGTGGAAATCAGAATGAAGATTTTAAGTAATTTTTCTAAGAGATACTAAAGACATAATGTAGTCTAGCCTTCTCCAAATATCGTTAGATAAGAAAATTTGGGGGGAAAGTAATGATTTAAGTGATTGTGTTATGGTTTGAACCTGAGGTATTCTCCAAATTCATGTATAGAAGCTTGGCTCCCAATGCTGCAGTGTTCAGAGGGAGCCCTTGGGTAGAAGATTGGTCATGAGAGCTCTGACTTCATTGGCAGATTCACCCTTCGGTGATGCATAATTTCATGGACATTGGGAAATGATTAAAAATATGAATTGGAGCCAGGCACAACAGATATTATCTGTCATATCAGCACGTTGGAAGCAAAATAGAAGGATTATGAGGAGTTCAACTTCCGTCTCAGCCTGGACTATAAATTAAGGTTATCACCAAAAAACCAGATAGATAGATAGATAGATAGATAGATAGATAGATAGATAGATAGATAGACAGAGAGAGACAGAGAGAGACTGAGAAGATGGCTTAGTCAGTATAGCACTGGCCACGCAAACAGGAAAAACTGAGTTCAGATCCTCATCAGCTACATAAAAGCCATCTGTGGCACTAATCTGTAATCTAGCACTAGAGAAAGGAGAGACAGATCAGTCCCTAAGCTTACTGCCAGCCAGTACAGCCAGCCAGTGAGCACCAGGCTCGGTGAGAGATCCCGTCTCAAAGGATACGGAGGAGCAGTTGAGGTAGACAGCCAGTATTAACCTCTGACATCCACTCACGCACATACACGCGTACAGATGCACATTCACACACAAACACACTGAAAAAATAAAAGGGAAAGACACTCACTGAGGAGTGGATCTTTGTGGGTTCCATCTTATCATTCCCCCAGGACTCTGAGCCTTTCTTCTCCACACAGATCTAAGGCAACAAAGCCAGATGACCACACACTGAAAACTCTGAAACCATGAATCAAGAGAAATCTTCCATCCTTTAAATCAGTTTTTGCAGGAATTTTATAACAGAGACAGAAAGCTAACCAATGCCTGCATAGGTACCATATATTTGAAGATACCATATATATCGTCCCATGCTTACACAACCCCACAGTATATGATTTCAGTCGCATGTGGGCATGGAGCTGGGCTTGCGCAGGGCTGGTGAATCCACTCTACCACAGGATTTGTAAGGGATTCAAATGAGACCATAGGTGGGAGCAGAGGAATCTATCTTTGGAATGTAAAGAGGAGATCTTTAGGGGTAAGACAGTAGGATGCTGTGCTGTGGTACTCAGAGTCATGCTATCAAAAAGGTTCTGGAAACATAAGGCCTGAAGTGGTCATAATCGGTTCATGACAAAATCTAGGCAAGTGTTTGGTAGGGCCATGGGATGGTAAACAATGGCTGTGAGAGACACCACCCACATTTTCTTACAGTGTTCCAATGTGCCCACCTGTTATATGAGATTTTTTTCCTCTAGGGAGGCACACACACATATTACTTGTGAGGCAGTGTGTTGCGAGAAATATTAAAAAAGAACCGACACATTCCCACGCTTGTGCCAACAAATCTCTGCCCCGGTGGCCTGGCCAGCCATGCCCTGGAGAGTAATGGCCAACCTGTTTTTATCTCGTGGAGAGTCTGACTCAGAACTCCAAAATCTCTCCACCCAGATCGCTAGGTTCCCACTGTCAGGTTACTACCACACCAGCCCCATGCTTTGACGCCCCCACAGCCTTTGTGGCGCACATGAGGCAAACCCTCCCTTTGCCGCTATAACTTTCGCTCTGGAACTCAGTCAAGTCGCCATGAGAAGAAAAACACACAAACTTAGTTCAGAACATTGGTAACTCAATCTCTGGGCACAGCAGCTAGAATCCTAATCTCGTAAGTCATAGTAAATCTAATTTCTCTGGTGGTGAATCCACTATAAGTGAAGAGACACTAATACCTACATCTTGTCCTCACACTATCCCCGTCCAAAAGGGCCTCTCTCTCTCTCTCTCTCTCTCTCTCTCTCTCTCTCTCTCTCTCTCTCTCTCTCTCTCCTCCTTCTCTCTCACCTCCTTCTCTCTCACCTCCTCCTCTCTCACCTCCTCCTCTCTTCCCTTCTCCAATCTGGAAGTCCCTCCTACCTGCCCAGTGATTGGCTCCTTTATTCAATAGGGGATTGGTTCACAAGAAGTCACCTGAGTATATGACTCACTCCTTGTCTACAGCCCCTCCCAGGAGAGCGGAATTAGCATCAAAATACAAACAGTACCAGGCCCATCCACAACAGCCAAGAAGAAGTGTAGTGTGAGAGGAAGCTGGGTAAGGTTGAAATAAAACTAGAAGCCCTGGGAACCCTGAAGGGGCGTATGGTAGGAGTTTCACATACTCCTGGCACCAGGCCCCTGTCACATAGCCATAGCCTCCCCCAAGAGAGAATTGTGTCCATCAGTCACACAGGGGAAGTACTCCCAAGCCCTGACACAGGTAGATCGGCATCCCTAACATCTCAGATCAAGCCAACAGGAAGCACCTACTGTCACACCCCAACCCACCCCAAAACTGTGTATAAGAGCCTATCCAGAAGGAATAAAGGTGTGTGAGAATTACTCTGTCTGTCACACACTGTGTAGGAAGAGAATGATCTCCCAAAGCTTTCACCACAAGAAACTCCCCTGCACTCACCATGCCAGCCAGCCCCCTGCCAGCTCATCCCTGCTTGGCTCAGTACAGCCAGTGCAACATCTTGGAATAACAGCAGCTGCTGGGGCAGCAGCACCCAGAGATATCTGCAGATAGCCTCCAGTACACAGACCAGCAATTACTCACCCCCAAAAGAGGGAGCGACAGTAGAACAAAGTAACAGTTGCACCAAAATCAACTCGGTGGACAGTGAGTACCTATTGGTGTTACCAACAGGAAATGTGTTAGGGGTGGAGGGTAGATGGTACTTATAAAAGCTGGGACAAACCAAAAGGGTCTTCATTACCAAAAGCACACTCCTACATGGGTGACAATTCATAAAAGCCGCAACCCTAGTAATCATAGCTTGACGGGGTAAGACAGCTCTGCAGACCACAATCCCCACCACCAGCGGTTGTTGGAGAAGGGCCTTCTAGAATCTTCTGAGTTTCTACTTTCCTAGACATGCAACCTTCTGTTGACCTTGAAAACATCTAGGATTACCTAGGAGATAAACTCTGGGCATGCCTGAGGGAATTTGTAGACTGACTAACTGAGGAGGGAAGTCCCACCCTGAATGTGGGCAGCACTGTCCAAGGTCTGGGGGCCGAGGATGAACACATAAGTGAAAGAAGCTGTTCTAGTTGCTATTTTTATTATTAGTATTAATATTATTAATTAGTTTCTATTGCTGTGACAAAACCACCATGGCCCAAGGAAACGTTTAAAGAAAGTATGTATTTTGGCTTAAGGTTCCGGAAGATCAGCTTCAGTGGTGGTAAAATAAAGACATGGCATCAGGAAGAGCAGAGAGTTCATGTCTTGGACCACATGTGTGAAGCCGAAAGAGCTAATAGGGAATGGATGGCAGGAGATTTTGAAGCCTGTCCCCCAAGTGGCACACCTCTTCTAACAAGACCACACCTTCTAATCCTTCCCAAACAGTTCCACTAACTGGAGATAAAATATGCAAACACATGAGGTCAACCACTAGAGGAACTGAGCCCCAGCCTCCATCTCTCTCTGCTTCCTGACTGTGGATGCCATGTGAGCAGCCGCCTCACGCTCCTGCTGTAGATCCTTCCCCGCCATGATGGACTGTGTATCCATGGACTGTGAGCCAAGGTCTAGCCTTCTTCCTCATGGTGGTTTGGTCAGATATTTCATTATAGCAATGAGAAAAGGGCCCAAAGCAATGACCTGTAGTGAATGAAAACAGAGACTAAAGTGTCCCCCATACCTCTCAGTGGTTCAGCACACCTGAAGTCATGGGGTACCGTCAAAGTTTTCTTCATCTTGTGTGTCAGGTCCTATACTGTATCAGCTTTGGGAATGAGACCGTTTGTGGGAAGTTTTGAGATTCAGCCATGTTTGTACCTGTTTCTTTGCATTGGTGAGTAGAACTCTTGACTTTTTTGGGGGTCAGGAGGTTGAGACAGGGCTTCTCTGTGTACCCCTGGTTGTCCTGGAACTCGCTCCATAGACCAGGCTGGCCTCAAACTCAGAAATCTGCCTGCCTCTGCCTTCCAAGTGCTGGGATTAAAGGTGTGCGCCGCCGCCGCCGCCGCCGCCGCCGCCGCCACCACCACCACCACCCGGCTACTCTTGACTTTTTAAGTTGTGTCAGTTACCTTTATATATTACTTTCCAGTCTGGTTGGGTTTTACTCATTTCTTGCTTTATCACACTAGCTAGAATGTCCATCCTGCTGTTGAAATGCAAGAGTGGACACCTTTGCCTGAGTCCTGGTCTTAGGAGGATAAGCCTGCAGCCTTTCATGGTCAAGCATGGTTTTTATGAATATGCAGATACCTTTCCCAGACTACAGAACTTCCTGTCTATTCTGATGCTGCTGAGAAACCTGCAGCTGCCCTTACCTTTATCCCCCGGTATGGAGCGTGGAGCGTGCATCCTCTCTGGATGCTTATGAAATCTCCAGCTCATTCTTTTAGATGCTTTGGTTGGGAGGCGCCTCGGTGTGGCCACTGTCTGGTCCCTTGTGCCTGGGGTTCATTGCACACCTTCGTCCTCTTATTACTGTTTTTAACCATCACATGTAAAAACTGTGTTTTCTCAGAGACTTCCTCTGCCTGCTCCCTTTGAAAGCTCCAGTGGCGTGTGCACGGGCGCCTTCCAGCTCACCTACCTGCTAGACAGCTGCACTCTGTTGTGCACTCTGTTGCCAGTGGCTCCTTCTGAAGATTATCGAAGGTCCCTCTCCAGCTTCATAAACAACGGATGGGGTGGAGACTGTGATCAGCAGAGCTGCCAGGAGTTCCGTCTGACCTGCTGAGCTGCCTACAAGCAGGATAGAGAACACCAGGGTTACAGCTTTCAGGAGTCATGAAGCCTCTTTTGAATCATTCTCACTGCTTGGGGGGGGAGGGGGTAGAAGTGATTCAGCCTGAATCCCCCAGTGAGGGCTGGGGGCGTGGCTCAATGGTAGAGCCCCTGCCTAGAATCCCCCCCAGTGAGGGGATGGGAGTGTGGCTCTGCAAAGACATGCTAGACCCTAGGTTCTATCCCAGGCAGCAAAATAAAAATAAAATAAAATAAAATAAAATAAAATAAAATAAAATAAAATCAAAAAATAAAATAAAATAAAATAAATAGTATAGCATATTTGTTTGGACTTTTTAAGTAAAAGTGTACATGATGAAACTTCAGTTTATAGTGTTCTTGCCACAGCAATGTACATACACACACACACACACACACACACACACCTTGAATGCCTCAAACAGTAATGGCAGGTCAGGACTGGATTCAGCTCAGACTCTGGGCTATTTGTTGAGTTAATATTCTTCTTTTTTTTTTTTTTAGGGCAAGGCCCAGCTGTGAGGGATGTTTTTATGGAGCTAACTCAGGCTGTGGGGGTGCAACCCCCCACGGGAGAGCCTTTCTGTGCTGCATTCAAAGGTATAAAAGCACAGGCCCCATTGTGTGGCACCCCATTCCATGCTGATATTCTATGACCAGGCAGGCTGCAGAGCAGCAGGACACAGCACCTGAGAGAAAGGACACATCTGTACCCACAGAGGTCTTCGAACAATTTAGCTGGTCTCCCCTACTTGCCAAAGATACCAGACCTCCAAGCAGGCTCCAGGAGCATGGCATACTCCTCTTCTGCACACAGGCTGTAACCCGATGTGTTTCACGTCGCTCTCCCCCCTAGCTGTCCACTACACATCCCAACACATGTTTACCACACTCTAATCAATTCTCAAACTCACAGAGGTACCAGAAACAGATGCATCTTGGTTTTCCCAGAATGCATCCAGCATGCATCCCTCTGTTTGGTCTGACTTGCCCCTCTCCCCTCCCCACCAAGAGAATTTAGGAACATTCTGTGATTGTGGAATGTTCCTATTCACTGAGCTCTTACTGTGTCCTGGGTCTGGAACCTACCCAAATCTTGGATGCTCTCCCAACCAGTCTGGGAGGTCCGTCTAACTACCCTATCTGGTCAAGGGCACACAGAGAAACCAAAGTTATGTCTGTATCACAGAGCGGTGAGAGGCCAAGCTGTGGTCCAGCGCCACCCTAGGTGGCCTCAGCCTATGTTCTCAACCCCTCTTCTGGGCCCTTTGTGGGTGCTGATGAGATCCAGGGTCCTTCCTGCTTCAGGTGCAAGCCTAGCTCTGGAATCTGAGCCTCAGATTTAAGAAGCCCCCATTACAATAGTAAAAGGACTTGGTAGGAGACTTAGACCATCACAAGACAGGAACTGAGGGCAAAAGCAGGCAGCCCAGGGATGGGTCCTGTGCAGAGGACTGTGGGAAGAAGTGTCTGGGAGATGCCACCCAGTGCCTTCTTTACCATGTCCTGTCCCTAAGTTTTACTTCTAAGGTGTAGCAACAGGAAAACAACAATAAGCCAAAAACAAAAGCAAAAAACAAAACACCCCCCCCCCCAAAAAAAACCAAAGGACTGTCCAAAGAATGGCTTTTTCTAGAGACTGGTTTCTCAGGTGGTCATTAGTTGGGTATGGGCTTCTACTTCCTCATCTTGTGAATGGTCCAGGCCAATCTTCAGGCTACCACCACCGACGCTGCCCCTCTGTCTCCATAGAGAAAGCCTATGCCCCCTGAAAGTGTGAGCTACCAGGAACCTCTGCTTCCTACAGTTGTTTCTGTCAGATATTTTTTTTTTTTTTGGTCACAGTAACCTGAAAAGCTAACTAATGAAGACAAATTATCCATCTAAAAATGGGTAAAGGACCCGGGAAGATGGCTTGGGTAGCAATTGTTTCCTCTGCAAGCAGGAGGCCCTGAGTTCAAGTCCCAGAACCTATGTTAAAACAAAACAACAAACAAACATATGCAATAGCACACACTTGTATTTGCAGCACTGGAGAGGAAGAGACAAGTGGGTCCCTGGACTCACTGATCAGCCAGGCTAGCCTGTTCCATTGAGTCCCAGTCTTATGAGAGATTCTGCCTCAAAATGCAAGACTCCCAAGGAAGGACACTTAAGGTGAGGAAGAACATTCTGGCCTCCATATGCATTTATACACATATGGGCATATGTACTTGTGCGCGCGTGCGTGTGCACGCACACACACACACACACACACACACACACCAATAAAAATAGACAAAAATTTTGACTACAAATATTTCCAAAAAAGATGTACAAATGACTGACGAGTTCATGAGGACTGCCCAAGATGCTGGTTATCAGGAAATATGAACTAAAGCTACCAAGAGCCACTACCTCACATTCTCTAGGGAAAAGAGACGACTGGGCCAGGGAGACAGCTTAGTGGGTAAAGGTGCTTGCTGCCAAGGCTGACAATGAGTTTGATCCCTGGGACCTAGGTGACAGAAAGAATGGTCTTCTACAAGCTGTTTCCTATGGGCACCAAAGTACAAGCGTGCCCTGCTCTCCCACAACAAAAACAGGGTTGGTGAGGGTGTGGTAAAATTGAGACCGTCCTACACTGTCGGTGGATATGCATTGGAATCACTGCCTTGCAAAACATGTTCGCATTTTCTGAAAAAGCTGACCTGAATCCTCTGAAGACATCCTGAGGATAGCCCAGTCTGTACTCTGATTTCCAAATACGAGCCTCGTCTATACGATCCCGCCCCACCCCCATCCATACTCTCACACACTCTCTAGGAATTAGAAACAGGAGCTGCTCCATGAACATTCAGAGAAGCATCGTAAGAGTTCAAATGTAGGGGTCACTCAGCGCCCACCAACAGATGCCAGGAAACCAAAATGGCGCACCATGGCCACACTTTGGACTGCCACTCCTTCACAAGACAGAAATGTTCCACGGGCCTTGAGGACGTTCTGTGGGTGCAAAAGTCCACACACTGGGTATCCAGAGAGGTAAAAGCTATGGGCTCAGCGGCCATCAGGGGCTGGGTAACTGCTAAAAGGTGCGTGGGTTCCTGTGTGTGCGCGTGTGGGTGTACACATGTGTGCATGTGTGTCTGTGTGTGTGTGTGTGTGTGTGTGTGTGTGCGTGTGTGCATGTGCACATGAGTATGGGTACATGTAGAATGTAGAGGCCAGAGGCCAGCCTTGGGTATTGCTCCTCAGGATTCTGACCACCTTAGTTTTTAAGACAGGGTCTTTCACTGAATTTAGAACTCACTGATTGCCCTAAGATGGCTGGCTGGCTGGCTAGAACAGCTCCAGATCCTCCTATCTCTGCGTCCCTGGAGCTGGGATTCTAAGCATGTGCCTCCATGCAGGTGATCCTGTGATCCAAACTCAGGTCCTTGTGCTTGCACAGGATAAAGTTTACTGACTGGGCTGCCTGCTTAGCCTCTTAGTTTCTTTGGGGGTGGGGGTGCTGTGCGAATGCTGTGGGGATGGTCGTGTACCACCATAAACAGAACGCGGAGGGACTATTTGCTTTTAAATGGTGAGCATCCGCGGAGGGAGTTGCATCTTGATCCTGAAACTGCACACGCCCTACACTTGTGCTGTGTGACCAGGGATGAAGTCACTGCTGTTGCCCCTGGCTGCTGCCAAAACAGCAACCCTGTCACCTCCAAGCCTGCTTCCTTGTGCCTTGAACAGGGGCAATAAAGCCTTACTCACACAGCTGGTAGCGTGCCACCACCGGAGATAAGGGCCGCCTTGCCCTGGGTTTTTATGCTCGGTAACTGAGATAATGTGAGGAATGTGACACCAAGCTCAAAAAACAGAACCATTTAAACAGCGTCCTGGCTTGGATCCCATCACACCTGTGGGTGATTCCAGCTCAACCCCGGCAGTTGGCACTAAGCCTCAGCGGCTCCCACTCCCTTCAAATCCCCAGCCTTTATGGTGAACTCTAAAGCCACTTCCAGCCTCTCCTGAGCCTTTCACCCCAGAGGGCACCAAGGTCATGCACCTGTTACTGTTCCCCTCCCACCTGCCACCAGGGGACCTTTGACCTTGCTCGTGACCTATGCCTTCCCCTTAATAAAAATCCCACCAGGTGCCTAAAATAAAAGCCCGTTTATGCAACTCTTTCCCTGCAGACCCTGGCATTCCCCCCCCCCCACCTCCTTCCCTGTCTCCTCTCTTCTACCCCAAGACTGACTAAGGGTTCTGATTCCAGGGCGTCAGTCCTGCCTGGTCTTCAAGTCACGCAACATTCAGGGCAGCAGAAGCATCTCGTGTCTTCTCCCTTTATTTTTCATTAATTAACCTTTTTAAGAGACAGGGTCTCACTAGACAGTGTTGTCTGGCCTTGAACTTGCTATACAGAGCAGTTAGCCTCACGGAAATGTATACTCCTGCCTCCCTTTCTCCAGTGGCTAAGATTGAAAGTATGCGCTGTGATCCTGACCTGTTTTTTTGGCTTTTGAGATTGGATCACATGTAGCCTGGGGTGCCTTCAAGCTTGCTAAGTAGCTGAGGATGGCCTTGGGCTTCCTATTCTTCCTCTTCCACAGTCCCAGTGCTCAGACTACAGGCCCCAGGGTTCCTGCATAATAAGTTACATTACCAACTGAGCTACAACATCAACCTCTGTTTCTGCTTTTTAAGACCGGGTTTTGCTACGTTGCTCAGACTGGCCTGAGACTCCCCATACTCCTTACAGAAGAGCACCCCAGCTCCCACATCCTGTAATTTCTTTTGAACTATCCTTCCCAGTGAGGAAGCACTGTGGCCTTAAATCATAAGATTCGAGGGCATTCATTACCGAACACTTTCTGCCTTGGCTTCCTCCCCAGGAGAATGCAGCTCCACCCACAGACGGCAGGCCTTGATCCTCTACAGCTCTCTCAGCGGAACTGATGTTCTCCGTGGTGGGCCAGAGGACCGAAAAAATCGCCAAGGCCATGGCTGCGGACAGAGGAGGAGGGATGGGGACTCACTTTCTCCCGTTGCTATAAAGGGGTCAGATTCTCCAGGTGCAGAGCAGCTTCTGCCAATTGCGATGTGCCCATTTAAAAAGTACTGTCCATATATGGATTTCAAAACCAGTACCAGCAGGACTTTAGGGGTTCCGGCATCCTCCTCAACACACACACACACACACACACACACACACACACACACACACACACACACACACACACACACAACACAACACAACACAACGCAAGAACTCTTGTTGCAACAACCCGCTCTCCAGGAGCATGCGCATATCTGCAACGCCAAAGTAGAAAGGGTGCGTGGCAGACAATAGACACCAGGTGGCAGCAGAGGGCCACCCATAAACCAAGCCCTGGCTCCCCAGCCCAGTGTAGCGGCAATAGCGAGGCCACGCCTACAAAACAAGCCACACGCCCACCCTGTAGGACACACATCCTAAGCCACCCTTCCTAAGATACCTGGCCAGATCTGGGGTCAGCATGTGACCCAGTAAGGATGAGATGATAGTGGAGGGGAAGAAGGGGGAAAGCTCTTCACCCCAGGATGGACCCACAAACCCGCCTGCTTTACTCATAAGGCCCTTTGCAGAGAGCCTGGGAGATAGGGGAAACAAACCCTGTCTTGTGGAACACAGGTAGTGGAGATCCGGAAGGAACATGTCAGCCGTTGGGTGGGGTGAGATAACCTTTCACGAAACCCCAGTAGGATCAAAGCTTGTAATATGCACCCGAGTTTCCAACAGTGACTACTGTAGACAGAGTGAGTACTCACCCTAAAGGAAGTCCCTGGGCACTCTGCCCAAGAGCCCTGACCCCAAGACCAGATGAGATCGCGCCAAAGACCTTACAGACATTGATCCTAGAACCCACTGGGTTCTGGCCCGTGGTCAGGTGTGTCTTTGACCTTGCAAAGTTTCTGAAGACCTTGTCCTATAACTTCCCTTGCTTTCTAGAAGGGGTTGTGAATAACAGGCTCAGACCCTCGCCACCAGCTTTCTTACCTTTCTTTTGCATCTTACCGGGCCTCTCTGAAACTCGCTTAGGGTCTCTGAGCCAGGTTTGAACTCAGAGAAGCCTCTGGACTCTCTCTGCTTGCCTTGAGCCACTCCCTACTGACTGGGACCTGAGGGCATGGGAGAGAGCATAGGGGCCTGAGTTACTACCCGAGAGAGACACCACAAAGCCCCTGCCTCTCCTGCTGAAGTGCCACACTGCAGCGTCCCTAAGAGGGCCACAGGGTTTGGAAAAGCAGAAAGGATCTGTGCTTAGACCGGTGGTTCACACCCTTCATAACACTACAACCCTTTAATACAGTTCCTCGTGTTATAGTGACCACCAACCATAACATTATTTTTGTTGCTATTTAATAACTACAATTTTGCTCCTGTTACAAATCTTAATGTAAATATCCGTGTTTTCCCATGGTCTGAGGGGACCCTCGTGAAAGGGTTGTTCCGACCCCTAGAAGGGTTGTAACCCACAGGTTGAGACACACTGCCCTAGAGAAAACCCGGCCCCTCTGAGGGAAGCAACTTACATGCTGTCCAGTGCTAACACACAAATGTACTCTGACACTGAATGTAGGATTTCCTTGAAAACAGAAACGCTGAAGAACCTTTGAACCCGAGAGGAGCTGCTTAAGGTCACGTCCACAGATGAGTGGGGAGGGGGAGGGGAGAAAGGGAAGACACACTTAGTGTCCTCTGTCTTTAAAGCGGTGCCTACGGAAATGCTGAGAGCCACTCACACTGTGGTAAGGATGCTTTAGCCCAAAGCCGGGAAGGGACCGTTGAAGTCTGCATGAACCGCTGAGTAGTGAGTCTCCAGAGGGCTGCCTCTCCTCTCGGGGTGTCTAGAACAGCGCGGGGCAGGGCCAGCGCACCTGCAAACCCTTCCATGGCATCTTGCCAGGTTCCCCAGCCGCTACTCCAGAGCTTGGACCCACCTGGTCCCCAGGTGGGTAATAAAAGGGAAGTGGCATGCGGCTGACACTCAGAGGTTTTGTTGGACTTACAAGGCAATGAGGAAGCCAGTAAAACCTCTGACTGCCAGCAAAGGAGGAGGAGGGGGAGGAGGGGGAGGAGGGGGAGGAAGGGGAGGAGGGGGAGGAAGGGGAGGAGGAGGGAGGAAGAGGAGGCAGGAATGCCCTGGTGAGCTCAGGTGTGATGTGGCCCATCTGTCCCCAGGTGACAATCACTAGGGTTCCACCAGAGGACGATTCATACATGCTTCTAAGAATGTGAATCATCCCGTGACAGTGACATCGGCTTTCTCTAAATGGCCACAGGAGCCTGGAAGATCCCGGAAGGCAGCAGGCACAATCAGTCCGCCCATTACAGTCTTGCGAAACTTCTTGGTCTGGGTGGGTCTGCTAAGACACACCCCTCAGGTGTCTGGTGTGTCCCTGAGTGTGTTCTCTACACGTCTTGAGTGGAACTTCTGGTGAGTGCCCCAGTCTTCCCGCACCTTGTGTCTAGGCTCTGGTCTCAGGCAAGCTCTATGGTACTGGCCGGCCCAAATTTCCTCTTACCCTAAACTTTATAAGCTCCCGTCTGAGAAATAAGTCGAAAAGGATGAAGGCAGTGTTCACATATGACCCTTTGGGCAGCAGAGGTCACCGTATGTGCCCAGCACCCACAGATCACATCCCATGTGTGCATTGAAGGGTGGGCACCCAACCGAAGGGGCCTCATTGTGATTCTCTGTGTGAACAGTTGGAACAGATCAAACTCTCCTTCCTGGGCAGGGTGGTACTTTGATATGAAACCTGGAATTGCAGCAGCTCTTCTGTGTGTGTGTGTGTGTGTGTGTGTGTGTGTGTCTGTGCGTGGGGGACAGCTTGGTTTGGAATGAAGCCAGCTAGGCAGAAGGCAGGGATAAACAGAAATCAGGGCCGGGATGGGATATTTGAGCCACTGATACCAAAACTCATTCTGCTTGTGGCGTTGCACCCTTATGTCTTAGTCAGGGTTTCTATTCCTGCACAAAACGTCATGACCAAGAAGCAAGCTGGGGAGGAAAGGGTTTATTCAGCTTACACTTCCACATTGCTGTTTAACACCAAAGGAAGTTAGGACTGGAACTCAAGCAGGTCAGGAAGCAGGAGCTGATGCAGAGGCCATGGAGGGATGTTCCTTACTGGCTTGCTTCCCCTGGCTTGCTCAGCCTGCTCTCTTATAGAACCCAGGACCACCAACCCAGGGACGGCACCACCCACAAGGACCCACCCCAAACCATTGATCACTAATTGAGAAAATGCCCCACAGCTGGATCTCATGGAGGCACTTCCTCTCCTGAAGCTCCTTTCTCTATGACAACCCTAGCCTGTGTCAAGTTGACACACAAAACCAGCCAGTACAGAGGCCTATCCTCTCCTTGTTCAAGGAGTTGACTTGACCACGTTCCCCTCTGCCATCCTCCCTGAGGTGCCCTCATCATGGGCATCAGTGATGCAGGCACTGATTGCCTGTCATAACCAGCCCACCTAGCATTGTGCCCAACACTTAGTTGGCACTGATAGCCAAGTCCTCGGGGAACCTTGGAGCAAGACTGGCTGCCTGGAGAGGCGCCCCTGTCCTTGGTAGAACCCATATCCAAGCCAATTGTCACACGTGGTCCCAGCACAGACAGTCGGGGCCCAGAGTTCCCAGTGTCTCCATTTCTTCTCCCCTTTCCCCCGCCCCCCCCCCCCCCGTTCACCCCTTTGTGTGCAGGAGGGGAGGGAACGGCCAGATCCCAGGAAGCCACAGGCCCACGCCTGCTCTAATGCCACATTATGAACTTCCTAGAGTTCTTGCTTTTCATTTTCCCGAGGCCCGAGTAGAGAACTTCACAGGCCAGCCTGGAACACTGTGTTTATGTCTGGCAATGGGCTCGCCATTCTGATAGCTTCGGTCTTTGCAGTTACAGGTTACCTGTGTTAAAAGCCTGCGAGACTTCCATGTTAAACAGCAGTGTTCAGCCCAAAGCCATTGTTGTGGGTGGCACCCTGGCCCTTTCCAGTACACGGCGACTCTCTGGAAGCTGTCCATTAGCCGCAGCAGTCAGAAAGAATGCTCCCAGCTATCTGTGCCCCAACTTTACACGGTGTGTTTGTCTTTGTTTGAATGACACTGGCATTGTTTCCAGAACACGTCCCAACTGACCTACCTGCCAGGTAGGATGGCTCCCAGGGAACGCGGAATGCACAGAAAACTGTCACCCTGTTCTGACCAAGAGCTTTTCAAGAAGGCAGAAGTAAGGAGGCCAGTAAGCTGCAGTGATTAGCCCTATCCCTCCCAGTTCCCAAGGAGGTCAACCTAAATTAACCCTGTCTTCCTGACCTCTACCTCCCTGACCCCAGCCTCCTGGACCCCTTGTCTTGCTGATCCCAGCATCCATGCCATCCCTTCTTGATCCCAGCTTTCCTGACCTCAGCCTTTCTGACCCCTGCCTTCCTGACCTCAGCCTCCATGACCCCTGCCTCCATGACCCCTGCCTCCATAACTCTAGCGCCTTGGACTCCAGCTTCTCTGTAACTTTGACTCTGCCTCAAATCTTGGTGACTTTGCTGACTAAAATATTGTCATGTATTTAAGGAATAGTATTTAATTCCCACCACCACCGTGTTTGGCCTTAATTTTCCCCTTCTTTCTTTTCTTTTCATGGTGGTGAATTGTGACCTGAGGCTCCTGAGGGTGAAGCTCACTCTGCCTCATGACTCACTCCGTTGTCACTGCTCTCATCCTTTGTCACCTATGAGAAGTCCTTAGACGTGTGCTAGGGTGTCATCCTGTCTTTTCCAGTCCATTCTGAACCACTGAGTAGTGCAGATGGAATCTTCTACTTCTCTGTTGCTGCAACACCTATGAGGCCCCTCGTGGTGTGAATGGTAATGGTTCCCATAGACTCACACGTTTTAATGCTTGTTCCCCGGTTGGTGAAACTCCTTGGGAAGGATTAAGAGGTGTGGCCTTGTTGGAGGAAGTGTGTCACTGGGGGTGGGAATGAGGCTTTAAAAGCCCACAACATTCCAATTGGCTCTCTGTGATTCATGGTTGTTTCTCAAGATATCAACTCTCAGCTACTGCTCCAGTGCCGTGCTTGCTCCCTGCTGCCATGTTCTCTGACAAGATGTCCATGGACTGCAACCCTCTAAAACTGTAAGCACCAAATGAACTCTTTATTTATCATATTATTATATTATATATTATTATATATTATACATTATACATTATACATTATACATTATATATTATATGGTATATAGTATATAGCATATAGTATGTATTATGTATTATATGTTATATTATATGTTGTATTACATATTACGTATTATGTATTATGTATTATATATTACATATTATGTATTATATGTTATATTATATGTTGTATTACATATTACATATTACGTGTTATGTGTTATATGTTACGTGTTACGTGTTATATATTATATATTATATATTATATATTATATATTATGTGTTATATGTTATGTGTTATGTGTTATGTGTTATGTGTTATGTGTTATGTGTTATGTGTTATATTATATTATTATAAATAAACTTTTTTATTTCTTATGACCAAAGTCGCCTTTGGTCATAATGTCTCTTTTTTTTCTTTTAATAATAATTTTTCTTATGCGTATGCCTGAATGTAAGTACACTGCACTCTTGCCTGGTGTCTAAGTTAGTTAGGAAAACAGATCAAATCCCAAGGAACTAGTGTTACAGACAGTGTTTGGCCGCCATGTTGATGCTGGGAATCCTCTAGAAAGAGTAGCATTGGGCTCTTACCCTTGCTTCCCAGTTGCTTCTCTCTTGCCCTCCCCCTTCTCTCCTCATGGTCATGGCCAACATCTACTCTACTCTCTTCCTCTCTCTGCCATTCTCTCTGCCTCTACTACCCTCTTAACTCCCCTTGCCAGGCCCTGAATAAACTCTATTTTATACCAAAAACAAAAAAACAAAAAAAGTAGCATTGGGTGCTCTCTTAACCACTGAGCCATCTCTCCAGCCTGTGGTCATGGTGTCTTATAATAGCAATAGAAAAGTAACGAAGACACTCCTTCACTCAAGAATGTTCCAAGGGCTGGGAAGATGACTCAGTAAGAATGTTTGCCACACAAACATGAGGACCTGAGTTTGATCCCCAGCCACCAGGTAAAAAGCCAGATGTGCTGTGAGCACCTATAATTCCAGTGCTGGGTCTCAGGGGCTTGCTGGCCAGCCAGCCTTTAACCAAAGAGGCAAGGGATAGTTCTAGTTCAGTAAGAGACCCTGTTCCCAGAAGTAAGCTGGAGAAGTGACTGAGGAAAGCATCTGATATCAGTGTGCACACACTGGTGAATGCCGCTCGTAAGTACACCTGTACACATACGCGTGCACACATATACATACACATTCACACATACAAAAATAAAATAAAGAATCTCTGTAATGTTCTATAGCTGCCACATACATCTTACCATCAGCCCAGTAGACTGAGACGATGATGAAATTTCAGCACTCCTGGACTCAGGAAACAGGATGGAGTGAGGTTGAAGACCACGCCCCTCAAGTTGGGCAAAGCAGCAAGCAGAGAATCATCTAGACAAGGCCACAAAGCCACGAGCCAAAGCTGAAACCCAGCCGGCCACCAAGAAAGAAAGTGACAATGAGTTCACATCCCAAACCCATGGAGAGTGCCCAGGAAGTGCCCAGTCCCCAAGGAGGCTCAGGAAGTGGATCAACTTGCCTAGTCAACAGAGAGGCCTAACTTGGGATAGGAAATGTGAACAGGAAGGATATGGGGACCCACTTTATTACAAGATTAGCAGAAAGCAAGGCATTGGCTGGTGCTGCACCTGGCAGGCCAGTGGGAAACAGACACCGTCTGCCGCTGATGAGCTGTGTAACATCTATGGTCAATCAACCAGCAGGATTAATGTCGGCATGCACACCCTTTACCCCAGCAACGTCCTGCCCCCTTATAGCACCACTGCAAGCAATCAGTCACTCACTGTGGCATTTAGAATGTTCTCAAAGCTCACCAGCAGGAGATGGCCAAACGATTTCTAACAGCCATACAGTGACATGAAACTTTGTCATTGTTCTGAGACAGGGTCTCACTCTGAAACCCAGGATGGTCTGGCATTTTCTATGAAGCCTGGGAAGGGCTTGGACTCATGATCATCCCCCTGCCTTGGTCTTGGCATGCTGGGATTGCCAGCAAGAGCCATTTACTACACATGGATAAAAGGCAGCTTTTATTTTAAAAAAATGAGAGCTATATGTAGTGTAATATGTTTAATCTCAGCTCTTGGGAGGCTGAGGCAGGAGGATCAGAAGTTCAAGGTCAGGCTGGGCTGCATGAAACCCTATCTCAAAAAATAATTAAGAAACAGTGGGGAAAGGAATGAGGGAGAAAAAACAAAAAGTGGATATTTGTTGATGAAAAAGGCCACCGGGAACTGTTGCAAGCTAGAAGGTCCACGGTTTGCAGAGATGGAAATAAAGACAGGGCATGGAGACCCTCTGAGCTTCTGGAGCAGCTGCACACGGCTGGCTGCAGAGCTGTGGAGAAGGTACCGGGAGAGCTACAGTGCTTTGGTAGAGGAGAAAGAAGATCAGGGCTGTGGCTACCCACAGCGGGGGCTGCAGGATGGGTCCCATAGACGCAGAGGGAGGACCCTACAGACTGGTGCGCCTCCTCAACCCAGGATGAGTGCCAACAAGGGGGTGCTGAGGCAGAGGCAGGAACCCAGGCAGGGGTGTCCTCTGCCTTCCCCCGAACCACTGGGAAGCACCCAAAATTGACTCCCACCTCAACTCCGAATTTAAATGCGAGTCTGATGAGGGTGCAGGGGGATGGCTCCGTTGATAAAGTACTTGCCATGCAAGTGTGAAGACAGGTGCTTGAGTCCCAAAGTCTGGGGGCCCCCACCGGTGCAACTGCTGGGACGGGACCTCCCTTGCTTGGCTGGTTTGGAATCACCCACAGTCCTGTAAGTAACCCCTTTCACACGTGTGTTCTGCAAATAACACTAATAAACTCATGGGTTCCTCAGGTTGAGCGTGGGTAGAATTGTACTCTGGCCTGTTTGGGGATGCTCTCTGGAGTATAGGAGGGAATAGATTTCTCTCCTAGAAAACCTTTATACAACAGAACAAAGATTTCTTATAGTGAATGATCCAATACGACCACAACACTGATGTCTCGAGTCTGGATTTTTAAAAAGACATATTTTTATTTATTTTATGTATGTGGGTGCTCTATCTGCATGTACGCCTGCAGGCCAGAAGAGGGCATCAGATTGTAGTATAGATGGTTG
Organism: Apodemus sylvaticus; assembly: GCF_947179515.1. NCBI lineage: Eukaryota > Metazoa > Chordata > Mammalia > Rodentia > Muridae > Apodemus > Apodemus sylvaticus. The sequence continues at coordinate 27,975,530 of NC_067493.1, read as the reverse complement.
TGAGCCACCATGTGGTTGCTGGGAATTGAACTCAGGACCTCTGGAAGAGCAGACAGTGCTCTTGATCACTGAGCCATCTCTCTCAGCCCTCAAGCCTGGATTTTATTTATCACGATTTTCCCCAATTGTGCCTCTCTATTTCCACCCCTGCCAGAATTTGGCATCACGTGCCTGTCAATCATCAGTGGAATTATTTGGCTTTTCTTCACTTGGTTTTCTTGAGACAAGGTCTCTCTATGTAGCCCAGGCTTGCCACAACTTCACAGCAATCCTTGTGCCTCCTATGTACTGGGATTACAGGCTTCCCTACCTGACTCCAATTATTGAACATTTTAAAAGATAGCTGTGGGGACTGAAACCCGGAAGTTAAGAGGAAATGTTGTTCTTGCTGAGGATCTGAGTTTGGTTCATAACTGCCAGTAACTCCAGCTTCAGGGAACCTGCACATATCCATACAGACAACCACACATACACATACATAGATACCCATACATAGACATCCATACATGCACAGACATAGATACCCATACATAGACATCCATACATGCACAGACATAGATACCCATACATAGACATCCATACATGCACAGACATAGATACCCATACATAGACATCCATACATGCACAGACATATACACACCTAGAGAGAGAGAGAGAGAGAGAGAGAGAGAGAGAGAGAGAGAGAGAGAGAGAGAGAATTAAATCTTTAGAAACAGATTCCTGGGCTCAGTTGGCAGAGTGCTTACCCAGCATGCAGGACATCCTGGGTCCCATGTCCAGCCACATTCAAAACAGGTGTGAAAGTGCATGCCTGTGGTCCTATCACTTGGAAGCTGAAGGCAAGAAGATCCAAATGTCAAGGATATTCTTGGCTACATGTTGAGTTAAAGGACACTGGGCTGGCTAATTTTATGTCAGCTGGACACAAGCTAGAGTTGTCTGAAAGGGGGAAGCATCAGTTAAGAAAATACCTCTATAAGACCCAGCCGTAGGGCCTTTTCTTAATTAGTGACTGATAGGAAAGAGCCCAGCCCGTTGTGGGTAGTGCCATCACCAGGATGGTGGTCCTGGGTTCTATAGAACTTATAAGAAATCAGGCTGAGCAAGTCAGAAAGGAGCCCCCTCCATGACCTCTACATCAGCTCCTGCCTCCAGGTTCCTGCCCTGTTTAAGTCTCTGTCCTGACTTCCTTCAATGATGAACTGTACTGTGAAAGCGTAAGCCAAATAACACCTTTCCTCTCCTGTTTGGTTATGGTGTTTCCTCACCAGCAATAGAAACCCTAAGATAGCCACAGAGGGCTATGTGAGATTCTGTCTCAAAAACAAATAAACAAACAAAACAAAACAAACAACACGACCATGGCTCAACCCCTCAAATGGCCAAGGAGTAGCCTCAGATCAGTGGCCTGGGCTCCTGGCCTGCATGCCACCTGAGATACCTCAAAACAGAAAATGCCAGTCTAGGTACGGCTACTGGAGACATGCACTGCATCTAGGATGTAAGGATCTCTTGGGCTTGGGTTCTAGGTGGGTCCTTAGCAGACTGGAGACCATTGTGAGCACTGAGGTTCAGAGGTTGGCCAAGCCCAGATAGAAAGACTCCTCCCCTGGCCAGGAATTACCAGCAAATACCAAGGACAAGGTTCTGAACAGAAGCTGCAAGAAACAGCAGAAAGGTCCCCCTCTCCCCAGCTTAATTACTAAGGCAGGTGACTGCTGGCAATGAACCTTGACCCCACTGAGAAGATTGGTAGCAAGGCTTCCCAGGGAAAAATGGCATCTCCAGTGTAGAATCAACCATTCCTAGGACATTTCACTGCACCCTGCCTGGTCCAATGCTTTGGGACAGGCCTGCAGCATGATGGGCTACTGGACCACTAGAACTCAGCAGCTCAGCTCATGTGTAGGTATCAAGCCGGCCTGATTGAACCTGCCCATGTACTGTACTTGTGGGCTGGCACATGCCAGCAGGGGGCGCCTTTATCCAATTCTTTCCAAGTGGCCACTGTACACCTCCAGTACAGCCTGTGGCCACCTGTACCTCCTATTGCCTGTACCTATATGATAATGAGCCATCTCAGACCCCCATACTTACAAGCAAGAGTCCCACCCAATTCTAGGATGGGCCTCTGGGGTTCTAATGTCACAACAGCAAGCTGTCTCCACCTCTGCTCAGGGCCTTTGACCCCCACAGACACTGAAGAAACTTTGGGGATACCAGGTTTTCCACAGGTGTAGCTAGGCTCAAGCCCCAGTGAGGACTTCTACAGGGGTCTGGGTGGGTGAGTGTGGCCCCGCCCAGGGCTCTACTACCCAGGGCAGGGCATCACAGGGCCACGCCACCCTTCCTGCCTCTGCCCCCTGGAAAAGTCTTTGATCCCCACGCTGCTGGCCGCATCAAAGAACAACTATGCTAAGTCATATTTTTCCCCAAACCAGAGGAGTGCAAGGTCGGGCACAAACATTTGGCTCGTTGTTTAGAAATAACACGTCCTCTGGGGCCCAGTATCAGATCAAAGCTCAGAAATTAAACTGCAGAGAAGGCGGCGGCTACGATCAGTGGATTTGTGTTTGCTTATGGTTTTTTTTTTCCCCTCCCCTCAGCAGCTAAAAAAAGGGCCTCCAGATTGGCCTAGTGGTTTGGAAGTCTGGTCTGGGGTTCGCAGCCGGGAGGAGACAGCGCTCCGAGGCTTCTGGGCGGGGAGGCTGAAAATATTTGGTTGACATGACAATAGAGATAGCTTGGCAGCTGATCAAGCCTGGCCTCCAGAAAAACCCTCTCCCCGCTTGTGCCCCAGGCCCATTCATGGACATTTGCATGCATGCGCACTATTCTATATAGCTACCCTTCACTGTGAGGCTCCCAGACCCCACTGAGACCTTGAGCATTCATAGCACATACATACATGGGTACATACATGCACATACACATGGGCTAACACAAAGACATGCACAGGTACACAGGTGCATATAAGCACACAAGCTCACAAAGACAAGACATCTACAGGCATATACAGACTCAGAGGTACATATTAGGCACACAGGCACACACGCACACACATACACAGGGGCACACAGGCACATACAGAGAGAGAGAGACATACACACACAGACACACAGGGGCACACACCTGTTCATAAAGGCACCCACAGGCACATATGAGCACATGGGTACACACAGGGTCATCGACAGGCACAGATGGGTACACACAGGGGCACACTGAGGCACACGCAGAGGTGAACATACGAGGGTGCGCACAGGTGCACACAGGCACACATAGACTCAAGTGTAAGCAACACACAGACTTACAGCAACAAATGGGAAGGGAGCGGGAACTGGAGACTGGCTGAAATGGCTCCGATGACTGGGGGGACAACACGTGGCTCTGCCTGTCCCACTCAGGTAGGCTGCTTTTCAAAAGGGCATCCATTACCTCTTGCTAACCAATCCTTCACTGTGAGGCTCCCAGACCCCACTGTGCCCCGTCTAGCCATAGCCAGAAGTGTGGGAAACAGGATGGACACAGGGCAGAGATTGTCATCGTCCCCTGTCATAGACTGTGACCTCTAGAGTCCTTTCTGACTAACCATAAGGACATGGGCTGCCCCACTCATGACCTCATTCCTCGCTGTGTCCCCATAGCCCTACCCTATGCTCCCATGTTCAGGCCTCCAATTCTGTCCCAGTCTCCAGCCTAACCCCAGTCACTGCCTAGATCCCATCCCATTGGCTGCAAGCACCGACTCACCTGTACATGTGACCAGGACTCGGCTAATGAGATGGCAAGATGTTTACTGGGGCTTCTGGAAAAAACTTCTGTGTCCTGGATGGCAAGTAGGAAGGATGGAATTTTAGCCTGTGCCAATGTCTCCTTCATGTGACAATGCTGTCTGGGAATAAGTCAACACTGCGGAAAGCCCAGGAAACCAGGTCCTGGAGGATAGCACTGTGAGTCACCCTCTTCTGCCACAAGACAGATTGGCCCTCAAATGCTACAGAGGTGGCTGGCAGTACACAAAGCCACAGGCTCTGCCTGGCTCTACCTTGCAGCCCATAGGCCTGTGCCACCCACTGTCTGCCTTCGTAGGCTCTTAGACATCCAGAATGTCTTGCTCCTGGCCTATGCCCCTGTTGCTCTAAGCATTGGCTGGCATGCAGCCCGCCTGGCTCTCCCAGCTATGTGCCAGAGAGATCCTTAACCACACCTGCAGACTCCTTGTATGCCTGGGAAGAGAGCATGCCCAGCCTCAACCTGGCACTTACCTTCTCTGATGGCTGGGAGGATATACTGCCTACACATCTGTCCCCGTAGACATGCACATACAGGCACACAGGTCCACATTACACAGCTATGTTCATCTGTGTAGATGTTCACCTGTGTCCCCCCCAAGAATAGATTTGCACATGAGTGATGTGTTTGGGAAGAAAATTGAAGAATCATTGTGTGTGTGTGTGGAGGGGGGGGGGGGGGAGTCAGGACCCAGAAGCAAAGATCAGAAGGAGCCAGAGGTGCTATGTCAATCCATGAGTGTCCTGGCTAGTTTTATGTCAACTTGACATAAGCTAGAGACGTTGGGAAAAGAAGGGTCTCGTTTGAGAAAATGGCTCCATAGGATTTGCCTGTGGACAAGTCTGTAGTGCATTTTCTAAATTGCCAATTGACGTGGGGGCAGGGGGCAGTGCACTGTGGGCAGTGTCAGGCCTGGGTAGGTGCTCCGACCTGTATAAGAAGACAGGCTGAGCAGGCCATGAGAGAGCTCTAGCAAGCATCACCCTTCCACAATCTCTACTTTAATTCCTGCCTTGACTTCCCTCAGTGATGGGGTGTGACAAGCTGTCGGCTGGAATAAACCCTTTCAGCAGCAGAAACCTTGACTAAGACAATGGGGGACCCCAGAGAGGTCACAAAGGAGTTGGGGGGGGCAAATCTCAGTTATGCTATCACAGTGGAGGGTGGCTCCAAATGCATAACAGACCCCCCCTCCCGCTCTTCTGGGCCCCAGCCTCGTGGTCCTGTGCATCTCACCATATAAGTCTCTGGTGTGGATACACCAAAATAGACGTGTGAACCCACACGTACTGCCAGGCACACGCTCCCAGGCTGTGGGTCCGACAGCCTGGGACACAGCAGGAGAATGTTCCACGTGGTTGGGACTTCCTTGTCCCCATCCCTTTTGGGAACGAGTGTTGTGCTCTCCGGGAGCTGACGCAGGAAAGAAAGACCTGCAGATGCTGCTGGAAAGGCAATGTCCCTTTAATGTCTCTCCCGACCAAAACCTCAGCTCCAAGGTTAGCATCAAAACCAAGGCACATAAGAAGGGAGACATGGAAAACAGCAGGAGGTAAGACAGTTTGACTCTTTATAATTCTCAAAAAGTGATGGACATAGTGGCCCAGGTAAGTTTCTAGGCAACATTATTTTTGGTATCGGGTATTAATGACATAAGAATTAACACAAGCTAAGCAATTAGATGAGGTAGGCACCTAGGACAGCAGGTGCAAAGGACCCTTGTGTTTCAGACATCCATACCCAAGGGCTGCAGGAGGGGGTGGGGAGTGGGAGTGTTGGCTTAGCCCTTCTGTGCATTCCTGGAGTACCCCCATCTTCCAGGAAGGTCATGGGGCTTGGTTTGGATGCTGTCACGACTGTGCTGCAGTGCCAAGAGACCGGGGGGGGGGGGGTCTCAGATACAAGGCCTGGCTAGAGCTCCCCCACGCTGTCTGCATGCTGATCACATTGCCAGCAGGTACTCGGGGCATGGGCACCCTGTGACTCACGGTCCCGGGTTTCTAAGGAGTCTTAAATCCTGATGCCACAGCAAGACATGGGTTCTTTAAGTCTATGGGCAGTGTCCTCAGTCAAAGTCAGAGGGAAGATGAGAAGCTTCTAGACCCATCCACAGTCAAGAAAACCGAGGTTCCCTGAGTTCTCTAGAGTCCTAGGGACACACGGGGCTGGGAATGGAACAATGGGTCTTCTAACTCATCGTCATATCTTCCCAGGTCTAGGATTACTATACAGTTTATTCTGCATGGACAGAGGACAGGGTAGCTATAGGGACAACCCATTGGGGCCATAACTCCCATCATACCTAATATCTTAAAGCCTCCAGTTTCTCCTCCACTGTGGGGGAAAATGGTTGTAGCGGTCTGTCATGAGTCACAGTGCCCCCAAGGAGATCAGAAAAGAGACACAAGTTTCTACATAGGGTAGGGAAACTCAGGCACCAAAGGATATATAAGAGCTGCCCTGTGTGCTACAAGTGAACTTGGCTCCACCAACCAAGCATCGAGCCTCCTGAGTGTGCAGAAGGCACTCTCTTGTTTGTACCCTGCTCCAGGCTCTGCAGAAAGTATAGCACCATGTGAGGATAGTGATTTTTCTAAGGCACATCTGTAGTTTCAGGAGCCCAGGACACACTCCAGGAGTCTGAGAGTGTCCTAGGGGTGCTGGCACAAATGATAATGAATTAGGATCAAGGAAGTGCTCCCTCGGACCCTACAGGGTTGAGGTCTGGTGCCTCCCAAGGTGGATAGAGGTCCAGCCCTAGCCCCACTCCAGGGTCCCTTGCTGTCTATGGTGCTTGACATCCTCAGTATGGGCACATAGCCTGGCTATGTCCCCTTCTTTACGTGATCGCTCTGTTTACTCTTCTAATTAGAATCTTGTCATTAGACTTAAGGCTGACTTATGCTAGGGAAGGTGATTTGGTTGCCAGAGTGCTTGCTTACCTAACATGTACAAAGCCTTGTTCAAGCTAGGTTCAACCCCCACTCTACAGAAACCGATGGTGGTGGTGTATGCCTGGAAGCCCAGTGCTTGGTGGGTGGGTCAGGAGGATAAGGAATTCGAGGTCATCTTTGCCTATGCAGTGAGTTAATACTAAAATGTAGACCTGAATCTAAAACCAGCACGTTAACTAATGTCATCTGCAGAGACCCTGTTTCCTAAGAGGTCACATTCTGCATGGGCAGGATTGGGGATGGTTGTTAATCTAGCGTTAGCTAATTCCATCTAGGCAGAGGGCCGGGAAAGACACCCACCAGAATCCCATGCTGAGCTTTGGGGACCCCAAGCAGGGTAGGCCACCACAGAGTCCAGGGAGTTACAAGGTAAAGAGACGCCTGACTGACTGGGTACTCCTGGGGTCAACTTTCAGTGAAGGTCCCTGTCTTAGTTAGCCTTAGCTGTAATCTTGGAATCACCCAAGAAGAACCCCAGTTGAGTAAATTTATCTTTATCAAGTTGGTCTGTGGACATGACTGTGGGTTAATGTGATTGTCTTAGTTGATGTAGGAAGGTCCACTGTGGGCGGCACCATTTCCTAGGCAGGTGGTGCTAGGGTGTATAAGAATGCTAATTAAGAGCAAACCAACAAGCAGTGTTCTACCATTGTTTCTGCCTCCAGGTTCTTTCCTTGACCTCCCTCAGTGATGAATGGGGACCTGGAAGTCTGAGCCAAATAAACCCTTTCCTCCCTTACTTGCTTTGATCATGGTGTTTGTGACAGTAACAGAACACAAAATCGAAAAGTTTCCATTACTATGTCCCTGCCCTTTGGGCACCACCAGCTCTCTAGGTCTCTGAGAAGCAAACCAGACACCCTACACATGAACCAGGTCCACCAGGTGATGCTACATCCATTTCTTCCAGCTTCCTTCCCCCAGCATGTCAGCACCAATAGTTCAGGGCCGAAGAGAAAGGAGACATGTGGGTTCTGCCTGGGTACTGCATAGCTGTTAAATGAGGCCCTAGGAGATTCCTATACTTCCCCAATCTGACGAGGCTCTGGTCAGTGTGGTCAGATGAACAGGCAGACTGTCCCACAGTCCTCATTGTCTGTCCTCAGCTTCGTTGTAGACCCAGGTTTGCTCAAGGAAATGAGACCTGCTTCTACCTACAACGACAACAAGCTTGCTCAGGGCAGTATGGGGATCCGCTGTGATTCCTCAGGGGTCCCAGGCACGTCCTCTTTGCTCTTGCCTGTTCTAGTGACCCCCTCCTCAACTTCTTCAGCCATCAAATGATATCTTGAAGAACCCTAGCCCCCAGAGCAGGAGTTGGTAACCTCACTGTGGTTCCTGCTTCAAAGGGTAATATGCCCACAGGTGCCACATTGTGGCTATTTCTGTGTCCCACCACAGCTTCCTCCCCCCCCCCCAGGTGCCTGTAGCTGTACATGGTGAAAACCTCGCTCCACTGATGCCCAGAACTCTGACCCTTCCCAGACTCCTTGTTTACCAGCAGGAAAACAGGCCCAGCAGGAGGGTGGGGTGCAGGCCGTCCCTGGCCCCAGCTGTGGAGCAGCTGAGCTCACTGGAAACCAGCTAGGGACTTGAATGCCACTCTTGTCTGCTGGCCTGGTCAACAGCCTCTGTGGCTGCCCAGAGTCTCTATTGACTCAAGATAAGTTCCGGGGGCCCAGAGAACTCGCTGTTTGGCCCAGTGTCCAGGCAGGGACAGCTGGGCCTGGTGAGTCCCAGGCTGGGACCCAGTGGCCGGTATTGCCAGCTCTGCAAACACGCAGCTGGCCACACACTGTGTCCCTCATGGCAACACCTATCAGCTTCTTGTGGCAATGCCAGCCGTGAGGTGGGTCACATGCCCTTAGAGCTCTGTCCAGAGCAGGTGTTGGAATGACGTCATATCTTGCCAGAGATGACTTGGTCTTCCGACTCTCACCAATATTTACATTCTCAGCTGTGCAGAAAATCTAATCAGACTTCCAGTGACACCCGCCAGGTTCTGCCACATTGGTCTCTGGCTCTGCTGATCTGGGGGTTAGGCTTTCAGAGGCCTAGTGATCTTTCAGGTGGGACCTGGGACGGTGTGGGGGAGGAGCAGGGCACAGCAGCAGGGGCTCAGGGAGGAAACACAAGGCGAGATGGGCAGGCAGATGCAGCTCCAATCTGCAGGACCCCACCTCCTCAGAGGCCCCAGGGTTCCATCTGCTCTGCCCAGAGCTAAACCGGGGCACATGTCCAACTCACGGAGGCTTGGGTCAGAGACCAGCAAAAAGAAAGGGGTATGAGGAAGTACTTTCTAGAAATTTCCTCAGGGAAAAAATAGTAGCCCTGCTATCTTCATCTCATGCAGCAATTTCAGTTGCTAAACCAGTGAATGAATGAGTGCCCAGTATGACCACTGGTGAGCGCCCAGTACTAGGGTCTTTTAGAAGGTCTTTATCCACAAGTCCTCTACCCCTTGCTGAGGGAGGCTTTCTCGCTCTGCTCTGGCAGCCTGCCCCCCTCAAGCACAAACAACGGATAGAGCCACACCGACAGGGACCCTGTGTGCTGTGTCTTCCTCAGAGCCCCAACATGGTGTACCCCATCAGCACACCTACAGGGGCCAGAGCGCCTCTGAGGAACTGGCTGGAGTCCCATTGGCCGTTAGGAACTGGAGATAAAGCTCATCTATGTCAGAACAAATAAGACGCTGAAACCAAGAAGCCTGAAGAAGATAAACCCGGCATTCATGTGCAGCAGGGAGAGACTGTGTACCCCCTGCCTTCTGCACCCACAGCCCCAGCCCAGCAGAAACAAAGAGATCAGAGGCAGCCACGTTAATCATTACTGCTCAGCCCAGGGTGAGGAGAGTGGGCCTTTATTTGCAGGAGGAAAGGAGGCTCCATCTACCAACCCTATGTGGCCCACAAACCCTGGCCCCGTGCTGACCCTGGACCCCTGAAACAGAACCACTCCTGCCCTGAACGCTCATAGCTGGCCACTCCACTGCACAAAGAACACTGCCCTAAGTCCTAAGGCCTATCCTCACTGTGTGGACACGGGGCAGCCCACCCAGGTAAGGAACACACAAACTGGTTGACTTGGTAGCATCATCCAAACTTGAGGAATGCTGCTCTAAGTTTGCCCTAAATAGAAGCTGGTTTTTTTTTTTTGTTTGTTTGTTTGTTTGTTTGTTTGTTTGTTGTGGGGGTTTTTTTGTTTGTTTTTTTTTGGATTTGTTTTTTTCAAGACAGGGTTTCTCTGTGTAGTCCTGACTGTCCTGGAACTGACTCTGTAGACCAGGTTGGCCTCAAACTCAGAAATCCACCTCCTCTGCCTCCCAGAGTGCTGGGATCACAGGCGTACACCACCACTGCCCGGCTTTTGTTGTTGTTGTTGTTTTGTTTTTTTGTTTTTTTCGAGACAGGGTTTCTCTGTGTAGCTCTGACTGTCCTAGAACTCACTCTATAGACCAGGCTGGCCTCAAACTCAGAAATCTGCCTGCCTCTGCCTCCCAAGTGCTGGTATTAAAGACATGTGCCACCACCGCCTGGCCAGCTAGCTGTTCTTAACCTGTCTGTACTGAAGAGGCTCCCACACGCTGGGGCTTTTAGAATCCTTGGAAATCAAAATTCATGTGATGCCATCCCCCAAGTTCCCAGCAGCCACCGGAGAGGTGCAGCCTGTGCCAAGAGCCAGGCAGCAGGCTGCAGCTGGCAGTCTTGATCTGGTCCCCTGCCCAGGCTTGAGTGACTGAAGCCCAGAGGGGGAGCAGCACCTTCTCAGGAGCAGGGGAGAGGCCAGGAACTGAGCTTCCCTCTGTAGAGTCTTCCCAGAGAAGAGCTGAGGGCAGAGACAGCTGACAGGACCCAAAAGGGCAGAGGTCCCTGCCCAGTGCTACACCAGGGCTACAGGGAGTTGAAAGACACTTTGCAGAGCAGCTGTGGAGGCCAGCTCTGGACATGTAGTACTTGTGGTCTACCCTGGTGCAACTACCGTTTGAGATGAAATAGACAAATGTCTGGGGGAGTGGTGAGGATGGCAGACCAGGCTCGATAGAGGGAAGCTGGGAACACTGATAAGGATGTGGAAATCCCCTGCCACCCAAACAAGGCACAAGGTCACAGGGCAGCAAGGGCGGAGCCAGGCTCTCTACGAAAGAAGCAAAAAAGGCCTTGTAGGCCTTGTCACTCCTGGAGATTGTATGTGCTTTCACAAGCATCTATGTGCATGTATGTGGCTTATCACACATGTCTGAATGAACACGTGTGTGCTTATGCCCATATCTATGTGTTCACATACATATACATATATGCACACACATGTACGTATGCTTGTGTACATGTCTGTGTCCATACACATGTATCTGCATACATACACGTGTGTGCTTGTACACATCAGTGTGTTTGTGAACATGTCTATTATCTGCACCTCTCATATATATTAGCCGTACACATGTGTATTTATGAATATATGTCTGTGTGTATACATGTGTGTATGCATTGCTGACCTAACAAACTCGCTTTACCCCGTAGAAGCCATCCTGGGTTAGCCGGCTAACCTTGAAGTGAAATGCTTCTCAATTAATTTGTTTTGCATTCTAAGGAAACAAATTTGCGGGGATAATTACTTTCATTTTAATTTCATGATGAAATTCTTTTTTGTGCCTCCTCTCCACAAAACAAGATCTCACTGTGTAGCCCTAGCTGGCATGGGATTCACTGTGTAGACCAGACAGGCCTCTGCCTCCCAAGTGCTGAGATTAAATTTATTTATTTATTTATTTATTTATTTATTTATTTATTTATTTTACATCCCAATCACAGCCCCCCTCCCTCTTCTCCTTTCAAGTCCTCCATCACATTCCCCTTCTTCTATCCTCTCCTCCTTTTCTCCTCAGAGAAGGGAAGTCCCCACCACAACCATGAATACCAACCCACCCTGGCACATCAAGTTGCAGTAGGGCGAAAGCATCTGCTCTCCTACTGAGGCCAGATGAGGCAGCCCAGCTAAGGAAAAGGGTCCCAAAGGCAGGCAACAGAACCAGAGTCAGCTCCTGCTCCAATTGTTAGAAGACCAAGCTGCATGTATGCTACATATGGACAGGAGGGCTGTAGTGGTTCGCATATGCTCAGCCTAGGAAGTGGCGCTGTTAGAAGGTGTGGTTCTGTCAGAGTAGGTGTGGCTGATTGGAGTAGGTGTGTCACTGTGGGTGTGGGCTTTAAGACCCTAGTCCTAGCTGCCTGGAAGCCAATGTTCTGTTAGCAGCCTTCAGATGAAGATGTAGAACTCTTAGCTCCTCTTGTACTGTGCCTGCCTGGTTCCTGTCTAATGATAATGAACTGAACCTCTCTGAACCTGTAAGCCAGCCCCAATTAAATGTTGTCCGGCAGGCCCTCCTAATGTTTCCCTATCACAAGAAGCTCAGGTTTAGGTGAAACCCCCTCCTGCCCCTTGGATGGATAATGTCAGACTACCAGGGAGTCTGACCTGTGACATTGTTGTTCCCAATACCAAGGGTCTTGCAGAAGTTCTCCTGGGTTAATGATGTGATTGACAGCCACAGGTGGGATAAACCCAGAACCATCTCTTCTTCCTGCACAGCCACGAGCTACAGTTCACCTATACCCTGAACCCTGCCCTCCTGAACTCTTTTATATCTGGAACCTTCTATATTCTCGCTACTGCCCCTCAAAGAATTGCTAGAGCCTCTTACCACATGCTAGCCCTCAGGGGTGGAACGAATGTCACCATGGACTATTGGCTAGCTATCTGAGCCCAGAGAGGTGGCAGATACTCCTGGGTCCTTAGGGACGGTCCAACCTGAGAAATCTATCAACTCTTGGGACAGCGCTCATCATGGTCATCACCAGTGAGTACTGACTGAGTAGCTCAGGCTGGAGCCTCTGAGGTCCTGGGTTCTTTCTTCACCCATCACAGAGGCTGTGGGGACTGTGACTGACACCTCAAAGCTGGCTGCAGGCTGCCTGTGGACTGAGGGACTTCAGATGCAAGGAGAACAGGGCCAGCCAAAGCCCCCAGCTCACGACGTCTGTGTCAACTCCTGAGGATAAAGATGAGTATCTTAACCTGCCCGAGATCCACTCTGAGTATCCCTGAACCTTGGCAGCCAAGAGTGTGGGGACCTCCCACAATATTCTCGAGTTTAGAGCGGTCTAATTTCCTGTCCCTGTCTTGTCCTTTTTAGATCTCACCTGCTTCAATGACAAGCAAGAGGCGGGTTTCCTGCTGTCTCCCTTCCATCTCTCCATCTCTGCTGCGTGTTTGCTTGCAAAGAGCTCTGTAGCCTAGAGCAAGATTCCTACCAGTATCCAGAGATGGGAGCACAAGCACAGTCTGGGATCCGGTGTCAGAGTAGACGCCTCCCACCCTGGAATGTGTGTCATCTGGGACATATTTCTACAGTTTCCAACTCCCGATCTCATTCCAGGTACAGAGGCTTCAGTCTAAGTCAGTCTGTGACAGATTCAATCAAGGTGAGAGACACACTCCTGAATGCAAAACCCCCAAATCCAGCAAAACCCTCCTGGCTAACTCGCTAGAAGTTCACGTCAGGGGCTCCCTTCAGCTCCCTCCTCTCCCAGCTCATGGGCTACAGGGCTTTACCCGGAACCCAGAACACCTAGGAACAGAAGAAGGCACCTCAAGGAGCCCCGTCGCCCATTCCCTCAGAGCCTTCGTGCCCACAGCTGGGGCTTAGTACCTACACCATCTCAAGAGAGCCAGAACCTCGTGACACTTTTCCTCAGTGACACCAGATTCAAAGTCAGCAGCTGCCAGGGTCATGGTTTGGTCTCTTGCACACCCACCCACCTTGGAGAAGCCCAAAGCACCCGAGGACAGGATCCAACAGAGAGCCTCCCAGCCCCACAGTCTTCAGATGGCGACCCTGAGCCAGCAATGCCTACCCAAGCTGCCTTTCAACTCATGATCATGGAAACCATGGAGACAGAACACAGTCCCATTTTCCCAAGTCACTAAGGCCAAGCCCTGCCATTTGGCAGCTAACTCACATAGCTTTCAACCCCGCTAAAGGATGACTCCTGGAAGGCTCCTAGTAGTCAGTGAGGTGGTGCAAGGCCTTGAGAGTGCAACTCTATCTGACTGAGGTCATTGAGAAGAGGAGCCTTTGACTGCCTCTCACTTTTGGAGACCCCTACACAGACACAGACACACACACACACACAGAGGGAAGGGGGAGACAGAGAGACAGAGACAGGGAGACAGAGACAGAGAGACAGAGACAAAGTCAGAGAAAATTAGATTGAGAGGTAGAGACAGAGACAGACAGAGACAGGGAGACAGAGACAGACAGAGAGAAACAGACACATACATACAAAGACACAAATACACAGACACATACACACACTACACACACAGTGAGAAAGATAGAACAGAGACAGATAGACAAAGAAACACACACACATACACACACACACATACACACACCTTTCCAGGCTATGCCTAGACCCTGCCTTGTGTCCTTCTAAGTACTGGGGTGGGGTGTGTCTTTTGGGAAGCTCCTTGGCAACCTTTCAGTTTATACCTATGCATTTAGGACATCTCTTACAAAGCGTAAGGTCCTGAGTCTGTCCGTCCTAGGGGTCTCAGGAAGGAACTGAATCACAGTCCTGCCCAGGGATGGTCATACTTGATGCTTTAGCTCCAGCATCAACCTGAGGAGGGTCATTCATCCTCTGTCATGCAGAGCACAGGCAGGGGCCCAGAGAAGCAACGGGGCTGGCCTGAAGTTACCCAGAAGTGTTGAGTAGTGGCTGGGTGTGAGTACACCGGCTGCCTTGGCCCTGGATTCGTCCTGCTCTGGATTCGTCCCAAAAACACTCATAAAAGCACTCATCAAAAGGCGAACAATGGTTCAGTCCTTCTCAGGGAAGAACGTCCCCACATGCCGCGAGGAAAGATTGTTTGTTGTCCAACCCCATACCACCTGGTCCTGGCCCTGACCTCAGGCACCTATGGAAGAGGCTATGGTGGAGACAGCCTGGGTAAAGCTCTCCCGTCCATTGAAGCTTAGTCCATTGCCCAGGCTGGCTCTGTGTGTTTTGCTAGTGTCTCTTTCACTGGGGACCCATGTCTGCTTGGGGTGAGGGTGGAGGTGAGGCATGGGGGAGGGGGGTTTGTCTTCCCAGGAGGCCTCCGGAAAGAAAGCTTCCAAGTAGGTGTAGCCAGGCACTTCCTGGGAAGATCAGCTTGCTTTACCGATCCCAGGTGGGTGCTCAGCTCTGGGCTGCCTGTTTACCTAGACTTGCAAAGAGATTTGAGGTGGCCATGTGCCTGGAAGCCATAGCCAAAGTCAACAGAAAACCCGCACAGGAGGAAGCGAGGGATGCAGGCAGTTTGACCTGTAGGACAGAGGGCCTTGCACACTAAGAAGGGCTGGCTAGTGGGGGCAGAAGCATGTGCCCTGTGGCCAGACCTAAACAAGATCAGCAGAAAGGCAGAACCCTGAGAAGCCGCAGCCCAGCCCAGCTCCCTAGAAAACACAGACTCCTCCAGCAGTCTGCAGGTGGCACAGCGGCCTCAGAAGCTCAGACCGCAAGATGGAAACAGCTGCTTCAGAGGTGTCCCTCCCTGCCTTGTCCCCAGAACTTCATTCCCTGGATTTGAGGGGTCATTACTTTGTTGCAATGACAGGAATGGAAACCAGAAAGTATCTTCTGCTTGTCCGAATGAAGTCTATCACCTCGCTAGACACCCAGCCCCCTCACTGGGGGATTCTACGCAGGTGATCTACAACTGAGCCACACCCAAATTTATTTTTTACTCTGTGTTTTGAAGTAGTCTCTTCTCTTCCACAAACTAATCTTAAACTCACTCTGTTGCCCTGGCTAGTCTAGAACTTGTGATTCTCCTACTTCTGCCACTCGTGACTCTGGGACAAATACAGCTGGGGTTTTGTCTACATCTTGTGGAACTGGTCCTGTCAGGGGCATGCTCCGTTACTCAGGGTCGATCAGTTGCTCAGAGACTTATTTCCTGGTTGGCTGCTCCCTGTCAGAGTCAGGGGTCCAGTCATCATTTTCTTGACTGTCTTAATAAAAAAAAATCCCCAGAAATTGCATTCACAGATATGGACTTTTTCTTTTGTATGTGTGTATGTGCATGTGTGTGTGTGTGTGTGTGTGTGTGTGTGTGTGTGCAGGATGTGTGTGTTGTGGATGCATACATACATATGCTTATGTGTAGAGAGGCCAGAGGGCAACCTCAAAAGTCATTCCTCAGTGCCTTTTGCCTTATTTTTGGTTGGTGGTGGTAACGATGTTCTGTGTTTGTTTTTGTTTTGTTGTTTGTTTTGTTTTGTTTTGTTTTTTGAGATAGGATCTTTCTCACTTTTCCACGAAACTAACTCACCACGTAGGCTTAAGCTGGCTGGCCAGTGAGCCCAGGGGTCCTCCTATCTCTGCCTCCCTGGCACTGGGGTTACAAATTCACTCCACCTCTCCTGGCTTTTCACAAGGACTCTGAATATTGAACTCAGGTCCTCAAGCTTGCACAAGAAGCATGCCAGACACTGAGCCTTCTCCTCGTGTGTTTCTCAAAGGGAAGACCGCTCATTTGGGGCATGAGATGATTCTCTTTTATGGCTGGCAAGGACTCAAAGTGTTCACTTCCCTTTGTGTTCCTGCTGTTACTTCTGGAAACCTAAGGACCTAAGTCCATGCACACCTGGACACTCGGAAAGGTGTGAGATGCCCATGTCTGCCTTAGCCCAACAGTCAAAAGCCAGGTGCCAGCAATGTCAGTAGACAGCAGAGTCACCCTTCTGATTTAGCTGTCTCATGGCTGTGGCAAAATACTTGGGAAAAGCAACTTAGGGAAAGAGAATTTTAGTTTGGCTCACAGTTCTAAGGTGCAGCCCATCATGACGGGGACTGGTGCTCAACCCAATTTCTCTTTTTTGTTCAGTCCAGGAGCCCAGCCTAGGGAATGGTGCCGCCCACAGTTGGAGTATTTCTTCCCACCTCAATTAACTTAAGTCAGAAACTTCTTCACAGCTGTGCTCTGAGATTTGTTTCCACAATGAGTCTAGGTCTTGTTTTGTTGACAATCAGTATAAAACCATTTATCACCTGGAATAGGTGAGACAAAACTGAACTCCAGGGGCTGGGTACTGTGACAGAAGCCAGCAGGTATAGCTGAAGGGTCAGAGGTCAGCAGGCGTTGACTACAGGCTTTCAACTGCCGGGGTAGAAACCTGGGTCTACAATCCTAGGTCTCCAATTCACTGATCCATGCTTCAGAGTTAGTGCATTTATTCAGCTCCACAGGTATGCATTGTTCAATCTGCAGACCCTAAGTAAATGACACGATCACGTGTCAGAAACACAGGCAAGCAAGGTGAGATTGTCACATTAGGCAACGGAGGCTTTTAGTTAGGCAACTTACTGGGCCAAGAAGAGAAGTGACTGAGCCTTGTCCTTCAGGCTAAATTCCCCGCCCCCCACCCCACCCCCGCAGAGCCCACACTGGGCCTACACTGTGAGCAGTGTCCACTGTCCTCACCTTCCCTGCACACAGTGAAAGTGTCCATGCTGGGTCTTAGCCTCTTCACCTGAGAGTCTCATACTGGGTTTTGTTTTGTTTAAGGACAACCTTTCTGTAGCCCAGGTTAGCCTTGGCCTTGCGATCCTCCTGCCTCACATGAGTGTTAGGGTTACAGGTGAGTGCCACTAAGCTTGGCTTAGTGATGGGCTTTTCAAATAATCTATTTTCAAACTGTGTGTGTGTGTGTGTCTGTGTCCATGTCCGTGTGTCCATGTCTGTGTGTGTCCATGTATGTGTGTGCATATGTGTGTGTATGTGTGTCCGTGTGTCTGTGTGTGTGTATGTGTGTATCCGTGTGTGTGTGTGTGTGTGTGTGTATGTGTGTGTGTATGTGTATGTGTGCATGTGTGTACTTGAGTGTACTCGCCCGTGCATACACATATGAAGGCCAGAGGTCAATGTTGGATGTCTTCCTTAAATGCTCTGTACCTTAATTTTGAGACAAGCTCTCTCCTTAAACCTGGAGCTTGCTGATTTGTCTGAGCTGAGAGGCCCACAGGCCCTAGAAATCCACCCGTCTCCATTTCCCCAGTGCTGCGATTATAGGCACACATGCCTGGATTTCTATGTGGGCACTGGGGGGTTGAACTCAGGCCCCCATGTTTGCGCGCCACTGCACAGAACCAGCTCCCCTGTTTCTCAGAGTCTTCACGTAATTAACACACTGGTTCTCTGATGGACCTTTTTATTTTATTTTTCTTTTCAAGTTCTATACCCGTTTACTTTGCCTTTTACTTTGGCAATCGGTTTCTGCCGCACAAAAGCTTGGTGTCCATCTAAGTGTGACTTCCAGTCTCTTAAGTTTAGATGAAGTACAGGTGTGGATGGGCTCCTTCCATGCGACTCCATTTTCCTAGAGGCCTGCTGTACCGCTTGTCACTGGGTTCTCAGTCACATGTGCAACCTGGACACTCTAACATATGCAAGGGTAGGTCGTGTCCCTGATTACACTGCCATAGTCACTAGGAAGGGTAGACCCCAGAATCTGCATTCCTTAAACGTTCTAAGAAGAGTTTCATCACCAAGTCACACAAGAGCCTTTGGGGTGGGTATGTAAAGACCCCCAAAATGATTCTCACTTGCAAAGCCAGAGGTCTGGGGGATCCATAGGAACATTGTTTCCTCTGAAGGTTGGCAAGGCAGCAGTGTCCCGCTGCAGGGATGTACTGTATTAGCAGCCTGGCAGAGCTGTGGTAGGAGGAGCTGTGCAAGGTAGAACATTTGAGAGCATCTCATGGAGCAGGTGGGGAAACTGAGGCCCAGAGAGAAAAGGGCCTGAAGTGAATTGTTCAAATCCCATGTCAGGTTTGCATCCCATTGAAAAGAGGGAAGACCCCAGTGGAACTCAACATCCCTTGGCTCCCCGCAGTTCCTCAGAACAGAGCCCCAAGCCTCGCAGTTTTCAGCGACAGTGTGGGTGCCAGTCTCTGGAGGCCCTGGGATTGGATGTTCCACCATCTCCAGGGAACTTCTGTGCTGTGAGCCCATTTCCCTGCGTGTCCCGCAGACCCCAGGCTAGCCCTCTAACTTTCAAATGGGGTCAGTAGCATTTCTCCAAGACCCCGTACAGGATAAAGGAAAGAAAAGAAAGCTAGTTTAGGCTCCTTGGTGCATGCTTATCATTCCAGCTTCAGAAAGCTGAAGCCGGAGGGTCACAAGTTCAAGGCAAGCCTGGGCTACATAGGGAGTTTCAAGCAAGCCCGGCCAACCTACTGGAACCCTATTGCAAAATTAAAAGTAAACGGGAGATCCAGGGTTGCAACTCATGGGTAGAGTGGTGGCCTAGAATCCCCAGTAAGGGACTTGGGTGTGGCTGGGTGCCCAGAGTATGTGCCCAGAGTGCTTGAAACCCTGGGTTTCATCCCCATACCAGAGAGAGCCAGAGAGGCAGAGATGGCAGGGGTGGGGGTTATACAGGCAGAAACACACATCAGAGGTGCTGCCTGAGGGCGACATGCCATTCTGGGAGCCCAGCAGACAGCTTTGGCCTTGGGCAGGTTTATTTCTGCGTTGTGACTTCTGCCTGCTGACCCATGCCTGGGGCTGCAAGTGTCACTTCTCCCTCCTTCTCTGATGAGTCCTGGATCACACCAGCCACTGAGGGACATTTTCTTTTTTCTCTTATTCATTTGTGGTGGGATAGGGTGATACTGTGCCTAGAGTCACCTCCACTCAGGAGGCTCCCAGAACCTTTCCCTCAGGCCAGACAGCATACCTTTCATGCACCTTTTGCTGATCTCCAGGCCTGTCCTGCCTGAGAGCGGGAGATGGCCCACGCTGTACGGTTGCCCCCTCAACCTGGTGTCACATAGCAGGGACTCTCAGGAAAGGGCCCTGGAGAGCCTCCCCCCCCTCCTCGCCCCCCTTCAGGAGGGTGGGACATTCCAGGACAAGAGCAGACAGGGCCAAGAGGAAGCTCTGCCATCACATTCCGGATGTGGCCCCAGACACAGGCCTGGTCTTGTGGGGACAGGCGGCCCCTCCCGGTGCTGACAGCCCAGCCCCATGGCGGGCTCTGCAGGCTGCAGGTGGCCTATCGCAAGCGGAAGATCAAGTCCCTCGGGGGCTAGGGGAGATGGATTGCATTCCTGGGGACCCACCCAGCCCCCTGTACACCAGCCTCAGAGAACCGACAAGCGGGCTGGGGCACTCGGACTGAGTCTCGCAGAAATCGCCCAGAGTTATTGTGGCCTTCGGAGCACGGGGCCCTACCTAAGTAAGCTGGGCACAGAGATGGACCAAGCGGCTACCCTGCACACGCTGGCAGATAAGACTCCCACACAAACAGTGACACAAAGGCCACTCTCACGCTCCCCCTAGCAGCATGCCAAGCCCTTGGCGGGCACTTTATGGCCCTACTATCTCATCTGTACCCCACAACAACCTCACCAGGTGGGAATTCCTCTCCCTTGAAACAGATAAGGAAGCAGGCTAAGAGAAGCAAGAGGTGGCCAAGGTCACCCAAGTTATAAAGCGACTGGATCTGGACCCAGCCCAGGCCCACCTGGATGCAGAGCCCACCTGGGCACACACCCCACGCCCCTCTATGGAGCCGCGATAAATAGACTCTTTGTTGAAAGGTGACTTTTACAGCCATACAGGGATGCCGTTTCAGGTGACACGTAGGGGAGGGACTGGTCCACAAAGTCCTATTAATGTTGGTCATAGAGCCATGGGCTCAGGGACAGTGAGGGGCATGACAGGCGCGAGGGGACAGTGTGAGGCAAGACCCACCATCGTCCTGGTTGCAGGGACATGACCTGTGACGAATGGGGGCTGCAGACCGCTTGCCTCCCTAGCACGGCACCGCACAGCCAGCCCCCATCCCTGGTTCTAGGCATTCATTCTGAAAAACCAGACATCACGAGAGCAGGGATGATGACAAGCCAAAACCACCTGGGGTGGCGGCTCGGTTGGTAAAGTGCTTGGGGAACAAGTGTGAGGACCCGGGTTTGGGTCCCCAGCACCCCCATGAAACTGGACATGTCGCCAGGTGTCTCTAACCCTAGTCCTGGGTGATAGCTAGCAGACAGTCTGCTAAGTGCCCCATTCAGTGACACCTTGATATGTGTGCTCCTCCTCAAAAGCATCTGTCTGTGGTATACATTCCAGTCTTTCTTTATAAAGTCTCTCTCTTTCCCTCCTTCGCTCCTTCCTTCCCCCCTCCTTGTCCTATAAGCCAAGGTCTCATCCCTATAATCCCAACACTTGAGAGCAGAATCAGGAGAGATCACCTCAGACCTCATAAAGCAGATCTGGGCCAGCCAGGAGCATGGAGTGAGACTCTGTTTCGACCCTCAAAACCAGAGAGATGCCTCAATAAAACGAAAACGATGGCAGATAGCTGAAGAATGTCACCAGAGCTTGTACTTCAGCCTCCACATGCACATGTACACACACATACACACACACACACACACACACACACACAGATGGAACCTTCCAGAACTTTGAGCCAAAATCAAAATTTTCCTTTTTTAAAAGTTTTTTTTTTTGGTGTGTGTGTGTGTGTGTGTGTGTGTGTGTGTGTGTGCATGTGTGTATGTGTGTGTGTATGCATGTGTGTATGCATGTGTGTTTGCATGTGTGTTTGCATGTGTGTGTGTATTTGTATGTGTGTGTGTATGTGTGTGCATGTGTGTGTGTGTGTGCATGCTGATGTGCTCACCTGTGCATGCATATGGAGAGGCTAGAGGTGAACATTTGACATTTTCCTCGATCACTCCTCAGCTAACGTGTTTGTCTTTGTATGTTTAGAGACAGGATCTCTCAATGACTTTGAGGCTCACCACGTTGGCTACCCTGGCTGGCCAGCAAGGCCCGGAGATCCTCTTATTTAACCTTCCCAGCCTTGCAGCCTTGCACCGTCACGCCCCCCTGCACTTGGATTCTGCACATCTCGATTCATTCCGACTGAGCCATCTCCCCAGCACCAAGAATACACTTTATACGCGAAACTGGCCTGCGTTTACATGGGCGGAAGCGTGAGGATGACCTGGGAACGCTCTTCCTGACCCATGGGCATCTTATCAAGAGGTAGCCCCAACCGTAGAGCCGTGAAGCACACACAGTCAGTGTGAGGGACCTGGCTATGCTATCGCCTCTTAGGGTGTCCATGCCCACACTGTGCTGAGGAGATCCTCACTCCTGGGCATCTTGCGAGTGCTCCGTGCACCCTGTCCTACAGGTAGTGCCTGTGACCCACAGAAGCGGGTGGAGCAGGTCATAAAACGAATGCGAGTTTCCCTTGCTGTGCGTCCTCTCCTGTCCTTTCTCCCTGCTTAGCCTCCCGACCCTCCTACGCTTGCATTTTGTCATCGGTTTAGAGACGCTCTTCCTGTAACTGGACTGCTAACTCTCTGTGGCTTACACGTGACTTTCCCTGGTGGCGCTTGCCTCCAACAGGCAACTGGCAACTGACCAAAAGATGTGATTCCTCCTGAATCTAGTGAACTAGTGAGTTCCTGAGGCTTATATACAGGAACATGGGCAAGGGCTTATCTTCAGGAGTGTGGGGCAAGACCAAAGCAGCCACACCATTGAAAAGTCTCTCCCAGCATGGATAACAACACCCCTACTGTGGCACAGATAGAGCGCCCCCTTCCATTAATCTTCTACCCACTCTGCCTTCGAGCACCCCTGACACTCTGTGCACCAGGAGCTGGGAAAAGCTGAAGGAGGCAGAGGCTGTGTTCTCAGGTGAGGATACCATACCCTCCCCCACCCTCCTTCTCTGAGGGAATTGACAAGCTGATCCTTGGGGTCACTCGTGAGTAGACAGCTGCTCTAGTGAAGATGACAATGGCTTTTGTGCTCAGAGAACCCCGCCCCATCATACTCCACAGACCTGAAGGTCCTGTGCAGGATAGGTTCCCCAGAGAGAGTATTTTTGTCATGACAGTTACTAACGGCTGCTTCAGCGTAAGGAGCAGGTGATCAGACCTATAAGGCTTCTTGGGGTTGGAAAGAACTCTTTTTTGGAGTGATGGCTTTGTGTCCATGAAGACAGGCCCCAAAGTCAAAGGCACTGAGCTCCCATATTGATCCGTTAAGTTGCCCCCATGGACCAACCCTTCTGGATCTTCTTCAGGCTTAGGGTCTGACACTTGGTCAGAAGTCACTCACAGTCAGCCCTCATCCATGTCTTCTGTCACCAAAGGCTTCAGGGCCAGTCTTCAGAGACTCCCGGCTTCCTGACCTGGAATTCAGACTGAGTCCTGTCATGGGAAGAGTTGTAGATCTCAGAAGGTGGTGGTGACCTCTCTGCTTTTATTGAAGACCCAGTGGAGACTCGGGGCTTAGAGACTGTGACAGAATCTAAAATCGCCTAGAAGACAAGTCTTTGCACACATCTGTGGGCAAGTTTCTAGATTAGGCTAACTGAGCTGGTAAGACTTGTCCTAAATGTGGGTCCCTACCCATTTTAGGCCTGCTTTAAAAAAGAGAAAAAGAGCTAAGCCCCAGCATCCGTTTCTCTCTGCTTTTGACTGTGGGTACCACGTGACCAGCTGCCTCCTACACCCGCCATCATGCCTGTGCCACCATGATGGATTGTCAAACTGAGAGCCAAAATAAACCCATCCTTCCTAACTATGCTTTTCATTGGATATTTTGTTACAGCAGTGAGAAAAGTAACTAGGTCCTGGGAACAATGAAGAGACACCCAGGAAAAGTCTTAGAATTTGAATTTTTCTGTGTAACTCTGTCTATCCTGGAACTCTAGAGACCAGGCTGGCCTCAGACTCAGAGATCTGCCTGCCTCTGCCTCCCGAGTACTTGAATTAAAGGCATGCACTGTCACCACCAGGTCAAGAAGAGTGAATTCTGCTTCTTAGCTGGAACTGAAGGCTGTTGGAGCCCTGAGTGGGACTGAACCCTGATGGCCTCCTGACAGCAGCAGCCTCACTGTAGACAGTGGACACAGCAGATGAGGACACAAGCACAGAGGGAGATTGGGGTGGACACTGAACCTTCCAGTTTCCTGGATGAATGAAGACCCAATTATCATCACCATGTGGGAGCCCGCAAAGTGGAAGGACAAGAAACCACAGGGCCATACAGAACTAACACTGACCCGTGCTTGGTCCAAGAGGTGCTTGCAGATTAGCTCACTGTTACCCTGGACAGCTCCTAGGTGGCCTGAATGCTACACTCTGGGAATCAGATGAGCTGGTCACCATGTGGTGTACCTGCCTTGGTCTTCAGAGTGGTCAGCAATAGAGACAATCCAAAGACAGATGCAATGAGGATTTTAACAGCAGGAAGCATAGGTCCTCACACCTCCACACAGCCTCCCAAGAGCCACTGAGTAGTAGCTTCCCTGTATGAACATTTTGAGTCTATCTTTGTAGAGTGTTGGTCAAGGGCTGAGCACAAAATCCTGAGCCCGGGCTTTCTTCCATCACCATCACATGCCCCAAACCATGAGCATACATCACATCCTCCAAGCCGTGAGCACACAAATGCAATGTGCTAGTGCGTATATGCACAGATGTGGGTGAGCATGCGTGTGCATACATGTGAGCATACACATAGCTTGCTGGTGCACAAACAAGCACATAAATGTAAATGGGGCATGTGTGGTTGGTTTATGGCTGCATGTATGCATATATACATGTAGGTAAACGTTGAGCACATGCATGCACATGGGTAAACCATGTGGTATGCTAATTCATGAGCGCACACATGAGTATGGATGAATATATATGCGTGAGGTGACATATGTTTAATATGTGGTTTGCTAGTGCATGTATGGATGTGCATATGCACGTTGGTGATTATGGATGCTGTGCAGATGGTAGTGCACACTTGTGTGTGCTTGTTGCATGCATGTGTTTATTGAGCATTTGTACACATGTACATGTGAAGGCACAGATTATGCTGTATTTGCACATGCATGTTAGGGAGGTTGTGAATGCGTGTCTGTGTGTGTAAGGGACACGCTCAGCTCATCCTTCTCTAGCGCAGACATCCCTTCTGTGGGGTACTTGCAGCACTGCTCACACAGATTCTTGCAGCTGTTTCACAGAGCTCCGTGGCAGCGACTCTGCATGCGGATGGAAATCTATGTGTATTATTAGAAGGTGCAAGCTTTGCCTCTCCCTGTCCACAGACCTCAACCTCCTGGTATTCCTTTTGTTTGTTGGTTTGTTTGTTTATTTGTTTGTTTGTTTATTGAGACAGGGTTTCTCTATATAGCCCTGGCTGTCCTGGAACTCACTTTGTAGACCAGGCTGGCCTCGAACTCAGAAATCCACCTGCCTCTGCCCTCCCAAGTGCTGAGATTAAAGATTAAAGGCATGTGCCACCACTGCCCAGCACTTCCTGGCATTCTAATTGGGAAGAACATGTCCACCATGACATGCTGCAAGCCATTCAGAAATGAGAGGACGGGAGAAGCCGCCCCAGCATTGCACGATAGTAAATGCACATCTGTCATACAAACAGTCTCTGTTCTTAGGATGTTCTGCTCATGGAACCTTGAATGACCTCTGTGTGGAAGACAGCAAAGCCTCCACCATCCGTGGCTCTCATGCTCCAGAAAGGGCCCTTGATTTGCTCTGTACCACTGAGGTCTGGCAACCCTCAACCCTTTCCTCATGCCCTTTTGAAGGTAATGGTCTCTTTCTCTCCATGACAGTCTGAGTTGTTTTTTTTTTCCCAGAAAAGTACTGTCTATCCATGTTCCCAGGCTGTTCCTGTAAGTCTGATAGGCCCATAAAGCACTTTTGCAGAGAACAGGCACCCAGAACCCATGGGACAGTGCATAGTGGAGGGGCTCGCCTAAGAGTTGCATGGTGTACCAAAATGTATATGCAGCTCCTTGGGACTCTCTGGGGGCCTCACATCCTCTGGGCAATGGCCAGTCTTAGACCAGTCCCAGGCACAGCTCAGCAGAGACCTCAGAAGCACACAAGAAAGCCGCTCATTCCTGGATTCTCTCCTAACGGGAGTTCAGTGGTGGCTTGTGGCAGGGGCTCAGCCTCACTCCCTACTGGGGAAACAGAGGACCCCACAGCAGCCTCTATCTTAACCCAGCTCCTGACTGAACCTCTCATGATCACCAAACAAAAGCTCAGGAATGGGATTACAAAGGCTGTGAGTGGCCCCTGGCCCCTATGCCGCAGCTTTCTTAATGGTTAACTGCTTAATAAAAAACAGGCGATAATGAGGTTTTTGATCCCTTGTCGGCCTCACGGCCGAGGAGGCCATGGGCCCAGTAAGAGCATGCCACTGAGGCGGCCCAGGCCCGACCCCCTTTCATCTTCAGCCAAGCTGCTCCAAAGAGCCTTTTTTCCCCTAAACCAGATGCTCTTTGCCAGGGCAAATTCCACAGTAAAAATAGAAAAGGAAATTCTTAACCCACTGTTTCATGTGTGACAAGCGGTTTTGTGGTGAGACAGTGGTCTCAAGAGTACACCGTCCTCTCTGAGACTCACCACTGTCCCCCGGGGCAAGCAAATGTGGCATCTCGAGGCCTTTGGTGTTCTGTGGCCAGTTAGCCATGACTCTATGATGGGGACCACTGGAGCTGCCCACAGCCTCTCTGCTTTGATCTGAATCTGCAGTGTGGACACAGCTGACCACCGCAGCGCCTCAGATCCCTGGAGCTGCAGGTCATCACAGTACAGTTCGTACAATTTCATGCCAAGCCAGTAGGACATCACAGAAGATGCTGGTACCCAAACCAGCCATTGAGGGGAAGCCTCAGAAAAGACCCAAAGCTGGTTTCCGGAGGGTGATAGGAAGGCAGCCCAACACATTTGTAGATGGCTACAACACACTGGAATGTCAAAAGGTTAGAGACCCGAGGCTGAGGGAATGGCTCATTGGATCCAGTGCCTGCATGAGAATCAAAGTTTGGATTCCCAGACTCCATAGAAAAAGTTAGGTGTGGCAGTACACTCCCACGATCCCAGCATGGAGGAGGTGGAGACAAGAAGATTCCTATAGTCTGACTGCCAGTTCATTTAGCCTTTCTCAGAAAATAAGATGGAGAGTCATAGAGGAAGACACTCAACATCAGCCTCCAGACTCCACACACACACATCCACCATGTACGTAGGTACATAAACACATTTAACACATATACTACACATTCACTAACATACACACACAGGAAGCTAGACATCCTGCAAAAGGCTGAGGATCTAACTCTCAGAGCTGGAGTTAGAACCCTGGGCTGAACCATCCCAGGACAAGTCCCTGGTATGTTTCCCTTCTCAAACCTTCAAGGGGACCTGCAGCATTAGTAAAGGGCCTACCGGACTGGACCACTGAACCAGCAGGGAAACTAAGGAGTGTGTAAAGACAAGAGGAGGAGGTTCTGGACCCACCGTTCTGTCCTCTGTATGCTGTGCCTGGAAAGATGAACAATAGCTAAAAACCTGGGCCTAAGAGGTTGCAATATTGTTCTTGAGATGAGACTCAACTTCGCACTAAGTTCATTCATTATCTTTGTGTCTGCACCCTGGAAATGCAACTTTGACCGTGAGCAAAACCTCAGTTGATGAGAAGACCCAATGACGATGGTGAGAGCCTGGGGTACAGCTGGAAAAGGAGGAGGGGAGGGGAGACGACAGACCATCAACTCAAGGCAGTGCTTGGGACCCCGAGACACTCACTTCCCTAGGAAGGTGTAACCCCCAGCATTGTGAGGCAGCCCTGGGAGAATGTGCGCCTTTTCTGAATGCAGAGATGCTTCTGCCATTACCCAGAGCCTGCTGTGGCTCCCACTGCCTGCCCCTGTGGTCCTCACCTTCCAGAGGAAGTGGCACTTAAATAAGGCCAGGCAGGGAGAGGAAGGAACTCACCAGAGTGAGCGTGGGAGAGAGGAAGCACAGAGCAGGGAGAGCCTGTGTGGCTTGGTGATGGCAGAAGGTGACTGGAAATGGAAGATAAAGTGGAGGCTGGGAGAGATATGGTCTCCCTGGGTGTTACTGGGGCCTTGGAGGAAAGCAGAATGGTTTCCTATACTTCAGAGGAGCCTCAGGACATGGCTAGCTGGCTAAGCTCCTCCCCACCCCCACCCCCAACTGGAAATGAAATGAGGAAGGTGAAGGCAGACCACAGGGACCAAAGGGAAGCAGGATGGGAGGTCTCTCTGGCTACACTGAGGGCAGTGCTCATCCTGAACACACAGGAGGCACAGACAGGAGGCAGCCTGTTGGAGCTGGAGGGAGGCTGCCTGGCCAGGCATCTGCAGTGCAAGCTAGAGCACGCCAGTCAGCCCCCTCATTCCCTATCACAGCCTCAGGCCCCTGCTCACCCAGGCCCAACCCACCCCCTCCTGGGTCCCAGAAATTCCTGGCTACACATCCGATTGTTGCTGTCTTTCCTGCAGGTCAGGGCACAGCCCCAGAGGGAGAAGGGGTCGCTGCTCGGATGACTCGGGTTTGCAGTTTCAGGCCTGCTCTGAAGCCAGCCTTGTGCTTGGGCTGTAAGGGCAGAAGTTACTTCTGCAGTATGGAGGTTCTGGGATATCTTGGGGAACAATGATCCTGTGAGAGAAGATGGAGAATGTTAGCAGCAGCACTCCAGGAAAGAGTACAGAGGCCAGACACTGGGATTAAAAGACCTCTGTAGCTTTACTCCTTGTCTAAGCAATGGAATTCAATAGTCTGCTATGAGATGCATGTAAATCAGAGCTAGTAGACACAAAGTCTCACTAGCGGTTGTAAGGATGGGTGGCTAGATGGATGGTGGATCAAAAAGATAGATGAATGGTTAGATGGATAGATGGTGCATGGGTAAATGGATAGATGGATGGATGGATGGATGGATGGATGGATGGATGGATGGATAAAAGGATGAATAGGTTCATGGAAGTGTGAATGAATGGATGAATGTGTGGACTGCTGAATAAATAGGTGAATGGATGGGTGGCTAGGAAGTTTAATTGCTACGTGGTGGGTGTATGGTTAGATGGATAAATGGATACATGCATAGGTAGATTAAAGGATAGGTGAGTTGGTAGATAGATGAATATGTGGGTAGGTAGATGACGGGTGGATAAGTGGGTAACAAGCAGCCCCAGCGTCCTGTCCATCACATTCAGTCACCAAAGACACCATTCCAGTTATAAAGATAGTTACTCATGATTCACAACAATTATATCTTGAGTGAATTAAAATTCAATCAAAAGCCAGTTTCCGGTGCTCCCGAGTGCCGTGCTTGATAGCTCATAGCAAGATCCACGCAGTACTGACTGGGATGTTCTCCCTCCAACCCTTACTGGCTCTTCCTGTTTGCCTCTAACTAGTGCCTAACACTCACTTAGCTCCTAGTCTTGACCTTCCTGTTCAGTTCTCAATGCAACACCCCTACCCCGTGTACAAC
Source organism: Apodemus sylvaticus (assembly GCF_947179515.1). Classification (NCBI taxonomy): domain Eukaryota; kingdom Metazoa; phylum Chordata; class Mammalia; order Rodentia; family Muridae; genus Apodemus; species Apodemus sylvaticus. The sequence goes on along the minus strand of NC_067493.1, from coordinate 27,946,374 downwards.
AGCCCCAGAATGTGTCACAGTGGCAGGGCTGGCTTAACTGTTGGTTAGTTGGGGTCTAATGCCCAAGAGCTCAGAATGGGGTAGAGGTGTGGACTTGGCTGTCTAACTATCCCAGAAGCCTAGCACAAAGTAGAGTATGTGTAAGGGGCTCTGCCTATCAATGATCCAACGACAGGGAAAGCTGCCAGCTATAGAACTCAGCCTTTGTGCCCAGAGGGCTAACAGAGCCCATGACCTACAGGGATCTGGGCCTGCAGAAGCTCTGCCATACCCACAATTCTGTAATCCTCCACTCCAGAAGGTTCCTATACCCTGCCCCGAAAGGGTTCTTGGTACCAAGCTGGGTCAGACTCAGTGATTCTTCAGGGTGTGAAGGGGTCACACATATAGATGTGTATGTTGTATATACATGTTATGGGGAGTGGAGTGGCAGAGGACAACTTTGGGTTCCTTAGGAGTGGTTTACTTGTTCTTGCTATCGTTGCTTTTTTGAGTCAGGGTCTGTTACTGGAAACTGGGGCTCCCTGTAAGTTCGGCTGGTTGGCCAACGAGCCCCAGGCATCCGTCCTGCCTCTTTTCCCCCCAGTGCTGGGATTACAGCAAGCATGCACCGCTATACCTGTTTTTTTTTTTTTTTTTACATATATCTGAGGATGGACTCAGGTCCTGATGCTGTCACAGCAAGCACTTCCTCTCCCCAGCCCCAAGCTTGTCACTTGCTTTGGACCGTAAATGGAAAACCCTTCCCACCTCAATTGAAACGTCCTTACCAGCCACATGGGACCCTGGCACAGCATTCACCTGTCTGGGTCTCAGTCTCCAATCCTGTAGCATTTGGGAAGTGTCCAAGCCCTGCTGGGAGGACCACGTAGCCCGGGGTCATGACTGGGGAAAGCACATTGGTCCTCAGTGCCCTGGAAGGGTCCTCCATTGTCATTGATTCCACAGAAGGAAAGAAAATCAGTCCTGACAATCTAGGAGGCCACAGAGGCCACACCAGCCCATGCCCTGCTCCAGAGAAGACAATGGACATGGGGGAGGCCCAGCCACAGGTGGGAATCCCCTGTGGAGGACACAGTGGCAACAAACATGCAATCCCTAATCACCCCACCCAAAGGGCCAGATTCCAACTTGGCACGGAGTGAGAGATGAAGCTTCTGCTCCCGGGCAGGAGCCACAGCCTTTTCTTAAGGAACAGGAAACAGATGTCTCTGCAAGGTGGACTCCACCTATAGAGGGGGGATAGATAGAGGGAGGAGATCCTTGAAGGACTGGAAGCAGGTCTATGTAGGCCTCTCTTACAGGAGAAGCTGGACAGGCCAAGAAGAGTCTGGTTGACCTATGTGAGAACAGTAGCCCCAAGATAGACGCACAAGAAGCCAAGTGTCAGGAGGTCATAGGGACTGAGTTTCTCTGCCCCTAGGCCCAGCAGAGAATATCCTATGAGGCCATCTGTTTATACATGGGGGGCCCTACTGGGCATTCTCAGCAACCACTCCTTCTAACAAAAGACTTGGGGTGCTCAGCATGGCCAGACAAATGGGATGAAGTCAATACCATGATAGCACTGGATATAAACCTGGAGTACATTGGTAGCCAGAGCAGTTGGCCTCATTCCAATTGGGTTCATGTTGCATTGCAGTTCTAAGGTATGGACAATCATGGCAGGGAAGGGTCAGCAGCAGGAGCGTGAGGCAGCTGGTCACACCGCATCCACAGTCAGGAAACAAGAGAGAGATGGATGCTGGTGCTTCGTCCACTTCCTTCTTTCTATTCAGTCTGAGACCCCAGCCAAGAGATAGTGCTGCCCACATTCCCATCTTAATTAACCCATTTTAAAATGTCCCTCACAGACACGGCGAGGGGCTTTCCTCCTAGGTGACTCTAGATCCACTTAAGTTGGCCATCAATAATGATCGTCACAGGGAGTGGCAGGCACCTGGGGATCCCAGAGCCCCATAGCCAACACATGACCCCAGCAAGCAGCATCTTGGAGCCTCAGTTTGTCCTCTGTGAAATGGGAAAATAGAATGCCTAACTCATTAGGTCAAGAGAAAATAAACCAAGAAATTCACATGCACCAGAATGTAGGAAGCAGTAAGTATTTGTTGCCATCACCACTACCACCAAAGAGAATTAATTTTCCAATCAGTGCAACTCACAGGACTCCAACCAAGAGAGAGAAATTGAGGCGGTGCCTGCAAGGCCTAGCATCTGTCCTGTCTGGGACTCAGAAGCCCACAGGTGTTTGATGGCTTTATCCCTGGGATCTTGACAGAGACCCACCCATTCTAGTGGCAGTGGGGACAGGGGGGCTGGTCATGAGCACTTTGCTATTCCTTGAATACAGTATAGGTGTCCCCAGGTTTTACGTACTGAAATCAAATCCCCACTGTGAGAAAGAAGGGGCGGCATTGAATCCCATCCTGGTGACTAGAGATAGGGCCTCAGGGAGTGACTAGGGCTTGGTGTCATCAAGGTGGAGCTTGGGGACAGAATCCTGATAGCTTTATGAGACTAGAGCACCACAGAAGGCCCGTGCCTGCGTACACGTGTACGCGCATACTTCCTCTCTCATCGTGTGAGCCATCAAGGGCTGGGCGTGTAGCTCAGCTGGTAAAGTACTTGCTGAGGAAGCAGGAGGCCATTACTTTGGTTCCCAGAACCCACAACGAAATGTTGGGCTTGGTCCTGTGTTCTTGATATCCCTGTACTGGGGAGGTGGAGACAGAGAGATGCTGGGCGCTCCCTGGGTGAGCACCCTAGACTGCTGATCAAGCTCCAAGCCAAAACTCTGATCTGAGGGAAACAGATCTTTTCTTTATGACTCATCCAGCCTATGATATAGCAGGATAGACAACTGAAAACCAACCTAACACAACACCAAGGGATGGAGAGAAAGACCCTTCCACTTTCTTTGCTGGGCCTGACAGTGCGGAACCTCCTGCTGGGTTCTGTCCTCCTCCTTACCCAGGTCTCAGTCTGTCTCTTGTCCATCTGTGTGTTCCTGGCCTGGACCACTAGCCGCTTCAGGCTCCTCTCACAGGTCTCTATGAACAGCTCTTGTCCCTGAAGCTATGGGGCTCTGATCGCCATGGTGATGACATCCAAATCCAGTGAAGTCCAGGGCAGGCAGTGCTTGCTGATAAGCCAGACCTCTGGACACTGAAAATAGGCCTTCAAGAGGAGCTACTGGCCCTGGCCTCTCACAACACTCCAAGGCCAATAGGCCCTGTATTCTCCCCAGGTGTGGAACACTGGGCCTTGAGGGTCTAGGAGGCCTGGCTAACCTCTGCCATAAATGGTGGGGTATTTTTACCTTATTTCTTCAATGGCTCTTGGTAAGTCCATTTCCCTGCCCTGGGGAGCATGTGACCTTAGACGGATACTCCTATGGTACCCAGAGCCAGAAAAGATGTCACATTGTGTGTGACCCCACATTGTAGTTCTGAGCAGATCATCACAGGAACATAAAGGTGAGGTCTGAGGCTCTGGAAGGACCCCTGTCACAGCTATCACAGCAATAGGGCCTCACCCAGACCTGGCCACAGCCCACAGGGTACCACAAGTTTCAGGACTTGGCTGTAGAATAATAGCCGACGAGATGAGAGACTGAGGCAATCCAATCCATCACATGGCTGCTGATGAGGTTGGCCATGTCCTCCCTAGCTTTCCGACCTCAGTCCCAGCTTCCCAACTTGTCCAAAAAGAAGCCTAAGGCCCAGAGGGCCTGGCCCAAAGAGGAAAGTTCATTGTCCAGCCCTTGAGAGAGACAGGGATATCCCTGGCAGAGGGAGGGCTAGAAGACGCTGAGCTGGCTGCCCCCTGCTGAGAGACCATTCTCTGGGAGGCAGGGTGGGTCTCCCTGCCCTGGCAACCTCCTCAGCCCTCAGCAGCCCTGGATGCTGGCTTAAGATAAGTATCTTCAGGAAGAGGGAAGGGCTCAGCCCGGACACAGGAACCCCGGGAATTGGAAAGGGAGGTGTCAGGAGCAAAGACTCCCCACTTCAGAGGTGATGGCCCCGCCCGGTGAGTCAGCAGGATGCTGGACTCCTGCCCCCCCCCTCAGGGACTCATTCCAAGTGCCCCCACCCAACCCTGTATACAGGCAAATTTTCCCCTTTTCATAAGGACACTGCATACACCATGTGAGAGGGCCATCTTCTCCAGAAAAAGGCCATTTAAACCGAAAACATCTCTAATGACCTTACTGTCACATAGAGGTGCTTCCAATGTCTTAGGACCCCCCAGCTCGTGACTTGTGAGAACAGGGCATTCCAGAGGCTAGTAGTGAGGAGAACACAGCTTTACAGGGGCTAGGGTTGGGGTGGGAGGCATGAGCTGTCCAAGTTTTCATTTCTATTTAGTTTCGTTTCTTTGCCTACTTGCTTGCTTTTCCAATACTAGCCTTAGACTCACTGCCAAGCCCACAGAGGCCTTGAACTAGCTCACGGTAACCCTCCTGGTTCAGCTTCCCAAGCGCTGGGATTAAGGGAAGGGCCACGCTCAGCTAGGACAGGCTTGCCTACCCCTCAGGTCCCACAGTCTCTAGGATTCCCTTCCCTCTAGGAAGCTGGGATGTATCCTGCCCAAGATATCCAGAGAGTAACGCTGTGGCAAAGATGCCGGGCAGGATCCTTATAGCAGGATGAGGTGCTGGGCAGCGAAGTGGCTCAGGAAGCAAGCCGCCATAGACCCCAGCCACGAGGACCAGCCCGGGTAGCTCTGTGGACCCTTGGCTTTCTCACAGGAGAGCAACTCACTGCTTAGCCTTTCTTGCCCCGTGGGTTTTACTGTGGTCTTGGGGTGTGATTCCCACAGCCTGCATGTGGGCTAGTGAGTCTTCCAGAGCAAGTCCTAGGGAGTGGAACCCAATGGACGACGGAGCCACTGTAACGGTGAGAGCTGCAGAACCCTGCCTTCCCTGGAAGTGGGCCTAGGTTGGCTAGGCGCCTCTCAGGGATAAGGTCGGGGCAGACAGGACTCCCACAGGAAGAGGGAGGCTCTCCCAGCCACACTGAGCAGGCCACCCGGAATGGCTCACATTTTCCTGTTCCTGTGTGCTCACTGAAGCCACCCCTCTCTACCTATCTTCTCTGTTAGCTCCCAGATTAATGACTGCTTTCCAGGACCTGAACCCAGGCTCCTCAGGCTCCACCAGGGCTCATGCCAAACTGGGACCAAGACCAGATGTAGGACACATCCCAGTCTCCAAGGCAGGAAAGAGGGAAGCCCTGGGTTCTCCTAGGGACTGGAGATCTTGAGAGATGAGGAAAGCCTTGGTCCATCAGACGTGGTAGCTCTTACTTGTTATCCTAGCATGTGGGAGACCAAGGCAGGGGTGCTATGGAAACTCTGAGGCTACCCTAGGCTGTGAGTTTGAGGTCAGTCTAAGCTACACAGGGAAACCATATAGCAAAGAGCAAAGAACCTAGGAAGCTGGCCTCGGCTGATATAGCACCTACTGCGCAAACAAAAGAACCTGAGTATTGATCCCAGTCACTCACATAAAAAAGTCAGTGGGGTAGCCCTCTCTTAGCATCATCATTCTGACGGGGCAAAGGGAGGAAAATCCCTAGCCAATTAGGGCAAAGGGAGGAAAATCCCTGGCCAATTAGCCCAGCGGAATCAGAGAGCCCCGCCTCCAAAGCCAGCCAGAGCTCTTACTTGGCACTACATGCTCCCAAACCCAGCCAGAGGAATCGAACCCAAGATTGCTATCCCACCTGCACACGCATGCATACAGACATACGTGTGCAGTCACACACCTGCTCACACACAAAGTCCTTGTCCCATTCACATCCCTCCAGACGAGAACCCTGAGGCAGAGATGTCCAGACATGCCCAACCTGGACACATATTCATTCCTGCTCACCCCTCCCCCAAAGCACAGCTAGACTCTAGAAAGCAACACAGGCAAGCAAGGCAGGAGTTCAGACCAAGAAACTTCAGGAGCCTCAAGCAGTTAGATTCAGGCTCCTGACATGCAATGTACCCCCACGGGGGAGGACTCGGACCTGGCACTACCTGCTCCCAAACCCAGCCAGAGAAAGCATTAGCTAGAGGCCATGCTCTTCTACAGGTGGAGCAGGCACCCTGCCAGGCACACCTGGCGAGCTGGAGGCCAGGGGCTGGCTCACTTAGTATAGCCAACACTCATGTTATGAAGAAGCCCCTTTGTGCCATGGCCCTGAGACCCTCCCTAATCATAAGATGGGGATCAATGGTAGTTGTAGGCCCACAAGAAATGCCCCTCAAGGGGCAGAAGTCTCCCCAGGGCCATCACAGAACCTGGATTAGTCCTTGACTGGAGCGGGGAACGGGGGGGGGGGGGGGTTGTGAGGAGTGAGCGTATCAAGAAGGAATATGAGGAATACCTAGCCCCAAACCAGCCGGATACTGACCAGTAATCCCACAGAGCCCAAACAACCCACCATCGAGAATGAAGCCCTTGTAGGCCACGCCCAGCTTGCTCCCCACCCCCACGATCAAAGCAAAATACAAACGTGCTTTGAAGATGGGAGGTCCTTCCAGGCTCAGTCCCCAGACACTGGTGTTGTTTTGAGAGGTAGCAGAAAGTTTTGAAGGATGCCTTGATGAATGAAGGGGTCAATGGAAACAGACTTTTGAAAAATGTTTCTCTCCCTACTCCCTTCTGTCCACAAGGTGAGCAGCCTCTAGCACATTACCCCATCACCCTAAGGTCTTACCTTAGCACCATGGTCTCAGAATAAAGGCACTGAGTGCCCCTCTCCCCCAGACCATGAGCCAAGAAAACAACTTTTTTTCTTTTCTTTTAAGTTGTTTTGTTGGGTGTTTTCTCAGAGTGCTGAAAGATCTTCAGATATGAGGATTCAACAGAATCACACATTAGCTAGATCTGGTGGCTCAGGTGTGTCATAGAGGCTACTCAAGAGCCCGAGGCAAGATGATCTCAAATTCAAGGCCAGCCTGGGTTACCTAGTAAATCTAAGCCTGGCCTGGGGAATTTAGTGAGACTCTGTGTTTTATTAGAGTTCTATTGCTGTGATGAAATACCATGACCAATATACCTTATAAGAGAAAGCATTTAATTGGACTTATGGTCCCAGAGGGTTAGAGTCCATGATGACAGAGTGAAGCCATGGTCCTCTGAGTTCACACACTGATGCACAAGCAGGAGGCCGAGAGAGTACACTGCAAGTAAGGTCTTTTAAAACTTCACACCCTTCCCAGTGACACACCTCCTCCAGCAAGGCCACACCTCCTAGTCCTTCCCTAATAGTTTCACCCACCGAAGGCTAAGTATTCGAACACTTGAGCCTATAGAGGCCATTTGCATTCAAACCACTACACCCTGTCTCAGGAAGTAAAGAAGACTAGGAGGGATAGAGCTTAGTTGGTGGCCCTGCCTAGAATTCCCAGTGGGGGGCTCTGGGTGTGGCTCAGTGGTAGAGCCCCTGCCTAAAATTCCCAGTGGGAGGTTGGGGTGTGGCTCAGTGGTAGAGCCCCTGCCTAGAATTCCCCATTGCGGGGCTGGGGTGTGGCTCAGTGGTAGAGCCCCTACCTAGAATCCCCCAGTGAGGGGCTGGGGTGTGGCTCAGTGGTAGAGCCCCTACCTAGAATCCCCCAGTGAGGGGCTGGGGTGTGGCTCAGTGGTAGAGCCCCTGCCTAGAATCCCCCAGTGAAGGACTGGTGGGTGTGGCTCAGTGGTAGAGCCCCTGCCTAGAATCCTCAGTGAGGGGCTGTGGGCTTGGCTCAGTGGTAGAGTCCCTGCCTAGTATCCCCCAGTGAGGGGCTGGGGCGTGGCTCAGTGGTAGAGCCCCTGCCTAGAATTCCCCAGTGAGGGGCTGTGGGCTTGGCTCAGTGATAGAGCCCCTGCCTAGAATCCCCCAGTGAGGGGCTGTGGGCTTGGCTCAGTGGTAGAGCCCCTGCCTAGAATCCCCCAGTAAGGGGCTGGGGTGTGGCTCAGTGGTAGAGCCCCTGCCTAGAATCCCCCAGGGAGGGGCTGGAGGCGTGGCTCAGTGTAGAGCCCCTGCCTAGAATCCCCCAGGGAGGGGCTGGAGGCATGGTAGAGGCCTAGCATGTGCAAGTGCCTGAGGCTAGTGAATGACTCAGTGTGTAAGAATATTTGCCACCAAACCTGACGACGACCTGAATTCAATCCTCAAAGTTTACATTGTGGTGAGAACTATTTCCTACAAGTTATTCTCTGGCCTCTACATATGCTAGCACATCCCACCCCTCACACAAAATGAATAAATATGCACTGTTTTTAGAAAGAAAAGAAAAAAGAAAGAAAGAAAAGAAACTCAAATAGCACATTGAGAAGCAAGGAATCATTACAGTCTGGCAGCTCCTCGCTGTCCTCCAGTTGTCCCGGAGGCTGTAGACACTCTACCAAGCTGTTCCCATGGTCTGTACTACTCTGCATCTCATAGAGCGGCCACATAGAAGCCTGCTCATTTCCCTGTCCGTTAGTCACTGTTGCTGTCTTATAAGTTTCTAGAGAGATAAGACACATCATCTCAATGTCCCTATGTCTGTGGTGACAGATGGAACCGGACAAATGGGAAGTCAGTACTGACATTTTAAAAAAAGAATTATTTATGTAATGTATATTTATATATGATATAAATATATATATTATATATATGTGTGTGTATGTGTGTATATATATATATATGTCTTCAGACACACTCGAGGAAGACATCAGATCCCATTACAGATGGTTGTGAGCCACCATGTAGCTGCTAGGAATTGAACTCGGAACCTCTAGAAGAGCACTCAGTGCTCTTAACCACTGAGCCATCTCTCCAGCCCCCAACATTGACATTTATTGGATGTATAAATAGATCAATTAATGCTTAAAGCAAGGAAGTGGCCGTCTTATTTGCATTTTTAATTTTTATTTATGTACGTGTATGTGTACAAGTGTGTGTCTCTATATATATGAGCTTCTGTGGGTCTGGAAGAAGACACTGAATCCTCTGAAGCAGGAGTTATGGGTGGTCGTGAGCTGCCAGATGTGGGTGCTGGGAATTGAACTGGGGTCCTCTGCAAGAGCAGCAAATGCTGTTAGCCATTGAGTCATCTCTCCAGCTCTCTTGATCTGTATTTCCATGTCTCTTGGAGACAATCTTGGAAACGGTGATTGGTCAGAGGTCACCACTAGTCCAGAGGGGTGGGGGGTGGGGGGAAGTGGGACACACAGTACAGCTGGGCTGTGCAGTAGCCAGTAGTACTTACAATGTATGAGAAAATCATTTAGATTTTTGCTGCCCTTTCTGCCCCCTGCTGGGACTGCAGGCCTGCACCACCATGTCTAGTTTAAGTGGTCCCAGGAATGTAGCCCAGGGCTTCATGCATGCTAGGCAAACACTCTAAAGGTAAGAACCCAGCATCATTTTTTTTTTTACAGAATATATATCTGTATATTCTGAGACATATATCTATATAGCCCAGGCTAGCCTTAAACTCAGATCTCCTAGCCTCGGTTGTGCTGGGATTACAAAGTGATGGACCACAGCCAGCAACAATGTATCCGAATAATTCATTACTTTTACAGTATATTGCAAACTATGAACAGGAAGGAATCTTGCTTGTATGGGAATGAAGATGAGGGTTTTTGATACTTCCTGCTCAGGTTTTCTATACAAGTAAAATGGTTCTGGGGGGAGAAAAAAGATGTGTTAATTCAAAAACATCCCCTGGGAACCCCCAACAAAGCAATCATGCACCCACGATGGCTAAAACGAAAACAGGCAAGAACAGGCGTGGGAGCAGGAACCCTACTTTGGCTGGCGGAGGAAAGCTGGAAGTTGAGCAGAAGCAGGAGCCAAGTATGAACCCACGGAAGCGTGCACCCACGGAAGTGCGCGGGTGTGTGCGCCCACAGAGGCTCATGCTGGGTGCTGCACCTGCTCACAGGGCTTCAGGCTCCAATAAGGAAACAACCCTGAGCCTACAATGTGTGAGAGGAGGGAATAAGTTGTACCTGTTGCAGGCAGTGCAGGAGATAGTGCTGAGGCCAGGCAGCATGTAAGCTAGGGGATTGTCTTTATAGAAAGCATAGAAACAGATGCTGGCCCAGCAGGTGATTCTACAAGTGGAAGGGGGGGGGGGTCTTTCTAAGAAGGAGGCAGGAAGTAGTCCCAGGTCAGTTCCTGGGAGCTGGTGATGTGTGGGCTCTTTATAAAGAGCTGGACTTTTTTTTTTGTATTTATGTGGGAGTTGCGTGGGTGCCCCCTGGACAACTTTTGGTAGTCAATTCTCTATTTCTACTATGCTGGTTTCAGAGCCTGAACACAGATAGTCATCACGTTAGACAGGAAGTGCCTGTGCCCATTGAGCAATCTCACTGGCCTGAATTCAACATCTTTATGAAGTTTTCCAATACTAGGACCCGGTGAGCTGATTCAGCCAGTGCAGTGCTTGCCACACAGGTGTGAGGACCTGAGTTCAATCCACTGTTTCTAAGTAAAAGCCTCATGCAGCGACGTAAGCTTGTAATGGCAGAGCTGGGGAGGCAGAGGCAGGTAGACCCTCCAGGTTCACTAGACATCGGCAACAGACTTACTTGGATGGTACCAAGCCAGTGATAGTCTCAAAATGTCTAATATGGAACACACACACACATGCACATACACACACACACACATGCACACACACACACACACACACACACACAATTAATTTATAAAATAAAAGGTAAGAGAGATGGGCCAGTCAGTAAAGTTCTTGTCACAGAAACATGGCAACCTGAGTTGGGACTTCAGCGCTCATGTAAAAATGATGGTGTGAGTCTGGGGTTGGTGATAATGTACACTGAGATATTTAGATGCCTAGAGACCACTGATTGGTCCACCCAGCTGATTCTGTGCTCAGGGAAATATCTGTCTTTTTTTTTTTTTTTTTTTTTACAAATTCTCTCAGTAAAAGGTCACAGCAGTGCATTGCCACCACAAATGTTCTGGCCTAAATCTAGGCACTCAATCAGCTTGTTCCCTCTTCCTGCAGACCAGTCCTAGCACCCTGTGGTGAAGGGACACACTGTCACCTGCATCCGGGGAAAGGGTTGGAGCTCTGTCCTAGCCTTTCCATGGACCACACATGTGTTTCCACCCAGACTTGTGAGAACAACAGTCATCTGGTTGGAGACATGAATCTTACCCACCTGCATATATCTCTGGTCACACATGGACATGGCCACATGGGGACAGGGAAGAGGACAGTTCTGAGGACTTAGGACAAATTTCATCTTCACTTTTTTTTCCTCCTCGACCCCCAGGTCCCACCATTCAGGAAAAAGCCAAATTCCACTTCATCTGGCCAGATGCGACCCCAGCAGCCTACTCCTCATAGAAGAAAGTATCTCAGCCGTTGGCCCACTCCGCAGCCCTCAGAGGCAGGTGCTGTGTCCATTCTGCATTTGAAGGTGCATAGAGAAGTTGGTCAGCTTGTCTGTGGTCACACAGCTGGTGATGTAGCGATGAGACCTGAACACAGGATGGCTGGTTCAGCGGTCAGCCTCAGGACACTGATTTTGTTGTTGTTGTTTTGTTTTGTTTGTTTTTGTTTTTGTTTTTGTTTTTTTTAGACTGGAAAAGGCTATGAGTGGATGAGTCGGAGTTAGACCGGAGTCTCCGGAGAATTCCTATAGACACTCGTTCCAGCGTGAGTGGATCTGAAGAAGTGATATTAGGCAAAGTAAGCCACATATGGGAGAGCCAATGCCACTTGGTTCCACTTGTGGGAGGTCCCCAGGGGAGTCAGAGTCATGGATAGAAAGTAGCGTGGGAACCAGAGGCTGGGGGATGGGCAGCCAAGGTTCAATGGGGACTGACTTCTGGTTGTACAACAATGATAATGGTCCATATGTAAAAATGTGTGTGTGTGTGTGTGTGTGTGTGTGTGTAAAACCCAATTCAATTTTTAAAATAGTCCTGTAGCCTCCTTGCAGGCCTGAGGCCAAAGAGATCAAAGACCCCCCAACTTTGGCAGGGCCTACCCTTCATTTATTTAAGTGCCCGTTCTCCATGATGAGGACCTAAGATTGCATTTCCAGCACCCATGTTACAAAACCAAGTGTGGTGCGGCATGGGCTCTGATCCTAACACTGGGAAGGCAGAGACAGGCGAGTCTCTGTGGCTTCCGGCTAGCCAGCCTAGCCAAGCCACCAAGCTCCAACTTAGTGAGAGACCCTGCCTCAAAAAATTAAACAAAGAAAAAGTGGACAGTGTTCAAAGAACAACACCTAAGATTGTCCTCTGGCCCCACATGGATTTACCTACTAGAACATTCACACACACACACACACACACACACACTCACACACACATACACACACACACACACACACACACGTGCATGCACACGTGCCAAAATAGAAAAGAGGTCAGGGCAGTTTGAGCACTGTTCATTCATTCATTCATTCATTCATTCACCAAACACATTCTTTACTCCTAGCATGTGACAGGAGAGGCAGGTAGAGCTCTGAGAGAGATACTGGAGATGAAAAAGAACCTGGGCGTGGGGTAGGGAGGTAAGAAAGCCAACAGGAAAAATCCATCCTCGATATGAGGATCACCCTAAAACAGCGTGTGGGGTCCCAGGGTAGAGGCAGGGCTGCTGAACAGGAGGAGGTCAGGGAAAGAACTGACCAATCACTGAGACCGGAATGATAGGGCCTAGGTGGTATGTGGATCTGAGAGATGTGTGCAGCAGGCAGACAGCAGACTGCAAAGGCCTAGAGCAGGAAAACATCGGGCATACAGAAGTGGGGACCAGGAGCGCTGGCAGGGTTGTAGGCTAGGTGAGGGGGTAAGTGGGTTAGAGAGATGGTCTGGCCAAGGCTGCAAGACACACAGACACATCAGTCAGGCAGTGGGCCTCTGGAGAATTCACTCTGGTTGGGTACAGTCCAGGTCCTCTGCCTCTCCATGCCTACCCGACCTTTCTGGGACCCAGTGATAGCCATGTTTGAGGCCTCTGACGAAGGCCACACTTGCTCTGGTAGATTCCTCTTCTGGAATCCTTTGAACCCAGCATACACTGGAATTTTTCTTCTCAGAATAGAAGGGAAATGGCTGCCCCAAAGTTAAAGATAGAACTCTGTGGCAAAGCCCTGGTCTTGGATAACAACTTCTGTCCAGCCGGGCCAAGGAGAGGGTGTGGACTCTGCTGGGCACAGTTCCTAAACTTTGAGCAGCTCAGAGCCCTGGAACAAGCAAGGTTGCTAGTCATAAGGCCAACACAAGCCAGTAAGACAGAGTTGGGTTCTAATATAGGGCATCACTGTGGCTCACACCATGGCCTACCGCTGTCCTGTTACAGGGGTAAAGGTCTTGGGCCTTCGGTAGACAGTGGGCTGCCTGCCACAAGGCCTCGAGAGATGTTTGGAGCCCAGTATTGGTTCAGAACCATTTTCCAGGTGGTCATGATGGCCACAGAATCAGCCCCACACAGAGCGTGAAACTACTGGGGAGGCCTAGTCTGGAGTGGGGTCAGACTACAGGCCAAGGGGTGGGGCTTCGACGAGCCTCAAAGGAAGTAGCTATTATCAACTGACAAGACAGATCCTCAGGTTTCACATTTCTAAGAAAGCCCAGAGGCTACCTGGGGATGGGCCCCAATTCCTCTGTGGAGTGGCCATTGCTGGGCTGGGCGGGCAGGAACCGGCCCAGCCTGGGGCTCCTCTCATCTACATACCATAGACACTTGGAGACTGCGGGCAGGCCAGCTGGCCCCAGGACACAACCCCCTTGGTTTCCAGCTGTAGTTGATCTGACCTACTGTCGTCGCAAGTGTCATCGCAAGTGAGGACAGGTCTACCAGCAGCTCCTGCTGGAGGCCCGCTGATCTCACTGCTGCGGAATGTGTGCTTGTCTGCAGGGAACAGCTCAGGTTGAGGACGGGACAGCTGGGACTCTGCCATCTAGCACTGCTCTGAAGCTAGGCAGTGCCCTCCGGAGTGTTGATGAGACACCTCAGACTTCGCCTGACAAGAGCACTCTGTGCGCGCGGTACGCTGGACCTGCTCAGGCTTTGAACCAAGTGAGCATGGCGGTTTTCTCAGTGCAAGGTGGGGTACCTGAGCTCACAGAATAAACTGGAAGTGACAACAGAGAGGGTCTGACCTATCGCTTGTGCCCCTTGGAACTCACTTCCTGCAGCTATCATCACCCTGAGGAACCCCTTGCGTTGGTGGCTGACAGCGCCGTCGAGTAAGCCTTGTGGGTAGACTCGAGGTTCAGTCTACCAGTGTCTGTAAATAAAGATTCCTGTTGAGCCAGGGTTTCTGGGACCATGAATACCAACCATCCTCCTCCAGGGCGACTGTCCATGGGTGCTTACCAGTGAAGGGATGCCTTCATGAGTCCAAGCTCATAGAATATCCCAAGCGACCAGGGAAAAGAGCGAGGTGTCTATTCAAAGTCTCAGAGTTGGCAAGACTCGAGCTCAGACCATGAAGAGCTTGCAGCTACTTCTGTGGAGACCCTTGGAGGACACATTCAGAGACCTTTGCAGGTGCTCTGACCAGAGCTGGGGAAGAAACAAGTACCTGCAGGAGCCATACAGGTGGTGACAGGGGCTGGAAGATACTGAGAAGACAGAGCCCCGGGCCGCAGGCTGGCATCTACCCCAGTGTCTCTTGGACAGGTAGTTTCTCTGCCACACATGCCTGTCACAACGCCCTCCCCCCAAACCCCCATAGTAGAGCCTGCTCCAAGACAGCCAGGCTTCCGAGAAGATGAAGATTTGATGGTCAGCCCTGGGGGAAGGGCAGGCAGGGTGTGTTGTTTCAGTCAATTGGTGTCAAGAAAAAGCTCCTGACGTACCTAAACTTACGTCACAGGTGACGTCCTTACGTCAGGGTTAGGAAGTGATACATAGTAGCGCCGACAGACAGCATTTTCATCCTGACCACATAACACACGTAAATAATATTAGGAATAGATGAAGAGCATCACACCATGAGCCAAGCTGTGTCTGCTTACCGGGGACAGAATCTAGGACCTCGCGGGTGCTCTACTGCCAAGTCACACTTGCCAGCCCCTCACTGGGGGAGTCTAGGCATGGGCTCTACCACTGAGCCACGCCCCCAGCCCCTCCCTGGGGGATTCTAGGCAGGGGCTCTACCACTGAGCCAAGCCCCCAGCCCCTCACTGAGGGATTCTAGGCAGGGGCTCTACCACTGAGCCACGTCCTGAGTCTCTCATTGGGGGATTCTAGGCAGGGGCTCTACCACTGAGCCACGCCCCCAGCCCCTCACTGAGGGATTCTAGGCAGGGACTCTACCACTGAGCCACACCCCCAACCCTTCACTGGGTGATTCTAGGCAGGGGCTCTATCACTGAGCCACGCCCCCAGCCCCTCATTGAGAGATTCTGAGCAGATGCTCCACCATTGAGCTACATTCTATGAGCCTGTTCTTGTTTATTTGTTTGGTCTGTTTTAATGTGTGTGCATATGTTTGTGTTGAGTTGGGCATGCATGTAGAGACCAGAGAACAACCTTAGGTTTCATTCCGCAGGTTCCATATGCCTTGTGTTTTGAGACAAGGCTTCTAATTGTCCTGGAACTCACAATTAGTCTAGTCTGGCTGGTGCCCAGGGATCTGCCTGTCTCTTCCCCCTGGGCACTAGAATTACCCATGAAGCCACGTCCATCCCTTAAGTGGGAGATGGGAATGTAACTCCGGTTCTCATTTTTGCATAAGGAGCTCTTTACCTCCTGAACTATTCCCCCACCGCGGGCTGTTCTTATGCTTTTTGGATACATGTGTTTGTGATTACATGAGTGTAAGTGCATGCATGGGCAGGAACATGTGTCCATGTGTCTGCATGCATATAGAATACAGGATATAGAATACAGTGCTTGGTGTCTTCCTCAGTTGCTTGTCACTTCATTTACCAATAGGAGGCCTCTCATGGAATCCGGGGCTCACCAACTCAGGCAGTCTAGCTAGCCAGCTTGCTCCAAGGATTCTTATCTCTTCTTCCGGGGCACTAGGGTTACAGGTGGGCTGCCATGACTTCCTGGCTTCTGACATAGGGAGGTCCTGGGAGTCCGATCTCTGGCCTCACACTTATATAGCAAGTGGTTCATCCACTAAGCCATCATCCCTGTGTGTACACTTTTTACTTTGAGATGCTCTCCTTCTGTGGCACAAGCTGGCCTTGAAATCATCCTGTGTATCTGAATTGACTCAACCGTTGTAGCAGTGGGTGTGATTGTGCTGAAATAGATGCAGGAAGGGATCGGTTTAAATCCTAGCACCTTCCCACAAATGACTCAGGCGGAGTGGAATCATACAACGGGCTGCAAGCGTAAAGTTCAGAATTGATCAGCGTGGTTGATGACCATACAGCCCTGGCAACAGAGCAAGCGCCCACGCCCACGCAGGCCATGCTACTCTGCATACCCAGAATCCCCGGCGAATGGAATCTCCCTCCCACCCCCCAGCACTGCGGCTCTTCATGTTCTGCGGCTGAATTCACAAATCCTTTCTGCAGACAACCACGCGACAACACAAACGGTGTTCTCCCGCTCGTGTCTTCTGGTTTGATGGGAATTTGGGTTGCTTCCGGTTTGAGACTGATCCAGATAAACTTGCTGTGAACATTTGTGTGCAAAGTCTTATTGTGAATGTATGTTTTCATTTCTCTTGGGTGAATGCCTAGGAGAGGAACAGCTGGCTCTGGTGGTTGGGGATATTCAGCCTCTGAGAAATCGGCCAACTGTTTCCCAAAGTATCTCTTGTTTTCTTTATTGTTGTTGTTGCTGTTGCTGTTATTTATTTATTTATTTATTTATTTATTTATTTATTTATTTATTTATTTATTTATTTATTTATATTAACATTCCTGTCAGCAACGGAGAAGCACGCTGGCTTCTTTGCATCGCCCATTACCGACTACACTTGGGATGGGCAGGTCCTAGTTTTAGCCACTCTGGCCACTATGCGCTGGGACTTCAATGTCTTCCAGGTGTTTCCCTAGCAGCCAAGGCAGCTGATTTCCCACCTCTACATCTGTTTCCATCTTCCTTTCTACTGTTGTTTGTTTGTTTTGTTTTATTACTGCTTTCATCAGTGAGTTTTCAGAAACCTTGTTTTGTTGTTGGTGTTCTCTTAGTAAGGTCATTGGAAAAATAAAAGCATTGCTTTTGAGGAAGTCGGTGTGTTGACTTTTATTTCTATTGGTTTTGTTTGTGGTGCCATACCTAAAAAAAATAAAATATCTTTGTCGAACCCCAAATCACAAAGATGTTCCTTCTTGTGATCTTCCTGAATATGGTGTGTGTGTGTACCTATTGCAGTATTTGATTAATCTACTCTATACTTCCCAGCAAGTGTGCACAGGCTTCTTGCTACTTGCCTAATGTTCTGGATCCCCAAAAGAAAGGCGCACATACACATCCTTATAGTTTCAATACCTTAAGCAGCTCAATGGCTGGGCCACTCACTAACTTCACATGGCTAACAGATACTCCCCTTGATATTCCTGAGTTAATGCTTACTAAATCTATATTTCATCTTTGTTGTCCTGGACCCTGCTGGGCAGCCCTCCTGGGGCGCTTTCCCCTTATCCCTACATGTCTGTTGTCTCTCCCTCCTGCACCTTTCCAGTGTGGTCTGTCTCCTACACCCTCATCACAGTGGAGTCCCCTCATCCTCCTTCCTTGGTTGCTTCCTGGGAATCCTAAAAGTCCTGCCTCTGTCTCCCTACCCAGCCATTGGCTGCCAGTAATTTTATTGACTAGTCAAAAACCAACTGGGAACAGGCTTCCTTTAGTCCTACTAGCCTGACGCTGCAAACAGGTTTTTTGGGGGTAACATAATTAGCATGGGAACACAAGCCCACAAGCTGCTACATGTGAACACACATGTATATAGAGACATCAACATTCCTCAGTTACTTTCTACCTTATGTTTTGAGACAGTGTCTCTAAATGAAGCTGGAGTTCCCTGGCTTGTCTAGACCGGCTCACCAGTGAGCTCTAGGGATTGCCCTGTCTCTGCCCCAGTGCTGGAATGAGAACAGTGTGTCTCTGCACCTGGCTTTTATCTGGGTGCCAGGGATCCAAACCCCGGTCTTCATATCCTCACTTTATTGGCTGGTCCGTGTCACCAGTCTCTTCTAAAAGTTTGCAAGGTCTAAATTTTTCACTTAAGCTTATCATCTACTTTGAATTATGTTTCATCTATCATATAACAGATGGATCAAATGTAGATAAAAGGAAGACAGATTAGTAGAGCTGGAAAATGGAAACAGAGATAGGAAACGGATGTAGGTAACGTGTTTGCCACATGAGCCTGAGGACATGGGTTCAGATGCCCAGCATCCATATAAATAGCCAGATGCAGAAGAGCACACCCAGGGGGTTCAGTGGCTAGCCAGCTCAGCCAAATCAGTAAGTGCTAAGTTCAATGAGACCTTATCTCAGAAATGACGTAAAGAACAAGTGGGGAAGTCATTCAATGTTGAAACACACACACACACACACACACACACACACACACACACGTAGCCACATGAATATGCTCATGAACATATATACATATAAATATATACATAATAAATAGATGGATGGCAGGCATACATTGATGACAGGTGATGATAAATATATAAAAGGTGAAAAATGGGTCCATAGATATTAGGTAGATGAGTTAACACATACAGATGATGTATACGTAGATGGCTGGCAGTAGGTAGGCAGATAAATAGATGAATCAACGATAGAGAGCTAACAGCTCTGGTATCATTTATTTAAGACTATTCCTCACAGAATGGCCTTTATCCTTTCTCAATAGTTAGCTGTCCACGTGTGTGAGTTTCTCTTCTGTCCCACAAATCTATTTGTCTAGCTTAACCTTGACACACTGTCCGGATTACTATCAGTCTGCCAGCTCCACTGTTATGTTTTGAAGTTTTTTGACCTCTCCCAGGTCCTCCGCAATTTCACATGAACACAGGGAGGTTGTTATTTTAGATATGATGCCTTTAACAGTCACTAAGCTATGTGGGCCATCTGCTTTCTTCTTGAGGTGGTTCCGGTAGTGTATGTGCTTTCTCTCATTGTGGAGCTCAGTGGCACACAGGTTGCATATGTTGTTCTTGTTGTCTCTCTGTTCTGTAGAGTTTGTGGTGATGTCTCCTCTCTTGTAAGTTCACTGGCAGAAACACGGGTGACTGGTGCCCATAGGGGCCAAAAGAGGGTGTCAAATTCCCCAGGTTCGAGCCACCATATGGATGCTGGGAATAGAACCTAAGCCCTTTTCAAGAGTAGCAAGTGCTCTTAACTTGTAAGCCGCCCTCCAGCCTGCTCATTACATCTTGGATGCTGTGGGCTCTGTGGTAATGTCTCCTCTTTCATTTCTGAACTTGATACTCTCTTGTTTCCAGTCAGTCCATCTAAGATGCCAATCAGTTTTATCAAGGTCCATGAGCCCGTTTTTTGCTTTGTTGATTTTTAATTCTTGCTGTTTTTCTAACTTCCTCTCTTACTCCTATGTGATACCACTGTTCCTCTCATTTAGTGTCTTCAGGATCCATGTCCTCCTTTGCTGGATCTTCATGTGGAAGATGAGAACACTGGCTTGATCTCCACTGACTAGTGTTGGCTTGGCATCCATTGGAAGGGCAACAATGGCTTTTGTTTTGTTTTGTTGTTTCATTTGTTTGTTGTTGTTTTGCTTTCTTGTTTGCTGTTGTTGTTTTACAAAGGGTCCACCTTGGCCTTATTTCTACTAAGTTTTTATCTTAAAGTCTATTTTGTTCAGTATGTATGGTAACAGTGTGGCTTTCTCATGTCTTCCTACTGTACAAACATCACTTTCCAACGCCACTTGCAGGATCATTGCATGTTTGAATCTAAACTGTCTCCTGGTCGCTGTGACAAGTGGGCTCTTGTCTTGTTTGTTTGCTTGCTTGCTTTATTTTGCCTACTGTTGTTTATTTCTTCCTGTTCCCTCACCCAGTGCAAAATTCCCTTAGTTTTGAGTACAGGAGTTGGTATTGTAGATGTGTTCCTAGGGTTGCTTTGTTTTTATATCCAGAATCTAGAGTTGAAGGTTTTCCCACAGAAACTGTGTACAAAGATTTTGAAAAAGATTTTGAAAAAGCCTGTGACTCTTTTCCAAGCTGAAAGTTGGTGCATGCATATATATATATGTATATATATATATATATACATATATATATGCATATATATGTATATATATAATTTTCTAAATTTAAAATAATAATTCATTTCTTAGTAGCAATATGTGAGCTATCCAGTATAACAAGGTGAAGTATTGTAACGTGAGAGTTTGTGGTAATTGAGTAAGAGTGTCCTTCATAGGCTCATGTATTTGAATGCTTGGTCTTCAGGGCGTGGCACTGCTTGAGAGGGATTAAGAAGTATGGCCTCACTGGGCGTGGTGGCACACGCCTGTAATCCCAGCACTCTGGGAGGCAGAGGCAGGCAGATTTCTGAGTTCGAGGCCAGCCTGGTCTACAGAGTGAGTTCCAGGACAGCCAGGGCTAGACAGAGAAACCCTGTCTCAAAAAAAAAAAAAAAAAAAAACAAATCCAAAAAAAAAAAAGAAGAAGAAGAAGAAGTATGGCCTCCTCGGGGTAAATGTGGTCTCGTTGACTGAAGTCACTGGGGGTGGGCTTTGGGGTTTTAAAGCTGAACCCAGGCCCACTGTCGCTCTCTCTTTCTGCTGCCCGTCGTTCTGTAGAATTCTCAGCTCCCTCTCCAGCACCCATGTCTGCCTGCCTGCACGCTGCCATGCTTCCTGCCATGATGACAGTGGACTAGGCCTCGGAACTTGCACAGCAGCCCCAATTAAACGCTTTCCTTGATAAGAGTTGCTGTGGGGCTGGATAGATGGTTCAGAGGTTAAGAGCACTCTGTTCTTCCAGAGATCCTGAATTCAAATCCCAGCAACCACATGGTGGCTCACAAAAAAGGATAAAGCCAGTGAAATTGTGTGATAGCATATTTGTTTAAATTGTGTCCAACTCTGTCTTAGTCAATGTTCTATTGCTGTAGAGAGACACTCTGACCACAGCAACTCTATGCATGTATGTATGTATGTATGTATGTATGTATGTATGTATGTATGTACCTATCTATCTACCTATCTATCTATCTATCTATCTATCTATCTATCTACCTACCTACCTACCTATCTATCCATCTATCTATCTATCTATCTATCTATCTATCTATCTATCTATCTACCTATCTATATACCTACCTATCTACCTACCTATCTATCTATCTATCTATCTACCTACCTACCTATCTATCTATCTACCTATCTATATACCTACCTATCTACCTACCTACCTATCTATCTATCTATCTATCTATCTATCTACCTACCTACCTACCTATCTATCTATCTATCTATCTACCTATCTATCTACCTATCTACCTATCTATCTACTTATCTATCTATCTATCTATCTATCTATCTATCTATCTATCTACCTACCTACCTATCTATCTATCTATCTATCTACCTATCTATCTACCTATCTACCTATCTATCTACTTATCTATCTATCTATCTATCTATCTATCTATCTATCTATCTATCTACCAACCTATCTACCAACCTATCTATCTATCTATCTATCTATCTATCTATCTATCTATCTATCTATCTATCTATCTATTTGAGTGCTCTATCTGTGTGTATGCTTGCATAGCAGAAGAGGGCAGCAGATCCTATTACAGATGGTTGTGATCCCTGCTGGTGGTGACTATGATGGCTAACCTTTGATTGTCAGCCCAGTTTCTGCTTTTTATTCAAACCAGGATCCTAACCCATGGTATGTTGCTACCCACATTCAGGTTTGGTATTCTTACTTTAATCAACCCAACTCCCCAACAAACATGCCCAGAGGTTTGTTCTATAGCCATTCTAAACCCTGTCAAGTTGACTGACAATCAAAGGTTAGCCATCATTAGCCACCACCAGCAGGGATCCATGGCTAACACACCTGGCACATGAGATCCTCAGTTCTCACATTCTGCTTTCCCGGCTCCCAGAATACAGAACACGCGTCTGCCCATGGAGGGACTAGCACAGACTGAGGGAGTCTCTCTCCTTTCTCTCTGTCCTAGATGGCTTTATCACATGGCTAAAGCTCCAGGTCACCCAGTTCATCATCTATGGAAACTGCAAACTGGACAAAACACCAAGGTATTTCTCATTTACACTAAAATTGACCTTAAATTTTTTTCTCCTTTTTAATTTTGGAACCAAAATCTTCATGAACGCTAGACAACTACACCATACCCTCAGCCTCTACTGGGGGATTCTAGGCAGGGGCTCTACCACTGAGCCACGCCCCCAGCCCCTCCCTGGGGGATTCTAGGCTCTACCACTGAGCCACGCCCCCAGCCCCTCCCTGGGGGATTCTAGGCTCTACCACTGAGCCACTGTGCCACTCCCTCACTGTACTGTTAAACTATACCTATAGTCATCTTTTCACTTTTTATTTTGGGACACAGTCTAGTTTCTCCATTACCTAAGTTGCCCTCAAACTCATTCTCTGGTCCTGGCAGACTTTAATGTACACTCCTCCTGCTTCAGCTTCCTGGAGAGCTGTCCAGGAAGGACCACAGGCCTGTCCCAACAAGCCTGGCTTTGTCTTCATTTAGGCTCTTATGTCTTCATCCCAGTGTCTGCCCTGGCTAAAGATCCTAAACACTTTCTAATAACACTGCTAACACTTGTGAGATCATGGTGGCAGTATGAGAGTGTACACAGTGTGTACTAGATGCCTCTTGCAGAAGACATGCGTGGTGGGTTACATATTAACTTGTGCATGTGCGTATAGTTATATGTGCTCCACTGACAGAGCCTGCAACAGCTCAGGCTGGTTTTCATGTAATTGACCCAACACAGAAGCCACCATTGGTGCTCTCTCTTGACCTCTTAGTGAGATGCAGTTCTCAGAGCGTAAAGTAACCAATCAGGGGCTGGATGTGCAGGACAGAGGTCAGGACAGTGGACATGGAAATGAAGCCTGGAAGCAGGCTACCCTGAAATTTGACCCTTTCATCTTCTTAACTACAGGTGACTTGACCTGAAGATGTACAGAACCCAGCCCAGGAGATTAATGGTCCATGGGATGCACATGAGCTGATTTGGGTTAACTTCTCAGCCCTTCTGCCTTATAAAGCACTAGGAGCAGTAACTCAGAGAAAAGCAACATACTGAATGGAGATGCTCCCTTAGCGACCAAAGATGACAGAAAGGAGAAAGGGATGGGAGGGGCTTCAGCACCCAGCACCAGCCTGAAGACATGGCAGCCAGAAGCCTGTTCACCTGTGGGGCCCAGAAACCCATTTCATATCTAAACTGAACAATAACACACAGCTAAGATGACTGGAAATCCCTGACTAGATTGGGGCTTCAGGCATAGCTGGATCCCAGAACCTAGTGGCTCTCAATGCTAGCTTTTTCTCTATCCTTGGTCAGCAGTTAAAGTGATGAGGGGTCCCTACAACACTTGTTTGTTGTCTATTTTAACAGGAAGACCATGGCTATGGCCTAGTGCCCATCTTTCAGATGACGGAGGCAACTGCAAAACATTGAATCTGGGGATTTCAAGATGGTTCAGCCATGTGCCACCAAGCCTGATGGTCTGAGTTCAGTCCCTGGGACCCACATGATGGAAGGAGAGAATCGACTCCTGCAAGTTGTCCTGTGCCCTAAAATCAATAAATAATAAGTAGATAGATGATGATAATGATGAAGATGATAGATAGATAGATAGATAGATGATAGATAGTTGATAGAAACATAGCTACATGATAGATGATAGAAACATAAATGCATGATAGATAAATAGATGATACATACATACATACATACATACATGCATGGATGGATAGATAGATACATGGATGGATAGATAGATAAATGGATGGATGGATGGATGCATAGATAGTTGATAGAAACATAGCTACATGATAGATGATAGAAACATAAACGCATGATAGATAAATAAATGATACATACATACATGGATGGATAGATAGATACATAGATAGATAGATAGATAGATAGATAGATAGATAGATAGATAGATGAATGAATGGATAGATAGATAAATATACATACATAGATACATAGATACATGGATGGATAGATAGATAAATAGATAGATAGATACATACCTACATAATACATATAAACATACTTACATAGATAGATACATAGATCTATGGATGGGTGGATAGATAGATAGATAAATTGATAAATAGATAGATGTAATAAGATTGTTTTGATTCTCTTAGTTGATTTCTTTAATTGGGTTTAGAAAGTTATAGAGAGTTAGTTTCACACCTCCCCCCCACCCCGTTTCAAGCACAGAGATAGCATTGTTCCTTATGGCACTTTGATTCCTACTAGGGTGTGGTTGAAATTCCCCCATCTCTCCCCTTCCTCATCTCCCTCTCTAAAACTGGATTCATGCACATCAGACAGGTGTATTCTGATCTCCCTGTGGCCTGAAGAAAGCTCTGTACCTGTTCTCTCCCTCTGTGGACCACTGGTCGCCAAACAGCCCCACACCACTGGCCAAGGCCACTGAAGCTGAGTGGGTGTGAACTGGGACCTGCAGCGTGGGCACAGACTGGCTGGTGAGCCCCACCCTCCAAAGCTTTTTCAGAAGCACGATTACAAAGACACCAACACTCAGGAATAATAGTCTCCTGAGGAGATCCCTGTGCCCTTCCCAAACAGAGGGAGACGAGCTACGCTGAACATCTAGAGACCCAGGCAGCTGCTTTGTCAACCAAATGGCAGACATCCAACTATAGTGGAGACCATCACCCTGAGCTCTCAAGGCCTTGTCAAGTCATTTTGAATCAGACATTGGAGCTAGACCTCATGGTTCAGTCCTGCCATTCCAGTTTCTCAGGAGATTGAGACTGGGGGTGGGGGTGGGGGGTGTCATAAGTCCAAAGCCAGCTTAAATACAGACTGATTTCAAGGTTAGCCTGGCAACTTAGTGAGACTCTTGTCACAAAATAAAATATTTTTTAAAATAAAGTCTGGGGATGTAACCTAGCAGTAGAGCCCCTGCCTAGAATCCCCCAATGAAGGGCGGGAATGTGACTCAGTGGTAGAGCCCCTGCTTAGAATCCCCCAGTGAGGGCCTGGGGGTGTGGCTCAGTGGTAGAGCCCCTGCCTAGAATCCCCCAGTGAGGGCCTGGGGGAGTGGCTCAGTGGTAGAGCCCCTGCCTAGAATCCCCCAGTGAGGGCCTGGGGGTGTGGCTCAGTGGTAGAGCCCCTGCCTAGAATCCCCCAGTGAGGGGCTGGGGGCGTGGCTCAGTGGTAGAGCCCCTGCCTAGAATCCTCCAGTGAGGGCCTGGGGGTGTGGCTCAGTGGTAGAGCCCCTGCCTAGAATCCTCCAGTGAGGGCCTGGGGGTGTGGCTCAGTGGTAGAGCCCCTGCCTAGAATCCCCCAGTGAGAGCCTGGGGGAGTGGCTCAGTGGTAGAGCCCTTGCCTAGAATCCCCCAGTGAGGGCCTGGGGGCGTGGCTCAGTGGTAGAGCCCCTGCCTAGAATCCCCCAATGAAGGGCAGGAATGTGACTCAGTAGTAGCGCCCCCGCCTAGAATCCCCCAGTGAGGGGCTGGGGACGTGGCTCAGTGGTAGAGCCCTTGCCTAGAATCCCCCAGTGAGGGGCTGGGAGTGTGGCTCAGTGGTAGAACCCCTGCCTAGAATCCCCCAGTGATAGGATAGGGCTGTAGTGTACCTACATAGGTTTCACAAACAAAAACTAAGAAGCAATATAATTGTCCAATAAGCAAAAAAAAAAAAAAATTCCAGCAACTGCGAAGTGTAATGGGTCAGGCCTCAGGTTGAGGAGGCATCCAGCTGCTGGCGTATACCACCCACAGTGAATCTCAAAACATCCGTGATGTATGCACGGAGGAGGTCCCACAGCCGTGTGGGATTCTGGAATGAACAAAACTGACTAACTAACCCAGAAGCGGTCGGAGCAGTTGTGCAAAAGGGGTGGTGACCAGGAAGGGTCACTGGGAGACCCTTCAAGTAGTGCATGTGCTTTGCCTGGACACGTTCTGTCAAATCCTGTTGAACAATGTCCTTGAGATCTAAGCACTGGCAAATCTAAAGTGGACATGAGGAGAATCCCTTCAGGCCTCGTGAAATTAATCAGCATGTCAGGAGTTGGGAGGCAGCCGCCCTTTGAGGGAGGATTTGGTAGGGGCTCTCCTGGGTGCTGGTCTTGTGTTCATCCCTGGCCGAGCTCTGGTTCCCTTAACAGGCAGGCTTTGTGACAGAGAGTAAGCTGTGTGCTTGAGTCATGTGCCCCTTGGTGTGCATGAGGTACTTGGTGTGCATGAGGTACTCGGGGAAGCTTCCCAAAATCAAAACACAGGCTTCCTCTTTGGCAGGATGTGGCCACCATCAGCACTATTTCCAGTTCCTGTCCCACGTTCCCTCCTGGGGCCTCACAGCCTCTGCCAGACTACAGAGCCAGCACCACCTGGGACTGGCAATTGAGACATGACATCTCCCTGGTAGACTTCTCAAATGGGATTGGGAAGAGCCCTGGATAGTAAAGGGAGTGGGGATGGGTCACCAGGACCCAGCGAGAGCTGTGATCTCTCCTACCATCGTAAACATCTCACCCCAGTATGCTCAGGGTCTGTCCTCTTGGCTGTTTCCTCCATGAAACCCAAGTCCAGCATCATCAAGGCTATCCCTAAGCAGCGCTAGGCCCCAGGACTGTGGAAGCTGATGAGAGCTGGGGTGGGGGGTGGGGTGGGAATGGGAACACAGGCAGGAGGGGATGGGCACCAGCTGGTGTTTTGAAAGAGTGGTGCCCCAAGCTCCAGGGGTGGTGGGCCAGATGCCAGCCCCTCCCCCACAGCCCCTCAAGGCACCCCACAACCCTGCCCCTCTCCCTCCCACCTCCAGACCACCCTGAATTCACAGACCTGTCTACAGTCACAGACAGCTGGAGCGTCGAGTCACGTGACTGGCCCTGGGCTGGACCCCCCACACCCAGGAAGAATGGGCACCCAGGCCTCTGTCTTCCCTTTCCTGGTGGGGCCAGAACTTTCTCCCTACAATCCTCCAGAGACAGTGTGGCACAAGCCTGCTTTGAATATCAAGGTTTGCAAAGATCAAAAAAAAAAAAAAAGAAAGAAAGAAAAAAACAAGGTATTTTGGAAACACAGAGTGTGCCAACTAATTAAGGATCTGATTATTAGGGAGCTCTCTCACACAGGAGGAGGGGGAAGGCAGGCAGCCAGTCCCCAGCCACTTCGACAACAGAGAGAGAGAGAGACAGAGAGACAGAGAGACAGAGAGACAGAGAGAGACAGAGAAAAAGACAGAGAGAAAGACAGAGAGACAGAGACAGAGAGACAGAGACAGAGACAGAGTGAGACAGACAGACAGACAGAGAGCACTACCAACAACTTCAGCAAGGAAACCAAACCAGATAAATAGGTCTATACCTCTGTACAGCAAGGAAAACGATCAATAGCTGGAAGAAAGCCCCAAAAGGACAGGAGGAGTCAAAGCAGGAGCTGTATCTGGGAAGAGGTTAATCTCCTGAACAAATCCTGAAGTCCTTTGTTCAACAAGGCTGCTGCTGCTGAGCCTGGTTAAACACCGTTGAGACGCTCACTGGGTAAGGGTGCTTTGCTATGCAAGAACGAGGACCTGAGTTCAAATCATCAGCATCCACTTAAAAGAGAAGCATGAAAGCACCCGTGCTGGTAACCCCAGCACTGTTGTGGGGAAAAGACAGCAGGATTCCTGGAACTGGTTGGCTGCCAGTCTAGCCAACAAGCTGAACAGACAGGATGACTGAAAGATGCAAGAATGACCACCGAGCACAGAACAGGATTCCCGAAATTACATTGTGAGGGAGGTGTCGATTAGAGCCACAGTGAGTCCAAGAACACAGGCCTGCCATACCAGCTACTGAGAGGCTAAGGCAGGAAGATGCCAATTTCAAGGCTAGCCCAGGCTATACAGAGAGTCGAGGCGAGTCTAGAAACCTTAACGAGACCTTGTTTCAAAACGAAAGGTAAAAGGGGGGCTAGAGATATAATGCAGTAGAAGAGCACCTGCTTAGAATCCCCCAGGGAGGGGCTGGGGGCGTGGCTCAGTAGTAGCACCCCTGCCTAGAATCCCCCAGGGAGGGGCTGGGGGCGTGGCTCAGTGGTAGAGCCCCTGCCTAGAATCCCCCAGGGAGGGGCTGGGGGCGTGGCTCAGTGGTAGAGCCCCTGCCTAGAATCCCCCAGGGAGGGATGGGGGGAGGGGGGGAGGGGGGAGGGGGCGTGGCTGAATATACAAGGCCTTGAATTCTATTCTCAGTACTGAGAGGGAAAAAAAAAAGCTGGATCCCCAGCTAAGTGCTGGGAGGGCGCCAGAGACAGGCGGATCTCTAGAGCTCACTGAATTAATTGGTGAGCTCCAGGTTCAGTTGAAGGTACTGTCTCAAAAAAAGTGGGAGCCATGAAGAAAGACACTCAGCATATACCTTTGACCTACACACACACACACACACACACACACACACTCCTGCATATACACACATCCTGCACACACATAAAATGTAGGCACACAGAAATAGACACCTACATGTACACATACAGACACACACCTGGACATATGTACATACACACACATCTGTGCTGTGCACACACACATACACACACACATACATACAGACACACACCTGTGCCATACACATATACATAATACACATACATAAATGTATACATACATACATACATACATACATACATACATACATACTTACAAAAACACACACACGCACATACACACAAAGTGAGATGGGGTTCTTCACAGCACAGAAGAACTTCGGTGAGTAAGAACCCTAGAAGTGCCACTTGAGGCCCCTGTGATGTCAGGGTTACCAGAGCTAAGTCCTGACCTGGAGAGAGGGTGGGAGCTGGGGAGAGGCCAATCAATCCTATGATAGGGGTCAGGGGATGGTTTTTCCAGGGCCCGGAGGGGCCAGGGAGCCTTTCTTTGCATAAGGCTCCGGCTCAGGATATAACCTGGTCCAAGTCCCTCTTGCAGGCTGGCTGTACTCTGCAAGGAAGGGTGCTGGTCCTGACTTTGCCCTGTCAAAAGCTGTCCACTTAGAGAGGGGTTTTGGGGGATTATTAGCCCCCATGCTGGAGAAGGCCTGAGGTTTTTGTAACTGACCAGAAACACCTCTCTTCCTGGACTAATCACACTTCAAAGGAGGCCCAGATCCAGGAAGGTGGTCTGGCAGGGCAGGAGTGCTTACCTGGGGGAGGGGTGACAGGCTCACTAATCCCCACTGGGCAATTAGGGGCCAGATAATGTTTCCTACCCACTCCCCTCTGCCTTCCTGGGGCTTGGAATGCACCCCCGGTCTTTGAAGCCACCATTAAGGTGTTTCAGCAACGACCAGGAAGCATGGGAGAGGTGCCCTGTCCCCGGGCGTCCCCGCTAGCAAAGCTGAGGATTAGCCACAGTCTAGCCCAGAAGCCCAGCTGGCTCCCTTGTTCTTGCCCTGGGTGGCCAAGGAGAGTCTTCCCAAAAGTCAGGCCTAGCTGACCCACCCACTCCTCCCGCCTCCCTCCACAGCCCCTTCCTCCTCAGGGGTCTCGTCCTGGATGAGTGAGTTTGTCAGTGCCCGGGGGTCAAGAAGGAAGCCTCATGCCCTAGCTCTGAAGATGTCAAGCCATCTCCCCTTTGGCATCTGACGAAACGGAGCAGGGATGGCCCTTTCATCTCAGAAGCCTGGTTTAACACTCGGCTGCCCCTGGCTGGAGTTTCCAAAGCATTGTCTGCAGGGCCGGGGATGGCCTCCTATCTCAGGAGGCCAGGGCCCAGGGAGGCAGAACCGTGGCGTGGCCTCCTGCCTCTGGACTTTGAGAGACACAACTTCTGTCCCCCAGGAACTGTGACCATAATTTTTCAGTAAAAAGCCTAGAGACTCTGGCTGTTCTAACTAGCTAGGCCGGATCCTTTATTTTTCCATACACCAATGAAAGAAACCAATCATAAGAAAGAGAGAAGAAGATTTAATCGGTGTGGTCACATTGAGAACGGGAACTGAATAAAGAGCCCAGTGACTCCAGAGTCCATCTTCCGCACCCTAACAACGAAGGCAAGAGGTTTGCACAGCTAAGCAGTACCAGTCACGGTGTCATCCAGCCCATCTGCTTCCTGCAAGGTGTTCTAACAACTTGTCAGAAACCTGTGTACTCTCATCCAGAGAGACAGACCCTCTGGCTGGCACCAGGCCTGGGATTCCTGGGAGATTTTAATTATTTAGGGCCCCATTGTTTCAAAGGCCTGACAGCTGACAGGAGGAACACACGAGTCTCTAGGATGTCTCCTCCAATGGCCCCTCAGGCATCTGCCCCTTCATCTTTCCCTCCCAGGACAAAGTCACAGATGCATAGGACAGAGACCGTACCATGTCCCTTTTATTCAGCCCCTCACATGGGGGCCCCTGCCTACCCAGGCCCAGGGCAGTAAGTAGGTCCAGAGCAGCAGTCCAGTCTTGAGGTCTTGGGCCTCCTAAGAGGACATCCCTGTTCAGAGTGGCTCAGGGTGCATTCTGGGATGTGGAATTCATCTAGATACTCTTTACTCCCCCAAACTTTATACCCTGAGGCTTCTGAATCTAGAAGAGTCCCACCAGAGGGGGTGGGGATGGGGTGGCTGGTCAGCCCAGTCTCTACTTATTCTAGCACTCTCCAGGCCCATGGCATCCTCCAGGGAAGGGCTTACAACATGACCCAGGACCAGGGCTGTAAAGCTAGATGGGGGTTTGGGGTCCTGGGATGGTTGTATGAGAGGAGGAACGTAAGGGGAAAGTGGTACCTGGCCAGAGGCCCTGGGGGAGGGGCTGGGGTGGATGGAAATAAAGAACAGAGAGAAAGGGTGGATTAGGGAGTGACCCAGAGCTAAGTTGGGAAGACAATAGCCAGGCCTAAGGAGCAGTGGGGACAAGGGCATGTCCCTGCTGCTCCTCTTGACCTCATGCGGTATTGTCTACCCCAGCTGCTAATGGTACAAAAAGGCACCTGTCACCCCAGGACTTATCTGGATCTGGGGAGATATTTGGAGCCTCCAGAAAGCTATCCTGGAAATCTGAGCTCACCACGTCTTCTTTTCGTCTCTCCATAACCTCCTCTGATGTATGCAAGCGTGTCCTGGAGCCGTCTGTCAGTCCATCAGTCTGTCAGTCTATCATTGTGCTTTCCAGAATGAGCCCAGGTTAGCAGGACAGGGATTGACAACTTCACTAACTCTCTAAAGGAGTTGTTTTACAAGCATGGGGGCCTGAGTGTCCTCCTCAGAACCCACAGACAAGCTGCCGTGGTGGCACACACTTGCACTAGGGAGGCAGAGACAGGAGGATTTCTAGACAAATTCCAGTGACCTCCCCCCTCCCACTCCCTAAAGGCTCCACTTCTTCTCAGAGGGGGCCAAGCTTCCCGTGTAGTACCTTTAAGGGATATTTAAATCCCAAGCCCAGCTGCCTTTTTAAGCATCTATTATTTATGTGCATTTATGATAGTTATATAAGGGCGTGCATGTGTCATAGAGGTCAAGGGACAAACTTGTAAAATCGGTTCTCGCCTTCTCCCTTTTCGTTGGTTCTGGGGATCAAACTCAGGCTGTCAGGTTTGCATGGTAAGTGACTTAACACACTGAACATCTCACCTGCTTTTTTTGGTTTTTGGTTTTCTTTGGAGGGGGGCAGTTTTTGCTTTGTTTTGTTTTGTTGATACAAGGGATCATTATATTGACCAGGCTGGCCTAGAATTGTCAATCCTCCTGTTTCTGCTTCCTGTGTGCTGAGATGACAGGCCTTTACTACTGCACACAGCTTCTAGAAATTTTTATTTTTAATTTTTAAAAATTACATATTTAAAATGAGCATCTGTGTGCGCATATGTGCATGTGAGAGCAGGTAGGGGCCAGAAGCATTGGATCCCACTGGAGCTGGAGTTACTAACAGTTGTAAGGATGCTGGGAATCAAACTTCAGGAGCAATATGGATGTTGGGAATCAAACTTTAGTCTTCTGCAGGAGCAATATGCACAGAACCTCTCCAGCCCCTGCAGAAGGTTTAACAAACCCAATGCAGACTGGTTGTCCCTCCCATTATGAGTCAGAGTAGATCCCAACATTAAATATAGGTCATATATATGACCTTTGATAATATATATATGACCTATATTTAGTTGATACATATGGTAGGATACATAATTGATATATATGGTTATACTTAATGATTATGTATTGTAGCTGAGCTCCACGGTGTGCACCTGTCATCCCAGCATTCAGCAGGACTGAGAGCTGGAGACCAGCCCAGACCACATAGTGAGACCCTGTCTCAAAAAAAGCAAACTCAGATTGGAGACAGCTCAGCCAGAAAAGCCTGTTGTAAGCTGTATGCAGTGAAGGGCACCTACTATCCCAATGATGGCGAGATGGGAGGCAGAAATGGGCGGATCCCTGGAAGCCTGTGGGCCAGCTAGTATGGTCTATTTATCAAAGTTAAAAGATGAGAGACCCTATCTTGAAGAAAACATGTGCACACTCATGTATATTGGATAAGGGGGTTCTTTTGGCAAGCCTAGCTGTCCTGCAACTTATTCTGTAGACCAAGCTAGCCTTGAACTCACAGATCTGCCGGCCTTTGCCTCCTACCTGCTGGGATTAAAGGCATGCACTACCACCACCTGGAACTCACCAATTTGACTAGACTGGTCAGAGAGCTCCAGAGACTTTCTAGTCTCTACTTCCCCAGTGCTAGAGACACAGAAGTACAACTGCCACACCCAGCTTTTTACATAGGTGCTCGGGATCTGAACTCAAATCCTCATGTTTATATGGCAAGTATTTTACCAATTGAGACATCTTTCTGGACCAGCATCCTAAAATGTAGACCCAAGAAGCCCAGCTATAAAAGGACCAGATCCCCTAACTCGAGCCAACCCCAGTCTTGATGTCTACTTGGCTACTGGACAGCCATAGAGTCAACCTCCCAGTTTCCTTTATCTCCTGAACTCTGCTAATAGTTTTCTGTGCCATTCCACAGATGAGAAAATAAGTTGTCCAACTGAACTAGCACTTAACCTGGAAGATCGGCAAACCAGGCAGGTGTTCAGCTGTGGAAAGTGACGCATTGCTCTTCCCTGAGTATGGCTTCTGAACAACCTAGTTCTGTACAACTAGTACCGAACTGAGAACTCTCACAGATACCAACCGGTGTCTCCAAGTCTAAATGGGTCCTGTGCCTCTATGTGACTTCTCCTTTAAGGCTTCCCATCATGTACCTGGTCCTCTATGTCCCTACTTGTAAAATGAAGCATGTGAATGTTATACATAACTCCTGTGCCTAACCGCTACCGAATTAGGGTTTTGTTAGACATCCCTAGGGTGAGCCAGATCACACCACATTCATCAGTAACACTAAGTTGTCACCAGTCCCTAAGATTCAAATCAGCCCTCAAGAATAACTCTCTGCACTATTGTGAAGACAAAATGAAATTTGGGCCCAGCTTAGAACAATTTAGGAGGCCTTGATGGTAGAGTTCTTTTCTGAGCTGACATAATCTGACAAAGATTCACACAAATTAAGCCTAAGAGAGCTCAACTTTTGAGGGTAAAAACACAGGAAAAAGTTGGGCCTTCCTAAAATCACATCCTTCATCCATTGTACACCAAACTTTATAGTCAACTTCCATTTACACCATGGTGTTTAGCCCATTTATGTTTATTGTAAACTTTGGTATAGCTGTATTGAAGTGCCAAATTTTGCTACTTGATTTTTGTCTCATTTTGTGATTGTTCAGTTGTTGTTGTTGTTGTTGTTGTAGCATGTTTCCTGCTTTCTTTGGTGCTAATCAGATAATTTATAGCCACAGTTCTCAAAGTGT
This sequence comes from Apodemus sylvaticus, assembly GCF_947179515.1. NCBI lineage: Eukaryota > Metazoa > Chordata > Mammalia > Rodentia > Muridae > Apodemus > Apodemus sylvaticus. The sequence goes on along the minus strand of NC_067493.1, from coordinate 27,912,429 downwards.
CCATAGATCCATTCAATTACCTATGGTGTCAAAGCTCACCACATTCATCAGTAACACTGCTCTTTGACTCTCTTCTTATCATCTTTGACTCTCTCCCCTTCTTATGTGTGGTAACAAAGTAACTTCTCAGAGACCACAGGATATCATAATGTAGCATCAGGAAAGAGTGAATGTAAAGGCAGGTGTGTGGATTCAGCCATTAAGGAAACCATTGAAGGACTTCCTCTGTTAAATCAACAAAACTATACAGCAATGCTACTTCTGTCATTTTTCTCATTCTAGAGAATAGTTTGGAAGAGTTGTTCTTCTTTTTGAGACAGGGTCTTGCTATGTAGCCCAAGCTGACTGACCTGGAAGTCATGATCCTCTTGCCTCGGCCTCTCAATCTTTCTCTTGATCTGTTTGTCTTAACAACATTACTTGCATTGTGTATGATGGTCTCAGTGCTAACCTGACTAAGTGCTAGGCTCTCCGATCCTCTCTCAGAAGCTCAATGCGTAGCGGCTTTCCTCTCACTTGTAACCTTGGGCTGAGCTGGCGGTCCACTGGCCTTGGTCCCTGACCCCAGGAAAGATGTGTTCTGCCCTCTTGGCCACAGCTCCATCCTGGCAAGAATCCTTCGCTGGCACCTCCTGACTACCTCTGAATCCGCAGGAGGCGTGAGGGCAGAGAGAGGGTGTTTGTTTGGAATCCCATCCCAATTGGCCAGCAACAACACTGGTTTGTCCAGAGAGCCTTTTGGCTCCCTCCTCCTGGAACCCTGCCTCCTCTTGGACTTGAGTCCAGGCCCGGAGGGGTAGCCAGGAGTGAGCGGATGGGCTCCTGGCCAGGCACGTGGCCCAGGAGGGGCTGTAGGAGCTGACTCTGCAGCTCGAAAGCCAGGGGCACTCTCCTCGGCTCACTTCACAGTGCCAGGAGGCTGGAAGCCCTTCCCATGTGAAGCTGAAGTGTCCAGCCCACCCAGCTGGGAGACCTTTGTGGTTGTCTCCTGGTCCTGGTTTCTATCAGCCACAGGATGACCCAGGCCCTGCTCCTCCCTGAGTGGTGGGGATGACTGGATAGGGAGCACCAGAGACTAGGAAGCCAAGCATCATCGAGCATAGCCAGGAGCATCAGCCTTGCCATATATCAAAGAGCCAGGCCAGCTGGTGCAGAAGCTGGGCTAGCTAGTCCAAGATCTAGGCCTTTCCACTTACCAGCCTCTGCCATCTCCATCCACAGTTCCAGGATCAAGGGGTGAGCTGTGGGTCAGTGCTATTTTAAACGCTAGCACACTTTTGATCCCAGCACTCTGGAGGCTGGGGCAGGTGGATTTCTATAACTTCATAGCTAGTGTGGTCTACACAGTGAGCCCCAGGCTAGCCAAAGCTACATAGAAAGACCCTGTCTCAAAAACACCAAAATATCCAGTAGCAGTGGCATATGCCATTATTCTAGCACTGGGGAGGCTAAGGCAGGTAGATTTCTATGACTCTGAGACCCAGGTCAGCCAAAGCTACATAGTAAGACTCTGCCTCAAAAACACCAAAATAAATAAATAGCTGAAAGCTGAGCTTCCAGACTTCAAACACCAATGTTTTCTGAGGCATCCACTGGCCTCTGTGGAAGCCTTTGGAATTTCTTAAGTGTCACCAGTGAGAGGGTTGGTGTGTAACTTTGGTCACACACAAAAATCCCAGGATCCAAAGCCTGAAGGCTGCTCCAGGTTGCCCCTGCAAGAATCTGGGGCCAAAATCAGGAAGGTCAAGGTCTGCATAAGAGTGCCTGCCACTTGGTAGCCTCCCTTGGGATCCTGCTGCAGAGAGACAGGAGCCTCCAAGATTCAGGATCTGTCCTTGCCTTAGGGATAAGTGGGAGGAACAGCAGCACTGGACACGAAAGCTGCAAAGCCACCCCACCTCTCCCCATCTTTCCCATCCCTCTTCACCCCTCCCATACCTCCACACCCCTTCCCACCAAAACCTCAGCCACGTGCTCGTTAGCCACGGGTCTGGGTATGATCGCATTAATAATGCTCCCAGCTGGGTGGTGGCACACACCTTGAATCTCAGCACTCTGGAGGCAGAGACAGACAAATCTCTGAGTAGTACAAGGCCAGCCTGCCCTACAGAACAAGTTCCAGGACAGCCAGGGCTGCACAGGAAACCCCTGTCTCAAAAAACATATGAGAGAGAGAGAGAGATTGAGAGAAAGATTGAAAGAGAGATTGAGAGAGACATTGAGAGAGAGAGATTGAGATTGAGGAGAGAGGTTGAAAGAGAGAAGTAGAGAGAGAGAGAGAGAGAGAGAGAGAGAGAATGAGAGACCCCACCACCTTTAGGTAGAAGGTTTTCTGGAACAGCCTATAGTCTTATGCCCTCTACGGCTGCTTATTGCCAGAGTACGAAGAGCCATCAAGTGGAGACCCTCTCCTAGCATGCCAGTAGAGGGAACATCAGAAACAGTCTTTGATTCCAGACTCAGTACCCTCCACACAGCTAAGGATGTCTGGTGAGTTCTGATGCCCAGCTTCTTTGCAAAGGGCACCAAGGATTCTTGACATCCCTTGATGTCAAGGGGTCTCTCTCATTGGGCAGGTCTGTTTTTGGTTGGTGTGAATTCAGACTCCCTCAGGCAATACCATATCCCTGCCTTCCCGAAGAACAAGGCTCATGGCTCCCTGCCCAGCTCCCTGCTGCCCTGCCTATGCCCTGCTCTGATGTTCTAATTTCATTCTGTTGCTGTCGTAAAACACTGTGACCAAAAGTAATTTAGGAGAGGAAAAGGTTTATTTGTCTAGCACTTGGAGCTCACAGTCCATCATTGAGGGAAGTCAGGGCAGAAACCCAAGGCAGGAAACAGGAGGTAGGTCTGCTTGCTCTTCCATACAGTATTACTTCTAGCCAGAAATTCTCTCACACCCAAAGTACAGCAGAAACCACAGAGGATCCGTTTGCTAGCTGGGTCACAGGTTCTTATGGAGACCAGCACAAGCCAGCTTAGGGAATGCTGCCACCCACAGTGGACTAGACCCTCCACATATTCAGTTATCAAGGCAATCCTCAACAAATAGACCCAAAGACAGTGTCCTGAGTGGAAGATTCAAGACTGGATTGGGAGTCTGTGGATCCAAGGTGTTTATTTAGAAGGGAGAGGGCAGATGCCAGCCCTTGATCATATCGCAAGTGGATGGGTCAGGAAAGCATCTTCCTGGCCCTGCCTGCTGGAGCCTAGCCTCACAGGTTTGCACTGAGGGTGATTTGTGCAGTTGGGGGTCAGAGGAGAGAGAGAGAGAGAGCCACCGTGATCAGTTGGCAACTCACCGTGATCAGTTGGCAACTATGTAACTGGGCAGTGCTCAGTTGGCAACTATGTAACTGGGCAGGGATCTCAAAAGACAGCGGCAGAAGACTTTGCCCCCAGATGGAGAGAGCACTGTTCCCTAGTCTCTAGAGACATCCTCTCCCACCCACCCTGATCCTGATAGGACCATGTGAAACGTCTCCAATGGTAGATAATTCCGGGAGGCAGAGATCAAAGGTGCAGATAACCTCATAGGTTTTAAGATAGTCTGCATGTGTAATACCAGAAACGAGGAAACCAAGCCATGGAAAAACAATACCCACAAATCCCAGTGGATACTCCTGGGTACACATATGGTCTATAATTCTGGATATAGGGAAACTGTAGTCTGGTGAGGTAGCACTCATCCTGCTGTACTGGGACAGGGCTCTCAGTAACTCCTCTACCCTGACCCGAGACCCCTGGCTTAGACCCGTATGGCTGTGCCCACTCCTGTGGCGGCAGGCTCCAACTTTCTTCCGAGCCCTGGCTCAGTTCACAGACCCTTTCAAAATGCACCCAGCACTCAGCCAACAAAGGCTCTCATTCAGTCCAACCCTCCCCAGTGCAGGGAGGGCATGCTTTAAAAGTGTGTTCCTCTCAAAGACTTCCCAGAAAGAAGGGCAAGCTGGCCATGCTTGTGTGACCAGACGCTCTGACTTGCTGTACCAAAGGCCTCTCAGCCACAACCCTGATGGGACTCAGAAATCATGCTAGTCTTGCATCTGGGGCTCAGGAAAGCAGATCCAGGGTGTCTTGTGACCCACTCCCCTTCTGTCTCTGAGCCAGTCCGGAGGCTGTCACAAGTTTCTCAAGCACAAGGGGAAAAGGCTGGTCTGCAATAAAACCACCTGCAGGGGAAGCAGAAAAGGGGTTCTGTAAGTATATTAGATGTGCTGGGTACCCTCTTCCTGTGCCCAAGTCTGGGACCCCTGGAAGTCACCCTGAGGGAGTCTGGATGGCTGTGCTGGTCTATTAGTGTCTTCATCTAGTTTATACTAGTTCCTTCTTCCCCAGAGTGGCGGAGAATGTTCCCACTGCCAAGAGACAAGCATACGAGTATACGAGGCCCGGCCATGTGTGCAAAACGTGGACACGTGGCCTAGGCAGAGCTGAGCTGCTTGGGAGAGGAAGCTCTGTCTCGGTGTGTGTTCTCTGTACCACCAGCACCCACTGAATCGCCCGGGAGAGGGGAGGGGCTCCCATAGGGGATGATGCTGTAACAGCCGCAAGACCTGGGCTGCAGACAATCTGGGGATACAGAGAGGAGTGGAGACAGCAGTAGCTGTGCCTAGAGAGATGGCTCGGTGGAGTTTTAAAGCGTTTGCTGCACAAGTGTGAGGATCTGATTTCAGATCCCTAGAACCCACCAAAAAAAAAAAAAGACCCCTTCAGTGCACAGCTGTAACACCAGCACTGGCCAAACCTCATTGATCAACACAGTCTAGTCTAGTGAGAGTCCCTGCCTCTAAATAAATAAATAGTTATAAAGAGAGACATCAAAGTCTGACTTTAGATTGCCACACATGCACCTCCTGATGTACTTGTACACATATATTGTATACACAAAGTACACATGGAGCCTCCAAGGCCAGTTAAGATGTCTAGAGACCTGGGGATATTGTCTTGCCTCAGAATTTCTCCTAAATGTTCTTGGAAGGCTAGGGATGCATGACCCCAGGGCCATCCCATAACTACCCATGTGGACAAACCTAGACAACTGGGATGGGCCCACCAACCACCTCCAAACCTAGGTAGCCATGGATATAACCTTGCTGGATCTGCTACGGAGACAAACCACAATGGACAGTGACCTCTAGAGCCAGTAAGAAGAGACCCGGAGCTGGCCAGTGAATGCCTGGCTTTTTAGCAGCTGTGCCAAGATGATGGGTTTGGTGCTGGACCCCTCTGATTATACACAGGAGTGACCACAGCCTCTCACTGTCAGACAGAGGAACCCCTTACCCTCTCCACCCACTCCACCAGAACCTATGGTCCCCTGGCCTCACATAAACTGAATGTTCACCACTACAGGGTCCTGTGCAGGGGACTGAGTTTGTATCCCTGCCCAGTTCTTTCTAAGTTCTAAATCCACCGACCTCAGCTAGTATCATAGATGCTCCCACTCCGTGATGTCAAGGAACATGGAATGAGGTAAGGACCAGCTGTGTGCAGCCCCACATCTCTTTGAAGAGCTAGAGCCTCAAAGGAAATAGAATACACTAGCTCACCACACTGGGTTTACTTTCCCACTCTTTTATTAGTAAATACTTTATCCTTTGGCTGGATTCTACAATTTACATCAACTCCAGTTTCCGTATCACCTTATCCTCTTCCTTTATCAGCCCATCCACCTGCCTATACATACATCCATTCATCCACTCACAGACTGATGCGTCTAGCCATCTTCCTGTCTAGGAATCTATCATCTAGCCAAACAACCGTCTATCATCCATCCACTGATCCACAAACCAATACTACCATTTCTTCTATCCACACATCCAGACACCCATCTATTCATCTGTCTTCCTGCTCAATCATACAACCATCAACCCAGTCATTCACCCACCCCCAGCATCCTCACCCACCCATTCATCCCCACCCACCTCCTCGGCATCCAATTTTCCTTGTTTGCATTTCACAGTAAGTTATGTGCCACCTCTTACCTCAGTCCAGATCCTCAGTACTGCGATTCAGCTGAGCTCAAACCCCTTCTACAGATGCTCTGTTTTAGGTCCAGCTTCCTCAGTGAAAATCACCATCTCCAAGATGCCACAACTTAAGGTCGCTGGTGTTCTGTTGTTTTGTGTCTCTCTCTATGAGGCAGTCTTGGGAAGAGCAAACTGTGTGAATAGGCCAATTCCTGATCAAGGATTTGGGCTGTCACCAATTTGGACTAATCCTACCTAACACACTGTCACCAAACCCAGATGGCTCCTTTATATCTCAGTTAGTTCAAACTAGATAAGGTTTAATGTCAACCTTAGTGATGTCACTAGACAATAGACATGCTGTCTCCCCCATCACAGAGACACCCCTGAGATGATGTTGCCTAACACATAGGATATAAAACAGATCTTGGGCTGGTGAGATGGTTCAGCAGGTAAAGGTGTTTGCCCTGCAATCCTGGCAATTTGATTTTGATCCTTGGGTACCTATAAAGGTGGACATAGGGAACTAATTCTTCTGAGTTGTCCTCTGACCTCTACAGGCATGCTAAGGTGTGTATGCACCTCCTGTATACAATAGTAATAGTAAATTAAATTAAGACAGGATCTTCTTGCCTGTTTTCCCCCAAGCCTCTTCGTAGTGGGGCTTCCTGATGACATCTTAAACCATTCTCATCCAACGATGTACAAACGTCCCCTTATCCTCAACTGGGATAATGACTCAGTAGTAGACCACTGCCTAGAATCCTCCAATGAGGGGCTGGGGTGTGGCTCAGTGGTAGAACCCCTGCCTAGAATCCCCCAGGGAGGGGCTGGGGTGTGGCTCAGTGGTAGAGCCCCTGCCTAGAATCCCCCAGTGAGGGGCTGGGGGCGTGGCTCAGTAGTAGACCACTGCCTAGAATCCCCCAGGGAGGGGCTGGGGGGGTGTGGCTCAGTGGTAGAGCCCCTGCCTAGAATCCCCCAGGGAGGGGCTGGGTGTGGCTCAGTGGTAGAACCCCTGCCTAGAATCCCCCAGGGAGGGGCTGGGGGTGTGGCTCAGTGTTAGAGCCCCTGCCTAGAATCCCCCAGGGAGGGGCTGGGGGCGTGGCTCAGTGGTAGAGCCCCTGCCTAGAATTCCCCAGTGAGGGGCTGGGGGCGTGGTTCAGTGGTAGAGCTCTTGCCTATCACTGTTCCCTTCTCTACACACACACACACACACACTAAAATTGGAGGGATAACACAGTGGGTAAAAGTGTTAGGTATGCACCCATGAAAAGATGCATTTGATTCCCAACACCCATGTTAAAAAATTAAGTTATGTGAACTTAAAAATAAAAGCGAAACATTTGATGCTTCATTTAATCTTACCATTTTCTTTGAATTTCTCTAAGTCATATTATCGGGCTGGGTTGTCGTACCCTTGGAACCCTGGTGTATCAGATGGTCCTATGGTCACCTTACCAGACATCACAGGACTGTGCAATCCCTGTTTGCCAGAACTGCCCTAGCCAAGGCTATGGTTGCCCAGCACCCACCAGCACCCTGAATCCTACCAGTTCCTGTGACATCACGTCTCCAGTGACCTCTCTCTGGCTGGCCTACCTTCTCACATAGGGCTGAAAACATCAGAAAGGTTCTTCCTGAGTACCAAAACCAATCCCTGTCAGGACACCTCAGCTAGACTAGGCTTCCTTCACTACTGCCTGGATGTTAGGTGAGGTCTAGCGTGGCCTGCAAGGCCTCTAGCTGACCCAGCTGTGGAGACTCTGGCCTCCTACTTCCCCAGCTCTCCAAGGCCTGTAACCAACCAACAGAAAAATGGAAGACAAATCTGGGCTGGTCAGCCACAGTGGGCTAAGGACAGCCTGTGGTCGCCATGCACAATACTCAACCATGAGGTGTTCTGCAGGTTTGCCTGACGGCAGATCCATGCTGACAGGGCAGAGTTAAGGGAGGCAAATGGAACAGCCCCCACACAAGTAGCAGCTGACAGGGCAGCCTCCTCCCTTTCCCTGGCAGCTTCTTCAGACACATCTCTGGCTGGCCTTTGAGTCCTGTGTGGCCTTCGAGGGAGGCTGGCGCCCATTCCCTTTGACTAGGCAGCTTTGCCCGGTCCCGTGGTCCTTAGCAAAGAAAGACTCAGGCTGAGGACCCAGAAAGAATTGCATATTGAATGAGGCACAGGGCCAGCAAGCAGCTGTGAGGTGGAGACAGGCAGAGGCCTCAGGCCAGCGGTCAGCAAAGGTTGGAGGGTCTGGAGGCTGGAGACACGAGGGATGCTGGGCTAGAGTGAGAGAGGGAGAGTAGCCAGCCAGTCATCCCAGAGAGCCATTGTGTTCTGTGGCCAGCATACCACAGACCAGGGAGAAACAGAGACGGAGACCAAAGAATAAGAACTTCCGTCTATGCCCGAGGGCCATGAGGTCCTGAAGAGACCCCTCAGGACATTCTTGAAGGAATGTGGCTAAGTTGATCAAGTACTTATCCAGCACACACAAAGTCCTAGATATCATCCCGAATACCACATAATCCCAGAACTTGTGAGGTAGAAGCAGGAGGATCAGAAGTTCAAAAGTCTTCCTCAGCTACATAGCAAAATTGAAGGTGGCCAGGAATACTCAAGAGTGCCTAAAAGAGGGGTGTGTGTATGTGGTTTGTATGAGGGAATCAGAGTCCCTTCACACAGATTCAATATTTCCCTCTCTCCTCCCTAGTTTCCTCCCTCTGGAGATGTCTCACACTAAGTCGCAGCCCAGGACAACATCTCGGCAGAAGAATAGCATGCTGCTACATCTGCCCCACCCCCCAGGGTTGGAGGTACACAACTGAGCTTGAAGCTTCCAAGCCACACGGCCCTATGAGGAAATTGTTAGTGTCTGACCAGTGACTACCAAAAGTTCCTGTCTCTCAGATCTCCCCTTAGGTGGGGGGAACAAGACTTCTTCAGAAAGGCTGAGCTGCCCGTCGTAGGAGGGAAAGAAGCCATCCATGATACTGATGACCAAACAAACCTCTGTGACTTCCTACCCAGAACCTGTGACAACTCAGCTGGGCGCAGCCTCCTCCCGCTATTTTGTTTCCCAGGGAACTCAAATCCTGCAGCTAAACCGGTCCCCTAGCGAGGACCTCAGAGTGGGCCAGGGCATCCACATCATGTCACTCAGGTTCTACTGTGGACAGTATCCTTAAGAAGATTCGCTTAATGCTACTCGGGAGGGAACTGGGAAATGGGGCCGCCTCGGCCATGTGGAAGGGCCTGCCTGAGACTGAGGCTAGCATACAGAAGGGCAGATGTGAAATAAGGCCAGCCAATTATATTGTTGGAGCACCTGGATCTAACCGTACCTGATGCCAATAGAACTGCTGAGCTTCGCAAGAACCAGAAAAGGTCCAAACCAGCTTGCCAAGGCCTCTTCCATCCTAAGAGTTATGCTGTCATTCCACAGCTCTGCTGGCTAGCTCCCAATGGACTTCTGCATGACCCCTCCCCTCCCCCAGCCCTTGCCAAGGCCTAGGGTTTCCTCACTCTACATACCAAAGAACTGGACCCACAGGAAGAGTCTCCGAGTCTCTATCTATCTCAGGCCAGCAGTCAGCAAAGGTTGGAGGGTCTGGATGCTGGGCTAGAGTGAGAGAGGAAGAGTAATCAGTCAGTCATCTTCACAAAGCCCGGTCTTCTCTAGTTTTGTGACCTGGAGCAAGTTACTCAACTTCTCTGAACCTCATGGGGGTAAAAATGGGGTCCATGCCGAGGTTCAACACCCGGAACCACATAAAGGCTCACACCCACGCTCAAACGCTAATCCCAGAAATCCAGCACCTTCTTCTGGCCCCTGTAGGTACTGCATGCACATGGTACACAGCCATACATGCAGGCAAAACAGCCTTATACATTTTTTAATGGGGTCTATGATCCCCACCCCCAAAGGTTGGAGAGAGTTGGGGGATAAGTTTGAGTTTGGGGTATTGGGAGGATCCCCTGCTAGTCAGTAGGGCTATCTACCTGTGGTTCCTTCTGCTTTAGGGCCCAGTGCTTGGCAGTTCTGTACTCCCAAAAGGCTCAAGATTTACTAGGGAACTATGTATGGTTCCCCGTAACAGCAGCTGCATATATCTCCAAGGAGAAGGGATAATCTTCACAGACCTAGAGAAGCAGGTTTTCAGCACCAATTAGGTTGTGCTTACTAGAAAGACCTAGCTAGCTCCCAGTGGTAAAACACAAGCCATGACTTTTGTTTGCCCTGAGCCTACCCCATCCTAGGCTTGGAAGTGTCATAGAGTCACAGGGGCAGCCCACCCCACCACCCATCAGCTGTAGCCAGCAGAGTGGCAGGTTCAGTGCCAGCAGCCAGCAGAGCTGAGATGGCCCTGCCCTCTGTGGAAGGCACAGGCCACACCATGCATGGAGTCCCATTCTTAGTGCGCCTTTGGCAATTCAAACAAAAGCCATTCTTTTTGCTTGACAGGGACCCAAAGGTCCGCCTGCGTCTGTCTCTGCTGTGTAGGGAAAGCAACCACTGGAGATGTCCCAGGGATAACCTGGGCACACACTGGGCCTCCTAAGGGCTCATTCCCTGGGCCTGCCGGGAACCTGGCTGGCAGCCAACAGTGTCCCTTGCGGCGCCGCACCTGGCTCTCTGGGGATTTGTTCTGAGTGACACCTTCAGGTGACAGATCTGAGATCTGAGTCCTAGACAGGCCTTACAGATGGCTGAGGGCAGGTGGAGGAGCCATTGGGGTGGGGGGAGGGGAGCCAGCCCCTTTGTGAGAACAAGACCCCTGAGGCCCCTTTTCTAGGGGTTCTCATTTGGCTGGCCGAAAGCCCCTAGGAAGCAGCCGCTTGCCCTCGCTGGGGCGTGCAGGGCTGAGACTGGAGTCTCAGGTTGCCGGATCACATATTTTCCAAATGACAGTTGCTACAGGCACAGGCTAGCACAGGTAGGGGCTGCTGGCTCTGCTAGGGTAGGGAGGGGGCCCAGATGCCCAGAACTGCCTGGCTTGGTCTTCCTCATGGTCCTAAGAGGAAGGAAATAACTGCTCCATGTGGAGCCAATCTGCACCAATGCCCACTCTGCCACACCCATGTGGCAAGGAGCAGGGGACCATCAGTGGCTCTGTGGTATCAGTGCGGTCAGCCAGGTTTGCTGTGTACCTGCCCCTGGACACCAACTACACAGTTCAGGCTCGAAGCTACCCTCACAGCTGGATTCCAATAATCCACACCATCTGCTAGAGGAAAGGACAGGAACTCCTCTAACTACCAGGAGAGGACATCTAGAAGCTTCTCCCAGAGCTATTCTGGAGTCTGCATGTGACACCCACTGTTTTTTCCAGCACAGTCATCTCTCAGAAGACCTTGGGAGGACTCAACTCTCACAACTGCTTCAGACCTCGCCACCTCTGGTGTCTTTTCTCGCTTTTTAAAAATTACCTTTTTTAGGCGCCTGTAAGATGACTCTCAGCAGGTAAAGTACTTGCAGCTAAGCCTTATGACCTGAGTTCAAATCCCACAGGACCCATGTGGAGATGATTAATTTTTCTAAATCGGCCTCTGATCACCACACGTACACCACTGCATGTGTGCACCCACACACACCCACACACAAATACATAAATAAATGCAAAAATAATTTAATTTCATTGTACAAAAATAATGATGCCATTCTGACATTTCCACACGTCACTGTGCTCTGCTCAGACACAACCCCACTACCCACCTACCATCCTCCACTGCTAACTTCCTGTCGTCATCTTTTCCTATAGATTTCCGGGTGTCTGTGCAAGTGATGTGTTTGCGCTTAGCTGTGGGGTACCTGAGGGACAGACTAAAAATCAGGCACTGAGGTGGGCGGGGCAGGGGGGAGGTCTAGAAAATACCTCTCAGATTCTCCCTTGGGCCTTAAGTGAAGTCATGGTTTGTCCCTATGCTCTCCTGAGAGAAGATGTTATGTCTTGAGGTTGTCAGTCATGACGGATCCAGTGTGAGACAAGAGTTAGCCCAGAAGCTTCCACTCAAAGGAAGTCTCAGGGCTGTCCCCACTCCCACCCCATCTCACCCCCATCCCCCACCATGCACCGATAAGTGTTGCCCTGAGCACCTTGGCTGACAGAAGCATGTGAGTGGTGGTTGTTCTGGATTCCTGGTCCTGCTAGCACTGGTGCCGGTGGGGACCTGGCAGGTGAGTCTCCCCAGCAATGCATTTAAAGGCTGTACTTCTGGACTCTGAGAGTAAGCAGCCTGTACCTTCCGGAAAAACACCCGCAAGTAAAAGATGCTCTAAAGCCTGGGATGAAGAAGGAAAACAAAACAAAACAAAAAAAACCCAAACAAACAAACAAACAAAAACTTCATCCAGAAATGCAGCCACCCCATCATGGAGAGAAAGGGGGTGGTATGTGTGTGTGTGTGTGTGTGTGTGTGTGTGTGTGTGTGTGTAGTGCGGGTCCCCCGCAGGCAGCCCCGGGCACACAACCGGCTTGCTACTTTATGAATTGATTCGAGACTCTGGCCTGATCTCCGGTGACATGTTATTTGGGTAACCTGCAGTTTTCTAGCCACACAGTAATTTTCACCTCCTTCACTGTCAAGCAGAAGACAAGCGTTCACCTTAAGTTGGGACTGCTACCAAAATAGCAGGCGAGGCCTTCTAAACGAAAGTAAGCGCACAAAGGGCCCTGACTGACAGGCACACAATGGGCGCCCCGGTAATGTCCGGGTGTTCAAAGAGGCCCAGGTGGGCAGACGGGAACGGGCTTGTACCCAGGCGCTGCTAAGTCTCCCTCTCCGATTCTCAGGGGAGCCCAAGGCACGAATTAGCAGAGCCAGCCATCGCCAGCCCCTGGAGTTTCTTTCTGCCTAAACCCTTTCTAAATCCCAACAAAAGTCTGATTGCAGTTAAGTTGAGATGGACAGAGAGAGAGAGAGAGAGAGAGAGAGAGAGAGAGAGAGAGAGAGAGAGAGGAAGGAACTCAGAGTGAGCGATTAGGATCGGCTTCCTCTCCTGCTTCCACCTTTTCTCTGCGGATCCTGAGGATGCCCTCTCATCCTTCAGTTCGGTGTAAACAAAATGCCCCCTCCTGGTGACATCAAAGGCAAATGTAAGTGAAAAGTGTGTCTGCAGTCATGCAGACAGGCAGACAGGCCTGGCCTCCCTCAAAGGAGCTCAATTCTGTTTCCTGGCAATAAAAAGGGGGAATTGAAGGTACGCGGAGGACTTGCATGAAGCCCCTGGCTGAACTTAGCTATGCATGAGAGAGAAGCGCGCTGTAGGCCCGAGTGGGACGGCCTGCCAGACCCTGTCAGCTCTCACACTCCCAAGCCGGCCCCTCACCTCTCCAGCAGGGGCCTCTCCGCGGCTCCCTTGAGCTGCGCTCCTACCTACGATCTCATTGTGGCTCGGTGGGTGGCCCCAGGGAAAGCCGGAACAATGAGGAGGCTCAGTCTCCCTCCCACAGAAGGGACCGTGCTCCCTCCGCCTGTGCCTGTTTCGGGAGCCCTAATGAATCAGTGTTTGTAAAAAGATGTGAGCGTCAGATGAAAGGGTTGCGGAGGCCTGCTTGTTAGAGAGGACCAGCGTGCCAGCACCCCAAAGCACCCAGGAGCACTCTGGAACACCCAGAGCACACCCCCACCCCTTGCCAGAACACCCCAGAGTAAGCCACAGCCAGATCACCACTGCCAACCGTTGAGGCAACAGCGGGCCACGTGGCTGAACCAGTCCATCATTCGACAAACCCGCGGCGGGACAGAGGGCCCCGTGCCTAACAGGACAAAGAGACAGAAAGTGGGTTGACTCCCGCGTGTCCCCGTTGTGCTTGGCACCTGTGTTTGGGCGCCGGCTCCCCCACCCAGGTTTCAAGTTGCTGCTTGCCAGTGGGGAAAGATCCACAGGAACTCCTGTGACCTGGAGGGTGGACACCTTTAAGAGACTTGTTCTCTGGTCTGGAACCTAGCCGTAAGGTGGGCAGGGGCGCGGCTCAGCTGCAGCCCAGGGTCTCTGACTTGCCAGACCCAAAGGACAGGACCTGAAGCAATCAGGTCCAGTTGGCAGGCCTACACGATTCAGATTCAGGTGAGAAGGCACACAAGCTAGCTGGAGCCAGCGACTACATGCTGTGCTCTGAATACTCCACCCTACACCCCCTCCCTACCCCTCTCCTCTCCCTCTCCCTCTCCCCTCCCCCTCCATCACCTCCCTCCTCCCTATCCCTCTCTCCCTCCCTCCCTTTCCCCTCCCCCTTCCCCTCCCTCTTCCTCTCACCCTCCTCGTCCCCCTTCCCCTCCCTTTCCCTCTCCCTCTTCTTCTCCCTCTCCTTTTGCCTCTAAACCCCCAATACAACCCCTCTATCTCCAGCCCTAAGTCTATCACTGGCCTGTCCTTGTCACACATCCCCAGACATCAGCTCAAACCTCTCAGAGGTGCTGGGTCACAGATGGCCATAGCTGTGGTTCCAGAGCCAGCCCAGCCCTGCCAAGATCCCAAGGCCTGTCCTGGAGAAAGGAGCAGGCACAGTGGAAACTGAACTCACATACCCACACCCACGCCCACACGTACACAGGCACACACATGCATCTACACACGAAACCAGATATGCGCAAGAACATTATGGCACACGTACATCACATGCATGCACAAGCACACGTGCCTATATGGGCACATGATGCACATGCATGCAAATTCACGCACACACATGTAGACATACTCACACTTCAAACCACGACCACAGAACGGGCTCAGCTTCTTGGGCCGTGGCTTGGTTTTCTGAGTAGCATACATTGTCAAACTAGAATTTCACCTGTACCTGTCCACAAGTTCAATTCAGACACTAGCAATTGTTTTAGTCTGGTTTGGTCTTTTGAGGTAAGGTCTCACTATGCAGCCCCAGGTTAAGGTTGAACTTGAAGCCATCCTCCTGCCTCAGCCTCTCCTGTGCTAAGGTCACAGGCACGTACCACCAGGGCCCAGCAAGTTTTGAATCACACTTTTGTGCACACAGGCTATGTGTTCTGATGCTCACTGCCCAGAGATGAAGTCCTCATCTGGACTGGAAAGGAGAAGCAAGCACCCAGCTGTGCTGACTGACGCTCACAGGTGGACTACAGCAGCCCCTTAGGAAGAACGAGTTCAAGAGGCGGGTGGCCTGAAGGGCACGTGACAAGAACACAGGAATTAGGGTCCCGCCAGTCATGCCGCTCCAACTGACACTAGAGGGCTGGACAGTCTGGGTCTTGGCAGGCATGCCAGCACCGGCAACCGTTTCCATCCTCAGCAGGCCCCGGTGTGAAACGGAGGAACACAGGTCACTCTCAGAAACAAGCACGGAAATGCCGACTCAGCAGAGCAGTCCCCACCCTGACTGAACAGGCTCACCCTCACCCAGCAGCAGCCCTGAGGCCCTGGCCATCCATCAATGTCACCAGCTCTATTCTAAAGGCCGCCTCTGGCTGCAGCTGCTTCAGCCACACAGAGGGTAAGGGTGGAGGGGGGCTCCACGTGGGGCTGGCTGCTGGCAAAGGTGCCCTGGTCAGGATGGAAGATACCCAGCCAGAGGCACATTGATGGCCAGCTGCAGCCCAGGCCCTTTCTGAGGTCACAGCCAGACAAAGGCTTGCTGAAAGAGAGTCCCTCTCTCTGTGGCTTGCTTCTAACCAATGGAATCAGCTAGAGGCTAGAGTTGCTCTAAAACAAGGGACCAGGACACAGGAATCTGCAGTAAGTATGGATCCAGAAGCTTCAGGGCTAGGGTGTGGCTCAGTGGTAGAGCATTTGTCTAGAATCTCCCAGTGAGGGGCTGGGGGCGTGGCTCGGTGGTAGAGCACCTGCCTAGACTCCCTCATTGAGGAGCTGGGGTGTGGCTTAGTGGTAGAGTCCCTGCCTAGAATCACCCAGTGAGGGGCTGGGGGCGTGGCTCAGTGGTAGAGCCCCTGTCTAGAATCCCCCAGTGAGGGGCTGGGGGTGTGGCTCAGTGGTAGAACCCCTGCCTAGAATCACCCAGTAAGGGGCTGGGGGCATGGCTCAGTGGTAGAGCCCCTGCCTAGAATCCCCCAGTGAGGGGCTGGGGGCATGGCTCAGTGGTAGAGCCCCTACCTAGAATCCCCCAGTGAGGGGCTAGGGTGTGGCTCAGTAGTAGAGCCCCTGCCTAGAATCCCCCAGTGAGGGGCTGGGGGCATGGCTCAGTGGTAGAGCCCCTGACTAGAATCCCCTAGTGAGGGGCTGGGGGCATGGCTCAGTGGTAGAGCCCCTGCCTAGAATCCCCCAGTGAGGGGCTGGGGGCATGGCTCAGTGGTAGAGCCCCTGACTAGAATCCCCTAGTGAGGGGCTGGGGGTGTAGCTCAGTGGTAGAGCCCCTGCCTAGAATCCCCCAGTAAGGGGCTGGGGGCGTGGCTCAGTGGTAGAGCCCCTGCCTAGAATCCCCCAGTGAGGGGCTGGGGGCATGGCTCAGTGGTAGAGCCCCTGCCTAGAATCCCCCAGTGAGGGCCTGGGGGCGTGGCTCAGTGGTAGAGCCCCTGCCTAGAATCCCCTAATGATGGGCTGAGTGGGAGTGAAACTCAGTGCTAGAAGCCCTGCCTAGCATATATGTAAAGCATTGGGTTTCATTTCCAGCACTAGGTTGGGACCATACGTTGGGGAAAGAACCTTCTCAGTGTCCCTGACTCCTTGGGTCCAGGTGCTCCAACCCTGTTTCTCTGGGTGTGAGCCTGCAGTTAGAGGCCAGAGTGGCCCCTGCCTCTGCATCCATGTTTATTGCTGGATCTGTTTGAGAGCTTTGATCTTGGTTTATGAACCTTCTCCTCTGCATGCCCATTCCTCACTGTGTGTATGGAGGCATCCTTGTGGATGGGATTGGGGGACCTATCCCTGTCCTCATGAGGTCACTCTAGTCCAACCCTTCTGTCCAGGGCTCTTAGTTTTAGGACACACGGGAACAGAGTCATGGCAGTAGGTCTCTTTGAGAGGCAATCCCAGGCTGGAAGGGAATGGTTGGGGATTCCCTGTGACTGCTTTGTACTTCCAGACACCAGCTCTTAAGACTTTGGAACCCAGTACCCAAAGTGATGCTTTCTGTATGCTAATGAACTCTTGGTGGCAGAGGACCGCAGGTGACTATTCACCAGAAGCAAAGAAGTTTGAAGTTCTGGGAGCCAGAGGGGAGAACAGCTAAAGGCGCATGGGTGGCCAGTGAGAGAACCAACCATGCCCATTCAACAAAGCCTCCACAAAAATCTCAGCCACATGTATGCCTGGATCTCTTTTTTCCTCCAGGTACCAGGGATAGTGGTGGGGCTAACCATGTTTAAAAGAAGGGACTTTGGCTCTCTCCCAGCTGTCCTGATTTGCTCAGGGATGGCCGGCCATGTTTATGCCTGGGACTTCCATGTCCACAACTCTTTTTAGCCCTCCCCCACTCCCAGCAGCTACCATCAAGGGGAGGGAGAAGCTCTTCCCGGAGCAGCAAGGCATAAAAGGCTAGTCACTAGCCTCAGCTGTTCCCAAGGCTGACACTTGAGAGCCTGACTTAGTTATTTTTTATCCATTAAGTAATCCTACTAGAAGCCAGAGAGAAACCAAGCCTACCTTGAGCAGGGCCAGGAGGACTGTTGCAATCAAAGGTCATGCTAAGAGTGACTTCAGGCCCTGCCGTCGTCCCAAGCCAGCTTCTGAATGGAATTAGGACTTGGAAGAAATGCTCAGATATCCAAATTGAGCACTTGGCCGCTATGCAGATCTTGGGGCAGATCCTTGTTGAGAAAGACCAATAGGTACTCAGTGCACCTGGGTCTTAGCCCTGAGGTCCCCTTTCCCAGTCTGGTTCTTCACCCACCCAAGGCTCTTGTCCTATCTTCAGAATGAGATCTGCTGGCTGGAGCTCAGGTACGTTAATTACTGGTTAAAGAACCCGGAGATGCTCACAGCAGGTGTTCAGCAAAGGTGGATTTCAGGTCATGCCTGCAGAAGGGTCACAGACCTGAGGCTCTGGGGAGAAAGGCTTGGTGTCCAAGAACTCTGCAGTCAGGACCTCTAAGACTCGTCTTGGAAAGGCTCTACTTCTGGCACTATCTTCAACTGAATAGAGCCCCAAAGCAGCCCCAAAGCAGCCCCAAAGCAGAGGCACATTGAAAATAATCTACACACACACACACGAAAGAATCATCCCAGGAATGGAAGACTTTGCAGTGTGTTGGCATTTCTGTTCTCTGTTTCTCTCATGCATTAAAGTATTGGGGCTGCCAGCTCCACAACGTGGAACTATGTCTCCAAATTGTCAAACCTTTTAACACAGAACTTCACTCATCTGTCACAGAGAAGGTAACCATTTGTTGCATGGATGGTGAGTGGATAGAAGGAGGAGAGGGTATACAGACAGATGGATTGGTCAAAGGGATGGAGGGTGGATGGGTGGATGGGTGGATCAATAGATAGTTGGATGGTGGGTAGGTGGGCAAGTGGGTGGGTGGTCGTTAGATTAATGTATGGGTAAATGGACAGATAGATGGTAGTGGGCAGGTAGTTACTTGAGTGCTGGATGGTTGGATGGTTATGGATAGATGAATGGAGAGTTAGGTGGTTATGTGGTTTGTGGGTAAATGGATGGATGGGATTGGTAGGTAGGTCAATGAATGGACAGAAGCAGACTTGTCTAGCCCATATGGGTTCTGAATACCAAGCAGATAACCTTTAAACTGAGCCATTGGAAGAAGAATCTTAGTCAACAGATCCCTGCCTCAGTTTCCCTACTGAGTCTTATATCCTTTTCTCCAAATAGTTCCCCTCCCACTATCTAAACTGAGCCATTCCCTTTTGAAAAAGTAACCAAGGCATCCTATCTTGTCTATCTCTCTTTCCTCACTGCCCTGTCCCGCTGTCCTCTGGACAGAAGCCAACCACATATATAGTATTTTCCCCACGTGTAGATTAGAGGTCAAGTCCCTCCCACAGCCTTGACCTGTGTCCCTGCCCATTGGGTTTAGGCCTAGCATGACCAAAATGGGATCTTCAGCCTTTCTCAAATGTTTGAGACATACCCCCTCTTCCCTCTTCCCACCTGCCCCACCAACAGCTGCATCCTCCTCAGTCCTGTGATGTTTTGGGAACATCTGGAGAGAGACACAGAGGCTGAATCCCATGAGCCTAAGGTGTCAGTCATGATCAGTTCAAAGTGTTCGCAGAGTCCCAACCTCAAACCTCTAGCAGGTCCCAGCCGCCATGGTGGGAAAGAGATCTTAGCCCAATCCTGAATCTTCCCTGCACTGAAGGGACCAAAGCCCGATCTGGTCTCCAGTTCAGGACACTCTCCCTGCACACAGCCTCACCTCCCAGCCCTGCGGTGCCTCAAGATGATAGTTTGAACCATAAGCGGGAATATTTAGAATTACTGCCTTGTGTCAAGGTGTTACAGAACCCTGTCCGATGTTCTCTGCAGGTATTTGTGCATGTGCACATGTGTCTGCAAGATCATGTTTGTATGTGCATAGGTGCATGTGAGAGCCAGAGAGCAACATTGGGCGACTCACCACTGAAACTGAAGCCCACTGATTGGTTGTTTGGCCATCCATCCCCCAGTGACCCTCCCTGCCTCCCCATACCCAACACTGGGATTACAAGCATGTGCTACCACCGCTGGGTTTTTTTTTTTACATAGCTTTTGAGGGGATCAAGCTCAGGTCCTCACGCCATTTCCCAAGCCCTCCCTTGTCTACTTTCCAACTGGAGCCAGCTGGCTACAGCGTCAAGCAGGCTTTTCTGAATTACAGAGTATTTTTCCCCAGCAAGCTCAGCCTGTGGGCCTTGGCCCCAGAAATAGGACACTGCTCAGTGCCCCTCCCTGAGGCCCCCTGGAATCTAAGGTATGTGGCCCTGGTCAGGGTCCCAAGGGTCCTGATACCCCATACCCAGTCACAAAGCCTTCCAGCAGAGAGGCAAGACCCCGCCTGCCTCCAAGAGCAGTGGCCACTTGTGTTAGGAAAGCTTGGGGTCCTAGCAGGGTAGGTGGCCTCTCTGTTCAGCTGCTCTGAGCCTTAAGGGTAGGGGGACTTCACAGAGTGACCACAGAATCACTTGGCCCCTGCCTGTCACTCTGTCTCAGAGTGACAGGACAACATCAGTGAGCTGAAGAAAGACAACAGACAGCAGCCATCTCCCTAACAAGCTCCCTCTCGGTCCCCACTTCTCTAGGAAAGCGAGTTCTCACTACCACCTCTGCCGCCCACCTTTAAGTCTTGGGCTGAGACTCAGTCCTCTAGCCAGACCCACCAGCATCTGGGCGGGTCCACGAGATGAGGAAGGATCACAGAGTCCCAGGGGGCTGAGGCTCCTCCCTCCCCAGGGCCTGCGCCATCTAGTCAAAGGTCAGAAGGTGCTGGATTTGACGTGTAAGGACCTGAGACACGGGAGCTGGGAGAAACCCCCAGATGGCAGAGCAGGATACTAGGCTGAGCTCAGGGACGTGGTCTGAAGGCCTGGATATAAGGTAGATGTAAGGTAGATCCAGGCAACTCATGAGGGCCACAAAGGTCCCCTGAGCACTCTGTGTCGGCTGAGCCCTTGAACACGGACCAAAAGGGACCTGAAGGTCAAGTATCCACTGGGTCCCTGCTTCTCACCCGCTGCTGGGTTTGTCTCTGGCAGAAGCCCCACCCCATGTAACTCTCATCCTCTGTCTCACCGCCTTCTGATCCCGAAACCTTCCTGTATCTACCTCGGTCCCCACAGCCTATGAAATGGGCAGGTGAGGGGCCACATGTGGATAGCTCCAATCCATCCTAACTAATCTAAATTAAAATAGGAAACTCAAAACAGGAACATTCATGAGCAAGCTTTCTATGGATTTCTGGAGACCTAGACACAATCAAAGCTCTTCTTGTGAAAACCAGAAACAGAGCCAGCCTCATTGTCCACAGCACAGGGTACAGAAAGAATGAGCAGCTATGTCTACACCAGGGGCTCAACCCTGAAAAGAAGGAGCCTGCAGTGTGATGGGAGAAGACAGATTTTTTTTTTTTTAATGTCACCATGTACAGAGAAAATAAAAAAATGCCGACGAGGCACCCCAGACCCTGACTCAGTAGAGTACTTGCCTAACATGCATGAGTGTTGTAAAAAAAAAAAAAAAAATTAACAAATCTTGGTGAGGGGTTCCTTCACACCTTAGACCATTTATGTTCCCAGATGAAAGAAATACACAAGCCAGGCAGTGGTGGCGCACGTCTGTAATCCCAGCACTTGGGAGGCAGAGGCAGGCAGATTTCTGAGTTCGAGGCCAGCCTGGTCTACAGAGTGAGTTTCAGAACATCCAGGGCTACACAGAGAAACCCTGTCTCAAACGGGAAAAAAAAAAAAAAAAAGGAAAGAAACACACACATAGCCTTATATTTTAATATGTCTTAAGCAATCTACCACCTATCTATAACCCAAGTGATTGTTTACTACACTTTGTTTGGACTGCTTGTAGCTCAACCAGGCAGCTCTCTGGGCCATGTTCTCTTGGCCCAGAGGCCACGGTGACTCTTCTTGCTTGTCTATCCCATGGCCGTCTCTCTTCCCTTCCTTGCTTGTGGTCTCCTACCCAGGAAACCCCTATGTCTCTTCTGCCCGGGAGATGGCTGCCGGCATTTTTATTTACTAATCAGAATTAATTGGGGGCCAGGTTCTCTCAGGCTATGTGCAGACTTCAAATCTTGGAGACCAGCACTTAGCATTACAATGAAGAGTAAAACACAAAAATCTCAGGGCATAAGAGTCTTAAGTTTGATCCCCCAGCACCACATGAACTGGGTATGGTACTTTACACTTATAATCCCAGTAGGTAGAAGAAGCACAGGCAGAAGCACAAGGTCTGGGCAGGGAGATGGCTCCCTGGATGAGAACATTTGCTGTGTAAATCTGAGGGCCTGAGTTTGAATGCCAGCAGCAACATAAAGGGCTGTGCATGGTCTCACACACCTATTATTCTACTGCTGTTGGGGGTGAGGTCAGAAAGGCTGCAGGGCAAGTTGGCTGCCGGCCCAGCTCCAGACTCAGTGAGAGATCCTGTTTCAAGGGAGTAAGGCAAAAGGATAGAGCAGAACACAGTGAGCACTGGCACATGTACACATGTGCCCATGTACACATGCATGCACAAGTTCAAGGTCATCCTCATCTACTTAGAGAAATTTGAGGTCAGTCTAGACTACATAAGACCCTGTCTCCAAAAAAAAAAAAAGAAAGAAAAAAGAGAGAGAGAGAGAGAGAGAGAGAGAGAGAGACAGCAAACATAAATTAGACACACAGCAGGGGCACCCTTTGTGGAGACACAGGATTGTAAACGTGGGTGGTGCTGTAAACTGTGACAGGGCTCATCCCCCCCTGAACCAAGTACGGGTATATACATGCACTGTCATGTATATACATGTCAAAGTATATGCATTAAGTATGAGCAGAATTTAATGATTAAGAGTAATGTCTGCTCTTCCAGAAGATCCAAGTTCCAGGAACCCGTATAGTGACTTGCAACAGTCTATAATTCCAGTTCCAGGGGATCTGATCCCCCACAAAACACACACACACACACACACACACACTCACACACACACACACACACACACACACACACATACACACACTCACACACACACACACACTCACACACACACACATACACACTCACACACATAAACACACACACTCTCACACACACACACTCACACACATACACACACACACACACACTCACACACACATACACACACACACATATACACACACACACTCACACACACACACACACACCTGGCTTCTGTAGGCATTGGGCACACATGTGGTGCACATACCTATATGTAGGCAAGACATCTTGTGGTAGCTACTCCTGACTGTCAACTTAACTACATCTGGAATGAACTACAATCCAGAGGTGGAGGGCACACACCTGTGATCCAGATCCTGCGGCTGGAAGACACAGGCTTCTGATCTGGATCTTGACATGGGATGGTACACAATTTTGATCCAGATCTTGAGGCATAGTGGCCATGAAAAGCTTAGGCCCAGGCAAGGCAGTACACATCTTTAATCCCAGGAGACTGAGACAAGCAGATCTCTGAGTTCAAGGCCAACATGCGACAGAGCAAGTTCCAAATCCAGGCATGAAGGTTCACACCTTTACTCTAGGCCACACCTTCTACTGGAAGCCTACATGAGGGGAAGAGGAAGGAAGACTCACTCTTACCCTGCTTGCACTCACTCGCCAGCACATCTGTTGGAACCTACTTCTACAGAAGACCAGCTGAAACAACTAGCCTTGTGGGACTGAGCAACTATTAGATTCTTGGACTTCCCATTCATAGTTGCCCATTGTTGTGTTAGTTGGACTGCAGACTATAAGTCATCAAAATAAGCTCTCTTAATATATAGAGACATTCCATAGGTACTGTGACTCTAGAGAACCCTAATAGACACCTAGATACATACACTAAAAATAAATCTTTTTTAAAGAAAAGTATGTGATGGTTGCTGAACATCAATTTCAAGTCAATAAGTCTGCTTTTGAAAGGGACATGCTCCTGGGATAAGGGGTGGAGAGAGGAAAAAATGGCCACAATCTTTACTGCCGCAGCTCAAATAGGCAATCAAATAAACACAGGCAAACGGTTGTGGACTTTGAGGGTGGGACATTTACACAGCACCGTGCAGTGGTAAAAGTTCTCGATACTGGAGCTGGGAGCTGCTTCAGGGCATTGAGCACTTGCCAAGCAAGTGTGAGGATGTGAGTTCAGATGTCCAGCAGACAGGTAAATACCAGGTAGGTGTGGCAGCCCGCCTATAATCCCAGCACCCCGGAGGAGACGATGGGAAATCCCCAGGACAGGCTGGCTAGCCAGCCTAGCTAAATCCATAATCTCTAAGTCCCTCTGAGAACCCCTGCCTAAAGCATCAAACTCCAGCTTCCACGCATACACATAAACCTGTGCATGTACATGCACACACATGCGTGCGCGCGCGCACACACACACACACACACACACACACACACACACACACACACGCAAAATAATCCACATCACTCAACTATTGTCCAGTGCTTCATTTGAAACTTTTAGGACCTCCCTCCCTGGGCTTGTATAACTATTCCAAAATAATTTTTAAAAGCTTTTAATACGCCGGGTAGTGGTGGTGGTGCATGCCTGTAATCCCAGCACTCTGGGAGGCAAAGGCAGGCAGATTTCTGAGTTCAAGGCCAGCCTGGTCTACAGAGTGAGCTCCAGGACAGCCAGGGCTACACAGAGAAACCCTGTCTCAAAAAAAAAAAGCTTTTAATACATTTATTTATTTATTTATTTATTCATTTGCATATGTGTGTATGTGTGTGCACATGTGCACAGGCACTAGTCACATGTGTGTGCAGAACTAGAGACTTTGAGTAGTCAGGTCTTTCCTTCCACCTCAAACTCGGTTCATCTGGTCTGGGCTCAAGTTGAGTCACCACACTGGCCCACGAATAAAATATATTTGAAATGTACTTAAATACATTTACAATTGCATACTTATTGTATAAATAAGTCAGATATAAAAACCTAGAAAGCATTGGGTAGGGCTTTCTATAGTTTCTGCATAAACACACAAAAACCTTTTGTTTGACAAAAAAATTTGAGGGATTAAATAGATATGTAACAAAATGAGCAAGCATTTTCACATTCTCTGGTAGTCAAAGGGTTAATGACTCCTGATATATAAATAGGTTCTGCAAATAAAGAAAAGGGCAAGCATTAAAAGAACAGAATGAGCCAAAGAAATGAAGAAATGACAGAAAGAGGAAATGCCAACAGTCTTTAATCATACAAAACACGCTCAGAAAATAGCCTGTGGAAAAATTTTAAAACTGAAGCATTTTTGTCTTTCAGAATGTGAATAAAAATGAATATTTCGGTGTTAAAATAAAAAAAAAAACTTTTAAGTGTGGTTCAGGGCACCAACTAAGTGACTTAGTTTTCAATTATAATTTTTATGAGAACTTAGTACATGCAAATATTTCCCAAACTGACAATATAACATTACTGAGGGCAGGGAGGGGCTGGGGGCATGGCTCAGTGGTAGAGCCCCTGCCTAGAATCTCCCGGTGAGGGGCTGGGGGTGTGGCTCAGTGGTAGAGCCTCTGCCTAGAATCCCCCAGTGAGGGGCTGTGTGTGTGTGTGTGTGTGTGTGTGTGTGTGTGTGTGTGTCTCAGGGGTAGAGCATCTATAGAGAGTCTCCTAGCAAGGGGGTGGGTGCATGGCTCAGTGGTACAAATACCAAAGATTTTTTTTTAAAGAATGAATTATCTTACTTTTAAATTTTAACTGCAAGTGGCAGTACATTATATTCAATTCAAAAAATATATGACTAAGCCTAGCATCACCTGTCTCTTTTTAGCTTTTTAATGTGAGGGTGAGACACTTTATGCCAGCTATCAATCTACTCATTTTTAACGATTATTTATCCATTTATTGCTGTGCACATATATGCATACCTGTTTGTGTGGGTGTGTGCACATGCGCCTGCATGTATGGAAGGCAATTGTTGATTTCAGGTGTCTTTCTCAGTCTCTCTCTCTCTCTCTCTCTCTCTCTCTCTCTCTCTCTCTCTCTTTTTGAGGCAGGATCTCTCAGCAAACTTGGAGCAAACCTCCAAGCTGTTCAGTAATCTCGGAAATCTACCTGCTGCCCAAGTATGAGATTATAAAGTCATGCCCGACACCCAGACTTTTATATGGGTGCTAGGGGTTTAAACTTAACGAGCAAGTACTTTCCCCACCTAGTCATCTTCCCAGACCTCATGTATCTATCAATTTACGTCATTCTCTCCTTCCCCCAATCCTTCCTCTTCTTCTAGGGAAGAAAGCCTAGCTGGGGGGCGGGGGAGGGGGTGGGGGGACCTGGCTGTTGAGTGAAATTTCCAGGCTTCGAGCCTTGCTGCCCATCCATGCTTCCTAACTATCCTGCAAGGGAAGGGATAGGTCTCCTGATCTAGCATCACTCAGAAGGAAGTGGGCCTCCCAATAATGGCCTTTATGAGTTAAAAGCTTGAGTCACCTAGACTTGACCTGTTCCTGAGGAAATCACATTGCCCTCCATCCCTCTTGTCCTCTGAGGGGTGGCCCCTGGGGCCTCCCAGGAGAGATGACCAGATTGGCCATTTAACTGGACTCAGAATCACATCCAAAGTAAACAAACCTCTTGCCTAGAGTTTCTGATTTTCCCAGACTCGGAGTCCAGATTCTCCAAGCAAACTTAGTACCCAGAGCCCGGCAGAAGGTGGCCAACCTGGGGTCTCCAGGATTCAGTGGCCATCCCACAGCCCAGGAGACACTGAAGCCACACCTCTAACCAAGCCCAGCAGAGCCCTTTTAATTTGTGATGACATCACCCAGCCATGTCTGGAGAAAAATCCCTGCTCACAGGAAGGTGACATTTGTGGTAATCCCAGAATAGTCCCAAGAGCTGTGCTCCACCCTGAACCTCCTGGAAGCCACGCCTATGAGGACAGAAATCTCAAAGCCCCAGAGCCTTTGGTGCTCCAGTGGGAACATGAGGAAACTTCCAGAAGAGCCATTAAGTCATAGCATCTAGGATCCTGTGAGAAACATTTGCACAGGGAAAGAAGGGATTAAAAAAAAAAACAAAAACTAATGGGTTGGGGGTGGGGATTTTGCCCTAGAGCTTCAGAGGGAACCAATCCCAGGACACTTTAGTGAGACTGCCTCCAATGAAAGAGGCTTAGTTCCTGTCACTTGTAGTCCTGCTTATGACAGCCTAGGAAAGCATACGTGGTCGCCACAGAGCATTGGCCTGTGTAGGAAGGACCCCAGCCACTATGGTCCACATCCAAACAAGGGAAAGACTATTATTACTGTTGTTGAGAGACCCTGAGCCAAGAACTCGGGATCTGTCCAAGGTCCCAGCTGCCCAGAATAGGGACATTATAAAGGGGCCTTGGCCAAGGAGCTCTGTGTCTTTGTCCCTTCCATCCTGTGTTCATGGAATACTCCGGTTCTTGCGCCACACTCCTGGGGTGCTCAAGAACTGAATGGAGTTTGTAGAGGACTGCCTGGTACAGATCACAGTAGGCCTGGGAGGTAGAAAAGCTGAGATTGACCTGTACTACCAGGGCCTGGCTGCTCAGCAGAGTCCCTCACAAGTCTCCTCAAGAGTCGACAGCTTTTGTATGGCCATGAGGCAAGGACTGGCTAACCATCACTCCTTGCCTGCTCAGCTGACCCTACCCTGGGCCCCAAGGGAAGACATGAGTATTGAAAATTCCCTCCCCTGCATATGGAAAGAGAGGCACAGGCTGGCTTAGGATGGTGCTGTTGGGAACAACATTGCCCCCTGCTATTCCTCACTGTGAGGGAGGAACATGGGGAAGATGCAGGAGACACTGATGAGAGAACAGGTCATGAGTTCTACACCAGTCCCTCTCTGGGGACCTTCAGTGTTCCCTTCCAGCCAAGCTTTTGCTCTGGGTGCCTGCAGGCTGGGCTCGGAGGCCTGTTCAGTGACGTGAAGTGTTTACAGTTTTCCAGGACCAGGCTCACAGGAACACAGGATGTCTCTAAGAGTATATGCATACCTGACGTCTGAGGGGAGGAAGCTTCAGCATGCAGGATGCCTCCGCCAAATCCACAGAGGTATGTGGTAGACAGTGCCAGGGTGGCCTCAGCTCTAGGCTGGCCCTTTTGGGCCATTACCTCTCCCACCAGCTGTAGTCTATCCATCCAAGGGGATACCAGAGCCCTGGAAGAAGTGGAGACAAAAGGCACACATGTGCCTATATGCCTGTGAGAGACACTCCAGGGCCCAGAAAGAGCCTACTTTAATTAAAGCAAGCTTGTAAATCAGGTACCATGCTTATACACCTATGGAGTCATCCTTGGGTGTTAGAGATACTCTAAACACAGTACTAGGGATTGAATCTGGGTTCTTAAATATGCTAGTCAAGTGCTTTCCTACTGTGCTATCTACCACACCCCTAGCCATCCAAGAACATGTGTGTGTGTGTGTGTGTGTGTGTGTGTGTGCCCCAGAGGTCTATGTAGGGTCACTTCCTTATTTTCCGATGAGTTGCCCTGTCTCTGCTCTCCAGTACTGGGATTGCAGGCATGCACGGCCAAGCCCGATTTTTACATAGGTTTGGGGGATGCAAATTCATGTCCACATGTTTGCCTGGCATGTGCTCTACTGATGCAGCCATCTCCCAGACCCTTCAAGCAGCTTTTGCATACAAACTCACACCCACAGTAGATGTGGTAAGAGAGGTCTGGCAATCACCCTAGATCCTAGGTAAATGGAAGCATCAAAAAATTAAGGACAAAGTCCCCAAGGCCACATAGGCTGGTGACAGAATTGCTAGCTCCTGACCCTAGATCAGGCTGCTCATTATTTAAATTAAACAAATTCACCTCACGGTTTGGAGTTTTGTTTTGAATTCATCCTGAAAGGCACAGGCCTAGGCTGAGAAGATTCGTGCCTATGGGGCTAGCAGATGCCCAGTGGGAAGAGGTCCGTGATCACAGGGGCCTCTGGTACAGCTCAGCTCTGCCCCTCAGACCCCACACAGGGCACAGGCTTCTTCACAGAGAAATCTTAGTCTGACGTGGGTCTACCAGACTTTTGCATCTACCTAGCACTGTTTTCCAGTCTACGAAACAGGCAAATCTGCATGCCTCAGAGGCCCTCACACGAAAGCTCCACACAAAACCTCTCACAGAGGAAGGTGCTCAGTTGGTGTCTTAGTCAGGGTTTCTATTCCTGCACAAACATCATGACCAAGAAGCAAGTTGGGGAGGAAAGGGTTTATTCCGCTTACACTTCCATGCTGCTGTTCATCACTAAAGGAAGTCAGGACTGGAACTCAAGCAGGTCAGGAAGCAGGAGCTGATGCAGAGGCCATGGAGGGATGTTTCTTACTGGCTTGCTTCCCCCTGGCTTTCTCAGCTTGCTCTCTTATAGAACCCAGGACTACCAGCCCAGGGATGGCACCACCCACAAGGGGCCCTCCCCCCTTGATCACTAATTGAGAAAATGCCCCACAGCTGGATCTCATGGAGGCACTTCCCCAACTGAAGCTCCTTTCTCTGTGATAACTCCAGCCTGGGTCAAGTTGACACACAAAACCAGCCAGTACGGTTGGTAAAGCACTTGTTGAACAAGCCTAAGGATCTGAGTTTGATCCCCAGAACCTACATAAAGATGCTCTGGTTGAGTGGGTATACACTTGCTATCCCATCTCTGGGATGGTGGAAGGTGCTAGTCTTGGGTTCTATAAGATGATGGAGGAATCTCTGGAGCTCACTGGCCAACTTTGCTAGCTTGCTCAGCAAGTTCTGGCCCAATGAGAGACTCTGTTCCAAAGAACATTAGATGGTGCCTAAGGAATGACACCTGAAGTTGTCAGGCCTCCCCACACATGAAGTGAGTACACGTAAACACAGGAACACGAAACTTCATCTGGAAGCTTCACTGAGGACTTCAGCTAGGCTCTAAAAACAGATACATATATGCCATCACTTGAGCCTCAGATTCCCCAAATTTGAGTAGAGATAACAAGGAAGCTAATGGTGCACACTGCTATTTTAAGCCCAGCTCCTGTCCCATCCCTGGCAGAGACAACCGAAATAGCTTCCTAATGCAGAAGCTAGGCTGGAGGGTTGAAGGGTTGACCATCCTTTTCGTTGGAGACAAAACCTCCCATGGGGGCTCCCGGGAAAGAGCCCACTCCTTACCTCCTCCCACACCCCATGGGCAGCCGCAGGGACATGTCCTGGCCACCCGCCAGCTCCCAGACATGCCTGTGGTGATTCCTGGAGCCCAGCCAGATGCTGTCACACGCCCCAGGGGCCCCTCCGCATTCTTGGCTTTTGTTTCCAATGACGTGGGATGCTCTGGGAAGGGGGAGTCTGCAGGGAGGTGGGGGCTCTAGGGAGCCTCTTGCAATGACAAGACCTGGGGCTCTTATGCTTGTACCAAGAGGCCCAGCCCACATACGATTGCTGATTTCCACTAGGGAAGTCAATAGTGGTGGCAAAGAGACAAGAGGGAGGGGCGAGTACTGGGTGCCACTCTGTGCACATGTGATAAGGCACAGGCTGGGTGTAGAGAAAAGAGATGGGCCCAGTGCCAAGCCATAGGGGCTCAGTGGTTGGCAGGAACAGGAGGACCAAAAGATGTCCGTGAGCTCCAGGCCAGCTGGACACAGCTGGACACAGCTGGCAGAGTCACCAGGAGGCTTTCTGCTGCTCCAACCTGGAGGGGATTAGCTCCATCCCTGGCTGCCCCAGCTGGTCAAGGGTGAGCCTTCAAGGCCTGGCAGGGTCCAACTTACCCCGCTGGGCCTCCCTTCGGCACTTTGGTTAAAAGACAGGAACAACTATGCCCTATTTATATCCCTGGCTTCGCCATCCAAGGTCTATGTCCCCGTAGCCTGTGAAAGAATTCCACTCCTATCTGTTTACACCTAAACTAAATGTTTCCTTAGCTCCAGTCTGCTTGCTGGCAGTGAACTTGGGACTTGGGCACCTGTGAGTTCAGGTCCAGCTGCTAGAGTGGGCCCTGCTCCTTGGCCACCAAGGGAGGGCTTGGCTTGGGCCATCCCTAGGCAGTGGGCAGAAGCAGGGCTATGCAAGTGACCAACCTCCCTCCCGACCCCTGCCACCACCTCGGTCCCATGACTTCCTTTAGGTTTTCTGTATCTGTTTTTATCTATGGGTAGCCTCATGCCTAACAGGACCAAATCCTGGGAAAGGGTGTTTAGGTGGGTCTTCAGCACACAGATGCCTCCTGGTCCACTCTTTGGTCACACAGATCCTCTCCCAATGAGAGCTTTGGCCTTTCTGCTCCTTGACAAAGGCTCTCTCCTGCTCTGCCCACTGCCACAGATCACCCTGGAAACCCCAAGTCAATAGGATGAAAACACAAGCTTTGACTCCAGAGGCTCATGGGGGCAAAACGCGAGATCTTCCAGTTCCCCCGAATCTTTTGCTCTTGGCAGGTAGAATTTGGAGAATAGGATGTTCAAAGCTCTTTGGAAGAATAAAAACCAAGCCCCTTCCCTTGGATGGGGACCAGTCCTCAGCTGTCACACTAGGCTCAGGGTTTTCCCTCAGAAGATACATATGGATGAAGGGACCGAGAACTGAAGCCTTGGGAGAAGGGTGCTAATGAGTATTTTCCAAACGGATGTGATCCAGTGTCAGTCTCGGCTGCAATTTTCCACACCGGTGTCCATGAACCCTGGCCTTTCCAGTGGCCGCAAGCCTCTGGGCTTAGACATTCTTCTCAGAAGGTCACCAACAAACCTTGAGGTGACCAAAGGAGCTAGACTTGAAGCAAGAGCCAGAACATTGATAAGATGGGGAGCCTGTTGAGGGCCACTGAAGATGCTCATGAGATGGTCTCATGAAGCCAGCCAGCCCTGACATCCTCTCTTGCCTCTTACCGCAGCCTGAGAGCCTCTAGGAGAATCTAGAAATGCCTGGGAGGCCTGAGCCAGGTACAGGAGAGTCTAGAGTTGTCCCTTGGCAGCTGCTAGTTACCTCCCTAGGCCCTGAGTGAGCACCTTGGACCCACTTAACTCAGACAGAGAGACTTGGGGACAATGTGCTTATTGCACAACCACATTGCTACTGGCAATGTGAGACCATACAGCAGCTGGGTAACTATCCAGATCTCTCTCAGAAGTCTACAAGTGGTTCTACAGGCAGGACACACAGGCAGACATGCCAGATAGTCAGAGGGGCCCATTGGCTGGGCCCCGAAAGCAGACACATGGCTGTAAGGTTTTTATCCCCAGCACGGGCAGCTCCTGCTCACTGGTGTAGCAGTCCCTCACCTCAAGGCACTAGAGACTACGCTGGGTCCACGCTGGGTCCACGCTGGGTCCACAGGTCCACCCGACACCCCAGCCCAGGGCCTGTGCTCCCATGCAGAGCTGCAGAGAGGGCATGACTGAACCTCCACACACCTCCCCCAGGGCAGGGCTCTGTCTGCAGTGCTCAGGCACCACTCAGCCCTGTGGGAAGGAGAGAGGAAAAGAGAGGGAGGGAGGACAGAGGAGGCAGGGAAAAAGAAGACAGAGAGATGAAGGGGGAGGAGGATGAGGGATGGTGGGGGGGAGGGGATAGAGGAGGAAGGAGATGGAACAGAGAGAGAAGGAGAGGGAGAGAAGGAGAGAAGGAAGAATTTGGAATGAGGAGGCAAAAGGGCAGAAGAAAGGCAGAAAGATTGCCTGCTAGTTGTGGCCCCCCGGAACTGGTGGACTCGTCTACAATATACTCCCAACCAAAAACTCAGAGAACACAGGAAAAAAGAAGGAAAGCTGGTAAGAGCCAGAGGACAGGGGAGTTGGCTGTGAGAACGTGTCTCCTAGGGACTAATCAGAAGCTACCCCTAGTCTTACCAGTGTGACCATCCAACCACGAGCTGAGCACGGGTGACAACGGACATGCCAGACTGGACAAGGAGGAGCCTTTGAGGCCTCAGTCCTAGGAAAGAGCCACAGGCAACTGAGGAAAACTGAGTGGGAGAGGTGATCTTCCCTGAGGAAGAGCACACCAATCGGTTGTTTAGCGCCCAATGGTCAGCCCTTAGCATATGTGTGCAAGTAGCATTGTAGGGACTCAACAGGTTATATTTAGGCAAATAAATGTATATAATATATAATATATACATTAATATGGACATGTATATAATGTATGCATACATGTGTATAATATATACACATACATATATTATATAATATGCATACATATATGTATACAATATATATACATACATACATGTATAAATATGCATGCAATAACAGTGAGAAAAGAGTCAATGAATTTGAGAGAGAGAGTACTGAGGGGTATGAGGGAGGATTTGGCAGGAGGAAAGGAAAGGAGAAATGTTATAATTAAATTATAATCTCAAAAATAAATAAACAAACAAAAAAGAAAGTCTGGCTACTGGCCAGGGGTCCCATAGGACTGATCACTTTGGGGCAGGTCAAGGGAGTTGGTTACCTAGCAACAGCAGAAAATAGGAGGTCACCAAGCAGAAGGTCCAATTTGGGGGACATAGCCCAGGTGAGGGCAAAGAAGCCCCAGCCTTCTCTCTCCCTTTGATAGAGCTGCTCTGGGCTAGCCTCAGTAGGGGCCAGCACCTCCTGTTGGCCAGCCTCAAAAGAGCAGGGCTTCTGCTGGCAAGCCTCCATGGGAAGAACAGGTACAAGGTGTGTCTGTCAAAGCCCACAGCAGAACAGGGCCAGTGTCGCCCGCTTCAGAGACTCCAAAGATCAACCCCCATCCAGATACTCTTCAAAAGGTCAAATGTAACCCCAGAGTGTTACCTGAGCCAGCTCATCTCTTCTGCTGCCCAGGGCAGAGATCTAGCCCTGCCAGGCACCTTGAATCCCACAGGACTCCACAGGGTCTACCCTATACCCTACTGCAGGTTACAGGAACTGCTGGCTATGCCCACCTCATTGAAAACTAGATTCCCCCTGGGCCAGCTGGTTCCCACCAGACTCTGAAGAAAGATAGCAACTCCTTCATTGATGACTGTGCTTTGTCCCAAAGCACCATGGGACAAGGCCAGAGGTACAGCAGTGGAAGTGGGTGGAGTTTGGATTAGTCCTGGCATCCTTTCTGGGTGACTCTAAGAGGCTCGTGGTCCAAAGATGGAGCGCTAATCACTCCCCCCGCCCCCCCCCCCAGACAAAAATGAGGGGAGGTGGTTCTCCAGTCTTGGATCTACAGTCACAGGGCCCTTCTCTCTTTGGTCTCTGAGCCAAAGAGCGTCTTTGAGGGGGTGGAGATGTATTTCAGTTCTTGTGAGTGTGAGCTTAGGGAGAGGGCAACTGGCCCACCACCGACAGCTTAGTCCTGGGGTCTCCCACCACTCCTTGAAGAGGAGGAAGTGCTGTGACCTATTCAGAGAATGAAATGGAGGTGCTGGAAAAATGCAGGGCAGAGTTGGGATTCAAACCCAGGCCTCCAGACTCCAAGGCTAGGATGTGAAACAAAGAAAGAAGCGGTGCTCAGAGTTAACAATGGGGGGAGCACAGCTGCCCACCCCGCCCCCAGAGCACAGAGAACATGCCGTAGCCTGATTTCTATTCTGCAGTGCCTCTCAAGCAGCCGGATTAAGTGAGGTGACAGGAACTGCATTTCTAAGCCCAGCAAACATCTGTTAGCAAGTGGATATCCTGTTGGGTACTGGGGTATCCTGGAATCTTGAAAGAGTCCAGTTGGAACTCTTATCAGGGATCCCCACCATCCACGGAGACAATACAAGTGTAGGTAGATGACCTCACAGAGAAGGTCTGGACTGTAAGATTGGGGAAGGGACACAAATATTTGAGGGATGGAATGCTTCAGGAACAGCTTGATCCAGGAGCTACCATCAGGATGATATTTTAAAAACTGAGTAGGAGTTTTTCCACTGTGACAAAGAATCTCAGGAGGGGAGGCAGTAAGCTTATGGCGTCTGAAAACGCAGGGTCACCTCAAGCATGGAAAGTCTGGGTTCTCAGGAGCCCCATGTGACCAGCAGAGCAGCTGAAGAAGCCCCCATGTGGAAGTGGCAAGGGCAGGACTCTCCTGTCCTGGATGGACTCCCAGCTCTCCGCTGTTCATGACCCTTGCAATTTATTTCTAGGTCTCTCCCTAAAAGCCTATGGCTGGGACCGGAGGTGGCACTGGGTAACCTCCCGCCCAGCAAGGGCAAAGCTCCTTGGCCAAGACACCAGGCACTTCCTGGCTTGGCTCTGCATCTGGGGGTTGTGTGGGGGGGTCCGGGGGCGACATTCCAGCTGCCATTCCAGCTCCTCCTCGACAATTTGTCCATTTCCTGCCTTGGCTGCAAATCCCAACCATTTCCTTCTCGGCCGCCTCCGGCCTCTGCCCGCTGCCTGGCCCTGCGCTGACCCTGAGGGACAGAGGACCGTCTTGTGCTGCCAGCTCTGACTTTGGAAGTAGCACTGCCCACAACCCAGCGTCTGCCAAGGAGCCCTAAGCATGGGGTAGGGGCTGGAAAGAAGGGTGAGCCACTGTGGAGGACAGCCCTGACCTCCAGACCCCCGGCTCACTCCCCTATCAATAACCTAGCTCTAGCTGGCATCTTGCATTTGTAAAATCTGCTGTGCACATCTAAGAATCTGTGCTGGTGCTCGAGTGGGGACCAGCACCTAGCAAACGCAGCCCTCAGTGGACAGAATGCTATGTGTAGTGCCTTCTTGGCCTGGGGAATCCCATGTTCAACATGGAAGGCTCAGTGTACAGCCTGAGTCTACAAATGCTGGGAAGAAGTTTCCAGATGCATAGATGTGGTAGGTCCTCAGAGGCCAGGGTGGAGGGGTGGGGGAGAGGGCAGGTAGGAGATAGCTGTTCCTAGAAGGAACACAGGAGCCTGGGAGTGCCCTATAAGGGTCTTCTTTAACACCCCAAACCTGGGCCAGAACCCCAAGCATTCTTGATAGCAGACACATCCTCCACTGAGCTCTGGACCTGACAAATAATATGATGTCTGAACACATACACACACCCTGCATGTGACCCTGATACAACAAGGCCCTGGATGCTCCTGGGGAGGAAGTTACCCTCATGCTGGCATTTACACAGAGAACCTTTGCCTTTCCCACATGCCCTTGCCCTATGTGGGTAAGTGTAACAGTTGTCTCCTTTCTCCCCACTAGTGTCTCTGTCCGTGGGTAGAACCCATCCCAATCCAGGGACATCAGGATTCTTCCTTAAGGGATACAAGGAAGATTCTCTGAGATGTAGCAAGACCCCTGACCACTGAAGGCCCCTAGAGAACATAAGGTCAGAGGTCACCCTGAGAGCCTCCCCCAAGGTATTGCCGGGGGCCCTGTTCTTCCTCACCCATGTGGCTGTACCTCAGACGGTGCCCTTTAGGTTGGCAGCATGAGCCTCCGGGAAAGTAGAGGACAACCCCGCTCTAGGGGAGCCAGGGCGAAATGTTGGTGACCTTCACATATAAAGGATGTGTTCTTCATGCCCGCTCTGGGCTGGGCAGCCTCCAGTAAGAGCTAGAAGGATTTTGTTTCCATGCTGGGCCAGTGTCCGGTTAATGAAAACTATCAAAGCTTTTGTGTAAGAGCTGTGAAGTGATTTAAAGGCGGGAGCACCCATGCCAGGCTTATTTGAGAAATGCCTCCGTAGAAAGGGTTAATATGTCATCGGAGGTTCTTCCCAGCCTCACCCCCGCCCCCACCCTCACCCCCACCCCCAGCACCACTCTCCAAAGCAGAATCCTGAGAAAATCTCATTTCATAGTTTCCCAGAAAGCCAGGTGCATGGCAGCTGCGGCATGCGTGGCGGGAGCAATTCCGAGGCAGAGGAGACTGAAATGGAGACCAGACCCAGGCGGGTGCTGGGTCCAGGGCGAGTGAGTGCTCAGGTCCCCTGGAGCCAGGGAGAGCTTCGTGGTCCCTCCCTATAAGCTCTGCCCAGCACTGTGTAAGAGCATCATCCATCCAGGACCACGGCCAGATACAAACCTGAGCGTGCAGATCCAAAGCTCTGAGCAACATCGGCACAGATGAAATACAAGTTCTAAGAAAACTGGGTTCTAGCCGGACAGTGGTGGTGGCAGCGCACGCTGTTAATCCCAGCAGGCGAATTTCTGAGTTCGAGGCCAGCCTGGTCTACAGAGTGAGTTCCAGGACAGCCAGGGCTACACAGAGACACCCTGTCTCAACCGCCCCCCCCCAAAAAAAAAAGAAGAAAGAAAGAAAACTGGGTTTTAGTTTGTAGCAGTAGCCCAGGGCCTCCCTGAAGCATGCCTTTAGCCCCTCCCAGAGGCTCAACCACTGGGCCACACTCCCATGGAGGATTCTAGGCAGGTTCTCTACCACTGAGCCACACCCCCAGCCCCTCACTGGGGGATTCTAGGCAGGGGCTCTACCACTGAGCTACGCCCCCACCCCTCACTGGGGGATTCTAGGCAGGGCCTCTACCACTGAGCCACACCCCCAGCCCCTCACTGGGGGATTCTAGGCAGGGGCTCTACCACTGAGCTACGCCCCCAGCCCCTCACTGGGGGATTCTAGGCAGGGGCTCTACCACTGATCCACGCCCCCAGCCCCTCACTGGGGGATTCTAGGCAGGGGCTCTACCACTGAGCCACACCCCCAGCCCCTTCCTGGGGGATTCTAGGCAGGGCTCTACCACTGAGCCACACCCCCAGCCCCTCACTGGGGGATTCTAGGCAGGGGCTCTACCACTGAGCCACACCCCCAGCCTCTCACTGGGGATTCTAACTCTACCGTTAAGCTCTATCTATTTTTTTACTTTTTGAGACAAGGTCTCCCTAAGTTACCCCAACTGGCCTTGAACACACTCTTGAACACCCTCGGTAGGTCTAGAACTTATGATGTACTTGCCTCAAGCTCTCTCCCAAATACCTGAAATTACAGACATACACCACCATCCATCCATGCATCCATTTGGAGCCTAGTTGGGGGCCGGTGAGATGGATCAGCAGGTAACGATATTTGCTACACAAGCCTTGAACTCAATCCCCAGAACCCACAGTGGAGAGAACCAACTCTTGAAAGTTGTCCTCTGATGTCCATATATACGCTGTTACACACACACACACACACACACCACCACCACCACCACCACCACCACCACCACCATCAATGACAATAATAACGATTAATAATAAAATATAGTAATGCATAAAACATGCTTTTTAGTTAAATATCCAAACACTATTCCTGGACCAAATCTGGATCCCAGTGAACTAGCCAGCCTTCAGAGTTTGTTCCCATTCATTCATACCATCCAATCCTTTCGGCCCAGCCTCGCCCCAACCTGCTGTAGGAAATGAGCCTAAAGCCTTCGATGTGTGTGGTGCCGCGCTGCGCACGGGGGATTAGAGACAGCTTAGAAGGTCTGACTAGGCGTGACCCTTCCTCATGGAAGTCGAAGGAGCAGAAACCTGCACAGGGATGGTTTGTTCTGGGACCCCCAACTGAAACTGTGAGCTAGCAACCAGCCACTAGAATCCAGCTAGGAGAGCCACTGGGTCCCCTCCCTCACCCATGCTCATTGCAGAGCAGATGTGGCCAAGGAGGTGGGCACTGGTGGGCCTGAGTCTGTCTATGTTCAGCAGGGCTCTCTTGCATCCCTCCAAGAGTCTAGACCAGGCTGGAGCCCCATGTGGCACTCAGCCCACGTTGAGCAGTGGTCCCCAGCCTCATCCATCTGCATACACAGAGAAGAAAGCAATTGAGCCCACGGCCACCACAGGCATCTGTCAGCCTCCCCGGGGCCTCCGGGGCTGCCGGTTGGTAGCAAACACTACTCTCCACTAATAAAACAAATCATCCGAAGCTGTGGAAGCCACAAGAGGAAACAGCTGTGCACTGCTGGCTGTGAACACGTGTTTCGACGCCCATCTCAGCTCGCCTGTTTCACTCCTGTGGAATTCTGGAGGCCTGGCCGGGTTTCTGAGTGCTCTGGGTTGTCACACATGCACACTGTCAGTTCAATAGATCGCCCCTGGGCACCTACTGTATACAAGACGCTGTCACCAACTCATAACCATCACGTCCTCATGGTCGCTCCTCCACCACCACCTCCTGATGACTACTCGTCACAGCCGTCACCCCTCCCGACTACAACCTCCCACAGCTGTCACCTCACAACCCTTCGTGGCAGACAGTCCTCACGATGACCATGGCCTCAGAGTCATCACTTCCTTGCGCCGCCCCCACAACTGCCACCTCTCCATGTGTGCCACCTTGTGATTGCCATCCTCAACGCCATCCCCACAACCATCTCTCACTGTGCCACCATCCCTGTCACACCCTCGTCATGCCCAGAGACCTGTTTATCGTATAAGAAGTTATAAATTATGAGTGGCACAGGGTAGCTCTGACACCAAGCCACCTCTAGACTCTGCCCATCAACCCTCCCCTCCCCTAGAACCCATTGCCCATGGCCTAACTGGGGACTTCCTCCTCTGGTGCTCACACTGGGACACTAAATGCACAACCAAGCCTCATGTATGGGGAGACCCTTCCCTACCAGTGACCCCAAAGATGCCAACTACACAGTAATGGCTTAACCACATATCCCTCTGGCTTCCCAGACTTAGTTCAGGCTTTCCCCATGAGTAGAGCTCCTCCTGATTGGTATTTATGTATTCTCAAAGGAGGTCCAGCATGACTGGAGCCTATAGGGATGGCTACAATCATTAAAGATTTGTAGAATCTTCTTGTCAGTCTTGGGAAGTGGGTACTCATGGGGGTCTTGAACAGCTTATCCTAAAAGTCAGTTTTCTGCAGCACCCTGTGGTATGATGGACTGGGAAAACAGATGAACATGGAGGAAGCCAGGTCATTTCACTACAGTTCAACTGGAGGCTTCTACTGGGGATACCCAGAAGCTGAGGACATAGACAGGGTCAGAGAGGCCACTGTAGTGCACCCCAAGGTTTTGACGCAAAGGACCTCCCCTATGTGACACTTTTTCCCTGTCTGGTATCCCTATAGTGGGAGTGTCTGAGAACATAAATCATCATCCTGAGACTCAGAAGTCACAGAGATGCCTGCGATTCTATAGTTGCCTGTCTGATAGAACAGCCATCAGCAACATGTGGGCACCCAGTTGGTATTATATGAACCCAGCTGCCTGTCAAGTGCCTGGCAGACACAGTGGCCATTGGTTGCCATCCTGGACAGAACAGGTCAAAAACACACATCAGTTGTGCTCATCAGTCAGCACTGGGTCACAGGCAGGAGCCCTGCCAGGTTGCTGCCTACAGAGTCCAGAGCTACAAGGTCCATGCCACAACTTACCACAGAAGACGTGGCCTGGA
This sequence comes from Apodemus sylvaticus, assembly GCF_947179515.1. Lineage (NCBI taxonomy): Eukaryota > Metazoa > Chordata > Mammalia > Rodentia > Muridae > Apodemus > Apodemus sylvaticus. The sequence continues at coordinate 27,872,628 of NC_067493.1, read as the reverse complement.
GAGCACATTTTTGTGTGTGTCCTAGATGCCAGAGGCCCAAGACTAAGCTGTCAGCCAGGCTGTCTGAGTCTCCAAGGGAATCTACTCTGGGATTCACTCCAGCTCCAGCAGGTGACCCTAGGATTGCCTACATCACCCCATCTGTGGGCCTGTGTGTTCAGACCGTGTTCATGCACGTGTGAGAGTGTGTATGTGTGTGTGCGTATGCACGCGTGTCTGCAGTTGTGTCTCTTGCCTCTCGTCAGGACAGCAAGTCACCCCAAGATGAACTTCTCTCAAGTTCAATGCTCCTAATTACAGCAGCAGAGACTAAGTTTTCAATAAGGTCCTCTTGAGCAGTGGTTCTCAACCTTTCCTAAAACTGCAATACAGCTTTAATACGGTCCCTCTGGTGGTGGTGACCGCCCCCCCCCAAGCATAAAATGATCTCATTCTACTTCATAACTGCAAGTTTGCTACTGTTATGAAGTGTAGTGTAAATGCCTGATAGGCAGGGTATCTGATATGAGACCCTTGTGAAAGAGTTGTTCCCTCCCCAAGGGGAGGGTCATGCCCAAAGGTTGAAAACCACTGCTTTTGCATGTGTTTCTCCATAGCAAACCCCTTCCCACAGTCCCTGCCTGGCTAGCTGGGTCAGCTGGCTCTATCTCAAGAGCATGAGTTCTCAGGATGGACACAAGCCTTGATCACCAGCAGCCAGTAAGGCCTGGTCCGTGATACACACTCCCCCAACCCTTGATAGTAGATAGAGGAGTAAGAAGGAAGATGGGTTGGTGAACACGAGGGTAGGGTAGGTACTTGGACGAACTGATAAGTCAATGCAGAGGCTATAGGGGGTCTGGATTCCAGATTTCCAGGGACCCTCAGGCATGTCTACCCCAGCAACCAACTTCAGAATCTAGGACAATGACGTAGAGGCAGCCTGATCACAGTGCGGCCACTCATCTAAGACCCCGTGCCAGTGACCCGCAGTGCAGGCTTATCTTGCTACAACCCTTCCACTTTCCCAGGTGACCTGTGTAGGGCTGCATACGTTAATGGACAGAGCTCTAGAAGGATCACCTGGCTCTCCAAAGTATCCTTACATCAAGACAGTATCAGAGAGACGGAGAGAGACGGAAGCCCTGGGCATCCCCTTCCACCAAGACCAAGACTGTAGGGGGTGGTTACCAAGATGAACAGTCCCAGGGACGCCGCTGGCAAGCTCAGCCAGGATCCTTCTCCTGCCCTCTTCCCAGAATCCTTTGGGAGCTTCATGGAGGCAGGCTCCTGGAGATTGCATGGAGGGCAGCTAATACCCAGGAAGCTTCCAGAAGGCAGTCACTCACCCTGGAACAATAGTTTGAACTTTCTCACATGGTCTTGTCCAGACCTGACCCCATCTCTCCCTCTTGAAAAGAAAGGAAAGCCAGGCCAGTGGCAGGGGGAGGGGGAGGGGGCGCTGGCATTTCCCAGGGGGCTGCTGGGCAGGCTGGAGGTTCTGGGGAGCATAAAATATGTCTAACAGATTAAGATGGTGGCTAAAATGAGAGAAAATGTCAAAAATAGCTCTGCTGACTCAGACCCCGCTCAGAATTCTGTGGGAAAGTGCCACGGGACGGAGGACTAACACCCCCAACGCCTTAACACCCCACCGTTTCCCCCCCCCAACGCTCCCCCACCCACCAGACCTCATGCTAAGTCTACCTCAGCTTAGGAAAGAAGTAGGAGGGATTTTGGTCGTGCGTGCAGAAGTACCAACCGAGGACAGATATAAACCGAATCGTGGATCACATCACGTGACAGGAGACTTGAGAGTCTCTTCTCTGCTATCCTCACTTGGCCTCAAGCATCAGCCTCAAGACCTCATGGGTGCAAAATGATGCCAAGCTTCCAGATTTCACCTTTGCAACCGCCAATCTCAAAGGGATGTTGTGTTACCAGATCCCTGGTGAGATCCAGGGAGATGTTTCCAGAGCCCTCAACAAACTCCTCTCTGGTTCTATTGGTGAGCAGAATCACTGTGCACACTTCTCCAAGTTTCCTGGAGAAGTGTTTACTCTTGGATGCAATTACTAGGCCTAGGGTTTCCTGATCCATACTCCTAGGCTCTGGAGGAGCTGGGTGGGTAGGAGAAGCCTAGCAGTGGCCAAGGAAAAGGCCAGGGCTCCAGTCAGGTAGTTAGTAACTCGGAAGGAATGTGGTAGTGACTCTACCCGTGAAGAGTGACACCAAGACAGGGTGTCACTATGTTTGGCCACCATGAGTACTTCCCACACTTGAGCAGCCAGGAGGCCTGAATGAGAGACCAGTTTCAGGAGAAAAAGAAAAGACTAGTGCATGTGCCCATGCAGCAGGTTTTAGACTATGAAGGTAGAAGGACTATGGGAGTTTGTTCTTCTTTAGGTCACCTCGTTGAAAATAATAGTGACGGGAGAGTGCTGGCTTATCTTTTTGTTTTTGCTTTGCTTTTTATCTATCCATTTCCTGTTTCAGACAGGGTCTCATGTCACCCAGGCAGGCCTCAAACTGTGTAGCTGAGGTTGGCCCTGCTTCACCTGAATGCAGAGATGCCAGGCCACAGAAAGCCTCTTTCTACATCTGCAGAGAGGCTGGCCGGAGCGCCGTCTGAAAGCAGTTAAACTGGATGAGGATGCTGGTCGGGCAGTGCTCTGTGCCTGGCTACAATGTATGAGAACTGCTCTTTTTATTTACTTCGTTTGACTGATCGTGGGTTTGCTTACTTCTTTAGACAGAGTCTCACATACCCCAGGCTAGCCTCAGTCTCATCATGTAACCAAATGATGGGCTTGCACTACTGAACATCCTGCTTCTATATTTCCAGTGCTGGGCTTACAGCTGTGCACCACCATACCCTGCTAAATGTGCAATCTTTGGTGGATATATGAGGGAGCATGCACACATCTGTAAGGGGCTAAAAAGGGGGTGATGGGCTCTCTGCCTCATCTTATTCCCTTGAGTCCTGTGGGAAAGCGCACGGTGCGCTAGAGGGCTGAACCTGGAGTTAAGCTGGAAGCCATGGAGCCCCAGTGATCATCCCGTCTCTGTCTCTTATAGTGCTTGGGTCACAGATGGCTGGATGGCTGCATCTAAACTTTTATATGGGTACTGGGATTCGAACTCAGGTCCTCAAGCTTAAACAGCAAGCTCTCTTATCCATGGAGACACCTCTTCAGCTACTAAAGCAGCTCTCTGGTCCTCGAGGATAGAATCCAGAATCTAAAAAAATACTATGAGCCCCTTTCAGGGCAATTCCAGGGTTTGCAGTGGGGTGTGGGGTAGGGTGCACAAAGCAGTTGTGGAGTGTGACTCTCCATTCCACGGCCCAGCACCTGAGGTAAGACAAAAACACTCTCCCTCCCACCCCACCTCTCTACTAATGAGCCATGTAACTGTTTCTGAAAACAAGAATTATATTCTTTGTCACCCGTGAAATGGATCCTCGTCCAACCTTGATCCCAGGTTCTGTTTATAAGAAAAATAATGCTAGCAGAGTCGGTGAGATGCTTCAGCAGGTAGAGGTACCTGATACCAAAGCCTGCCAACCCGAGTTCCGTTCCCAGAACCCACATGGCAAAAAGAGAAAATAGACTCCCTCTGGTCACCCTCTGACTCCTACGTGTGTGCCACAGGCACACTCACAACATACGCTGATATAAATAAACAATTAGCTGATCTACTTAAAAAGTTAATAAATTAATAATTACTGAGCCCTAAATCTCAGAGAGCATTTTTTTTCTCACATCAAAAAAAAAAAAAAAAAAAAAAAAAAAAAAAAAAAGGAACAGCACTTGAGAGGCAGAGGGAGGAGCTTTACAAGTTCAAAGCTTGAACAAGAGAGTGAATTTAAGTCCAGCCTAGGCAGCAGCACCCACAATTTAAAAAAAAGCCGGGGGGGTGGTGGTGGTGGTGGTGGTGGTGGTGGTGGTGGTGGTGGTGTCACACGCTTTTAATCCCAGCACTTGGGAGGCAGAAGCAGGTGGTTTTCTGAGTTCAAGGCCAACCTGGTCTACAGAGTGAGTTCCAGGACAGTCAGGGCTACACAGAGAAACCCTGTCTCAAAAAACAAACAAACAAACAAAAACAAAAACAAAAGGTAGGGGATGCAGGCACCCTCCCTAAGATGCAAGGAAACATTCTGAAATGTTCTTGTGGATTTGTGGATTTGACTCTGTTCCCCCACGCTTCATATTTATGCTTTGAATTATGTCCATCAAAAATTCATATGTCAAAGTCCCAACCCACCAGGGCCTAAAAATGTCACCTTGATGGAGATGGGGCTCAACTGAGAGACTATAGAGGCCACTGAGGGTGTGTCCAGGAGGTATGGAAAGGAGAAATTGGGACACAGGACCAAGTCATAGACCAAGGGAAGATGATATGAATGGCCAGGAGACAAACAAGGTGTGAACAACTCTGCAAACACGAAGGACCCTCTCCAGCCCACACTGAGACCTCGGACCTCGGATGTTAGGGAATGCTGTTGGTTTTAGCCATTGTTGCTCTTTTAGCTCATTTTAGTGTGTGTGTGTGTGTGTGTGTGTGTGTGTGTAAGGATATATATCCCTTCTGTCGTCCTTGTCTTCCTCCGTGAGAAGGCCCTCTTGGCTGCTCACTAGGCTACCCAGCCCATGAGCCTCCAGAGAGCCTCCCATCTCTGTCTCTTATCTTGCCTTAGGAGCCTGGGGATTAGAGATATGTGCTACCACAGCTGGGCTACAACATCTGGCTTTACACGGGTTCTGGGGATCCGGACTCAGGTTGTCCTGCCTGTGTGGCAAGTGTCTTACCATCTCTTCAGCCATGCCTGCTGTTTAACCTACTGACCTGAACTCCTTGGCAAAGACACTCCAGGAGAGACACAGTGTCATCTTCTCATACCTCCTCACCTCAGCCCAGCAGACACCTCTGGAGCCCTCAGGACACTAACAAGGGGGTTCCTGAAGCCTGGAAAGTCATGCATTTCATCACTCTGCATGATGATTCTCAGAGCTCAGAAAGTGACAGACACATCTCCAAGGTTATTTAGAAGAAGAGCCCCAGCAACCATCAGCTTGTAGAAATCAGAGCCTAGGGATGCTCCCTCCCTAAAGCCTGGCTCTCTAGTCCTTCAGAGAGAGCCAGAGTCCCACTACCTTCTTTTCAGACTACTAACCTCAGCAGGGTGCCCTTGGTTTTCCCTGCACTGACTGCAGATGTGTGTGACACTCTCCACAGGCATTGCCAGGTCATAGGTCACAAGGGGATGATGTCATCAACGGACTCATCCACTGGAAAGTTCAGAGTGATGGGCAGCTAAGGAGGTGGGACCTGGTTGGAGGAAGGTAGATGGGTGGATGAGGTGATCAAGGGTATGCCTTCGAAAGATATTTTTTTTTCTAGAACTTTCTGTCCTGTCTTTGCTGCCTGGCCACTAAGGAAATGAGCAACCCTACAGTGCCCTCCACATTGGCTGTCTAGGACAGTGGGGTGCTGATGGAACTGAAGCACAGCTTTGTTACCGTGTTTGTCCCACTGAAACACAAAATTAATTCAGCCTTTTCTCCTGACCCCAAAATGTCTGAGGAATAGAACAAGAGGCGCGATGAAATATTCATAGCTTTGGAGTCTAGTCTCCCAAATGCGTGCAAATATAAATTGGCTGTTCCTCCTGAGATGGATCTATATTGCCCGAGGGCCATGAGTCTGGGGACAAAGGCTGTGCGGGCACACGCCACAGGCCCCCTTGAGGCTACACAGCCACAGAGACTGACCTGGGGACAGTTGCTAGAGGTTGCAGAAAATGAAGTCCTGGGGAGGGATACCGAGGCCAAGTACAGAATGAGACCTGAACTCTTCAGGTCTCCCAAGGCCAGCCACCATGTGGCCAGCAAGTCTTCACCCAAACTTTCACATAAAATGACTGACAGGGGCTCAGTATCAAATCCCGGGGTAGAGGTCAGAGGTTTCTGGTGGAAAGCTGTATGCTGCTAAGTTGGCAGAGTAGCATGCAAAAAGCCCTGACTTCTGTCCCCAGAAGCAAATAAAACCAGGCCTATAATCCTAGCACTGAGGAGGTTGAGGCAGGAGAATCATCAGCTCAAGGTTATCCTCAGCTATACAGTGAATCTGAGGTCAACCTGAGCAATATATGACCCTGTCAAGGAAAACGGGGATGGGGAGCAGAATAAGGCTCTTCAATGGCTTTTATAAGAAAGGACTTGGTGGTGCTAGTGGCATTTATTTCAGCCATTCTAAAGGTTGCACGGTGGTCGTGCATCATCACTGTTTATTGTTCATATATAAGTGTCCTCACAGGCTCATATGTTGAAGGTTTGATTCTAGCTAGTAGTGCCGAGGAAAGGTGATTGGATCACAAGGGCACCGGCTTCATCAATAATTCATCCATTCATAATTCCAGGGCTAACCTGGCTATTAGGAGGCTGGTCCTGGTTGGAAGCTGTAGATCATGAGGGTATTGTCTTACAGATATATCTCAGGTTGGTGAGATGGCTCAGGCAATATCTTAGTTGTCCTATATGTAAGGAGTGGTTGTGAACAGCACCTACCCCACGGAGGAGCTGTGACAATTCAGAGACCGTCACACAGCAGGTGGCCCAAACAAGCCGTGTTATTGAAGCCTTTTGCCTTGGTCCATACTAAGGTATACATATGAGTGACTGACACAATGAGCTCTTGTTTTCCCCTTTGTGGTTAGCATCAGAAAGCAAGGACCCCAGGCATAGTGATCAGCCATTGGGAAGTGTTCAAAAACTTGTGGTGGATGAATGAATGGATGGGTGCACAGGTGGGTAAGAAGATGGATGAGTGGATGGATTGGAAGAGATGGTCGGATGGATGGATGGATGGATGGGTAGTAAGTAGATGAATGAGTAGGTGTGTGAGTAGGTGGGAAGGAAGAAGGATAGATGAATGGACAGATGGATGGATGGATGCATGGAAGGATGAGTGAAGGATGGGCAAGTAAGTAGGTAGTGGATGGGTGGATGGGAGGGCAAGTAGGTGGCTAGGTAAGTAGATCAGTAGATAGGTAAACAGTAGATGGGTGGATGGATGGGTAAGTGGGTGGATGAGTAGATTGAGAAATTGGATGCTGGGTGGGTGGATAGAAGTGGTAGATAGATAATGGATGAATGGATAGGTGGATGGATGGATAGATGGACAGATAGATGGATGGATGGGTGGACAGACGGATGGACGGACAGACGGACGGACGGATGGATGATGGATGGGTGGATGGACAGATGGATGGACAGATGGGTAGACAGACGGATGGATGGACATATGGATGGACAGATGGATGGATGGATGGATGGATGGACAGATATATGGACAGATGGATGGATGGACAGATATATGGACAGATGGACGGATAGACAGACAGATGGATGGATGGATGGATGGATGGATGGATGGATGGATGGACAGATGGATGAACAGATGGATGGACGGATGGATGGATGGATGGATGGATGGACAGATATATGGATAGATGGATGGACAGACAGATGGACAGAGAGATGGATGGATGGGTGGGTGGGTGGATGGATGGACAGATGTATGGACAGATGGACGGACGGACAAAAAGGATGGATGGGTGGATGGATGGATGGATGGATGGATGGATGGATGGATGGATTGACAGACAGACAGATGGATAGACGGACAGATGGATAGATGGACGGATGGATGGATGGATGGATGGATGGATGGATGGATGGATGGAGGGAGGGAGGGATGGAGGGATGGATAGATGGATGTGAGGCTTGTGGGTCCAGGGGCATTCCTCCACTCTGATGCCCTGATGACTGAGGTGCAGGTCCCCCTCCCCACTGACAACAGGGGTATCTATCTATCTCTGTGCTGGAGCTGAACAGAACTCCCCCTCCCCGTGCTATTGGGAGCTGCTCGGTGAAGTTTGCTTCCCAGGCTTCCTATGGGACGTCCAGAGAGAACATGCTCTCCTCCGTGCCTCACACCCATTTCCCAGGCAAGGAAAGCAAATGCCGATATGACTTTGGCAGAGAGCAGGAGGGGGCAGCTGCAGGAAGGCTGGCATGCTGCCTGGCCCTGTCGGGTGCTTCTGGGAGGGGCCCCGCTTCAGCAGCTATGTAGCTCAGGATGATCAGAATGAAGGACTTAGTGTTGGTCTGCCTTGTCCTTTCCTTATGCCCTCGCCCTCCATGTCCCGGTCCCCTCCTATACTGCAGAGAGGGGCAGAATTTGCTCTTGACTGTTTTGGGATTTTTTTTTGGGGGGGGGGATTCTGATTGTCTTTCCTGCTTGGGGAAGTTATGATCTGAGGCTGCAGCTTCCTAAGGTGTTGCCATGGAGACGGATTTTTCTGTCATAAATAAAAGTGTTCTGGGGTCAGGAGCTCTCAAGCATAACTAGGCCAGATTTTGAGGGGGGAAATGCCAGAATTCCAAGACACACATCTGAAGATGCGCCAGGCAGGCTCTTCCCTGAGGCTGTCCTTCGGGCTGTTGTGCAAGTGGCACAGAAGAATCCCTCTCCCCTTCCAGCAGCGCCTGCCCTGCTCCTTCGCCTCCTCCACCTAAATCCAGATTATGTTGTCTGGTGAGATCTGAGCAGACCCCCCAAAAAGGAGTTAGCTCCTTGGGGTTCCTACTGTCCTCTGGAATCCCCCATGGTTGTGCTGAGTAGCCTCAGACAAGTCCCTGCCTGTCTCTGGCCCTGGACCCTGCCTGGACGGGAGCCCTCCCTGCAGGATTCTTGGTGCATTCCTCTGGCACCTCTCCAGTGGCAAAGATAGCTCAGGAATGAGCTTGGAGTAGGGTAAGGGACCCTCCAACTGGCATGCTGGTCCCTTCTGAGGCTTGACACCCCCCACCCCTGCCCCACCCCTAACCTCTACCAGGGCTGTTTTCCCACTGGCCCATGGAAGTTTGCTTTAGGGATTTCCTTCTGTCCGGGGTCACCGCCAGGCAGTGTTTAAAAAGGTGGAAGGGGGGCTGCATCCTGCAAAGAAGGTATGCAGGTCTGAGGGGCCCCTGGACGCCACCCAGGCTGGCTGCCCAGGGCTGTTTGCCAATCTCCCTGCCCCCACCCTCTCACCCCCTGCCCTTTATTAGATAAATAGACTCCTCACTAGCTGTAAGCAGGGCTCAGTACCATCCCTTCTGCAGAGGCCCTGGGGTCCTGAGCAGTTGCCAGGCACCCCCATTTCCCTAAGTGGCTCTCGTTTTTGTTTTGTTTTAACTGCAAAACAGTGGATGTGGGAATCAGGAAACTAGGGAAGGGAGAGAAGAGAGCTTGGATCTGAGGCAGGGGTCCCTTGGAACATCCACCCACTCAAGGCCTAGTCTGGCTACTTTGCACCAGAACCCTTCCCCAAGCCCAGAGGCTCCCAACGGTGTGAAATGAGGTGAGCCCTTTACCTTTAATGACTTCCCTGAGACCTGGGATCAGCCAAAGCACTGTTTGCCAAGGTCTCATCTGCCTATGAGGATAATATTGTGTAGGCGGTCGGTGGTGGCGCACGCCTGTAATCCCAGCACTCTGGGAGGCAGAGGCAGGTAGATTCCTGAGTTCAAGGCCAGCCTGGTCTACAGAGTGAGTTCCAGGACAGCCAGGGCTACACAGAGAAACCCTATCTCAAAAAAAACCAAATCCAAAAAAAAAAACAAAACAATATTGTGTGCCAATGCCTGTGTGTGTGCTAATGGGTGTGCACAGGAATGCAGGTGCATGCTCATGTATGCAGGCAGGGGCAAGAAAAATTGACATCAGAATTCTTCCTCTGTCATTCTCCACCTTATTTATTTATTTATTTATTTATTTATTTATTTATTTATTTATTTATTTTGGAGGACGGGTCTCGATCTGGGCCCCGTCAACTTAGCCAGACTGGCTGCCTGCCAGACCCTATCAGAGCTTCCTGACCGCACCTTCCCAGCTCTGGGATTAAAGGTGCATGCCCCGTACCTAACTTCTTATGGTAGGTGCTAGGGATCCAATCTCGGGTCCTAATACAGCACACACTTCACTGACTGAGCCCTCTCCTCAGTCCCGATGGTACTTCACTGCTCAAATTCCTGGGAAGGAAGAAGATCCAACCCAAGGCAGGTAAAGACACCTCCCCCCACACCACCCCAAGGACATGTACACTGCTGGGCACGCATTGCTGCGGCAGGAAGCAGTGGCTGTTTCCAATCTCTGAGACTGAGATGGCAGGCTGAGGCATGTCGGAACCCACATTGCCACAACAAGAAGGGATTGGGACCAGGTACACAGTCCTGCCAGCCCCGGGGATGCTGCCATGAGAGGGGTCATGTGACTCTTGGCTCAGGGTCCTAGCTTTGAAGAATATTTACTAACCTAAAAGGTCATGAGTGCATAAAAAGTGTAGATGGCTCACAGATGTGCCCAGGAACACTCAGCTGCAGGACAACAGGATATGAGATCACAAGCAGGCATCCACCAGCACTTCTGAGATTCCAGATCTGTCTGGTGTATAACGTGAGTGTGTGTGTGTGTGTGTGTGTGTGTGTGTGTGTGTGTGTGTAGAATCTCATCAAAAGAATGCACATTTTCTCCACAATGGACAGTATGCTAGGTCCTAAAACAGGTCTCAATATGTTCAAAAGAATCAATACCATGCATGCAATTGTATTCTTCAGCCATATTGGAACAGGACTAGAAAAGCTCTACTGTATGGTAGGTGGTGGGTGGGTGCATGGAGGAGTCTAAACGAGTGGTTAGTGGGTGGATGGTTAGATGAGGGGAGGGTGTGTGAGTGAATGGTTAGGTGGTGGAGAGACAGATGCATTGATAGGTAGATAGGTTGGTGAGTGAGTGGATGGCTGATGGGTTGGTAGAATACATGGGTAAATGATAGACAGGTAGGTAGATGGATGAGAGTGGATTCTAAATGGATAGGTGGTAGAAAGATGGGTGAGTAAACAGATTTATAGTTAGGTGGTAGGAGAAAATGGATTAAGTAGGTAAGTGGATAGATGGTAGATAGATGGATAGATGGTAGATAGATGGGTAGATAGTGGCTGGGTAGATGGGTGGGTGGACGGTAGATGGGTGGGTGGACGGTAGATGGGTGGGTGGACGGTAGATGGGTGGGTGGATGGTAGATGGGTGGGTGGATGGTAGATGGGTGGGTGGGTGGTTGATGGCTGGGTAGATGGTAGATTGGTGGGTGGATGGGTAGATGGATGTAAAGAAGATAGTAGATGAGTAGGTGGATGGTGGGTGGATAGATGGCAAGTGGGTGGGTCACTGGGAGATGCTGAATGGTAGACAAACTTGAAATCCAGGCACCATAACCCCTATTAACTCTGCAGAATCAGTATAGATCTTCTCCATCCATTATCCCTGGGCATTCTGGGAAAATACTACTGTCTGGATAGTTTCTCTGAGCAGCTCCAAGATTGGGCTCTAGAGGTCCAGAAAACCTGGGCGATAGCCAAAGTCCTGACTTAACAAAAGGTGAAAGTCCCTCTGGGGTCATGTAGTATTTACAATGTATCTAAATAATGGTCTTTCCTTCCCCCATATGATCCTGCCTTTGTGAGATCAAATCCCAAGTCTGTAGTGGCTGTGTTCACTAGAGAAAGAAAGGCCAAGTGAGACTTCAAACCCCTGGCTGGGTGTAGCAAGCTGTGTGGGGGCTGCTTGCCCATCTCTGGGCACCCACAGTGCCAGGGGACCTACAGGACCAGGCTAAAACAATAGACTTCGGAACTAGAGGCTGCAGAGGAAACTTTAAACAGTCCAGAATGCCAGCTGACCCTTGCCAGCCAAAAGTTGTCTCAAGCCACTCCAAACTGGCACAGCGCAAGGGTCTTGCAGGAACAGCAGGGTGGCTGCCCTGTCTGGGATTGCCCTGGGGGAGGTCGGAGCACAGTTTTTGTCCATGTGTTCTTTCATACACCCTGAAAACACACCTTCCAGGCAATGCAGCTCTAGCATGGGGTCTTGGAGCACTTGTCCAGACAGGGCACAGGAGAGACTTCTGTCACCCTGGTAGAGGCAGGGACCTTGGGCTACAAGCACTATGGAGATGGATGCCTGGTGCGTGGCAGGGCAGTTCTCTAGTCAGCCCTCTGAGGAACGCTGCAGGCTAGGGGCCAAATCACGAATACTCTACATATTTTGGCGACTCAAAGGCCTGGCTGGAAACAGTGGCTGTTTTATTCTGTAGAACTCTTACGATTTTCTTCGTCTGAGTGCCTGCGCCTGCCTGAAGGGAGAGGGTGGACTCAGGCAACTGGGGGTGGGGGTGGGGGGCAGGTGGCAGGTTTCTTACATACTATGGCTATTTCCCAGGCCAAGCTAGGCCTGGCTCCCATCCAGGGCCAATCAGAGTTATGAAGAATGCTGAAGGACATGCCCAGGAATAAGAGCCTAGCTTTGAGTACACTTGGCTCTTGGAGTCAGAGTTTATTCAGAGATGCTGGGGGAATCCCAGACTTTCCTCCACCACGCCCCGCCCCGCCCCCATAAAAGCTCTAGTGCTAATACATAGTCAGAGGCCCAGGACACTAAGAGATGATGTACCAAAGAAATTTCCAGAACCCTCTATCTAAAGGCTGACTATCCCAAATCTGTCCTAGGAGAAATGTGTGCAGGGGCTAAAGCAAGGGCCTCTCCTTCTTCCTTATGCGCTCCCATGGTGAGGACTTATCAGCCTGGTCAGCATCTTCTTGGGACCAAACTCAGCATATTAAACATAGTACATCATCCAGCCCAGGTCACAGCATGGTCACCAAAGGGTTGCCCAAGGCCACAATGAGATAAGTAAAGGTGAGTTTATACAGGCTCACAGTGAGGTCACCTAAGGTCACAGAGAGGTGGCCAGGATCAAACCGTGGACCCACCCAAAGTCACAATGTCACCTAAGGTCACAGTGGGGTTACTTAAGGTCACAATAGGGTGTCCTGAGGTCAGAAAAGAAAGTTTATTCAAGGTTGGGTCACAGTGCTAGCACCTGAGGTCACAATAAAGCAGCTCAGGGATACACAACTCTCTGGTTCAGTCCTCAGTGGCAAACTGAAGAGCATGGAAGCCAGTAGCCCCCAAGTACCTCCTTCCTTGACCCAGTTCACATCTTCCCAGAACCTCAAAGCCAAGCTTAGCCATAGCAGCCTCTCTGGGATAGCCCAAAGGCAGGGGGGTCTGGGAGGGTAGAGGTTCCTTTCATTCCATGACGTGGACATACGCAGTGAAGGGTCTGGTTGGGGTCAGGAGCGTAACCTGTCTTCCTGGCCTGTGCCACAAGCCAACAGCTTCCACACTGGCTTTCTCACGGACACTACCCTGCCACCGAAAATCGATATGGTCATGTTGACCAGGGCTGGGGCAAACAGAGCTGGAAAAGCTGTGCCAAGAGCCATCAGTGTCCTCAATGGGGCTGAGAGGGGCAGGATTAAGGGGTGTGGCCTGCAGTCCGGGTGTTCTGTGGAAGGTGGGCCCATGGGCCAGAGTCCTCCAGTAAGGGGTAGCCGTGATAGCGGTGTGGCTTGAAAGCTAATTAAGAGCCGAGCATAAGGCACACACTCGAGATGTTAATCATCCTCTAGATAACTCCTGGCCCAGGGTACTTTCCCCACTCAGCCTTGCCACAGGTAAGAGACTATAGAGATAACCACTTGGGTTTCCCCAGCTTGCTTCTGCTGCCTCAGCTGGGAATGGAACCCTGAGGATACCATAAGGCTAAATTCACCAAAGCCTGCATGCCAAATGGTATACAAATACACCTTTTGCCCTTGGGTAACAGTCCTGAGACTCCTCAGAAGCTGACTCAGTTTCCCTAGGCTAGCTGTTCCTCTCCTTGCTGGGATCTTCACCCATCCCTTAGTCTCTGCCTTAGGGCCTCGAAGGCCAATGTACCCCAGGAGCCCAGTAAGGAGCCTGTCTTCCATCTCTGACTAGGAACCGTCATGATCCCCTCCCCTGATCTTTTCCAGGACTCTCTGAGCAATTCTATGCTGCAGCTGGGATGTTCACAGGAACCTGACACTCGTGATAGGGGAAAAGCAGGTAACAGCATTGGGAGCCATGTGCCCAGCACAAACAATGCCTCTAGATGGATAGGCAGGAAATTGGGATACGCAATGATCTTTTCTGACAACCAGGGAAGCAGACAGACCCCAAAGTGTGCACCCCTATGTTGTAGAGAAATGAAACCACTCCCCAGAGGTTTACCCTGGAGACATAACTCAAATTCAAAGTGCCATGAGTGTCCATGGAGAAAGGTATGAAAGCTGGTAGCCTGTAGCCACGGTGTGGTACCAAGATGCTAGAGGGAGGCTGGGGGTGAGGATTACACAGGTAGCCCCAGCCCAAGACAGAAGTGGATACTGTAAGTAGCCTTTACTCTACTGATAGCATGCCCCAACACACACTCTCAGCGTGTCTACATATTCTCTAGAATATCTACAGCCCAGATAGCCACGCTCAACAGAGTGACCACAGCGCCAGGCATGGAAGCTTGGAATGGGTCCATGTGGGTCTTGAGCAGCCAGGGGAGGAGGGTCTAACAGGGCACACCTAGGAGTAGCCATCTCCAGTGTTTCCTCCCAAAGAGCTTCACAGTTTCAGGAAGCCTTGGTAGCCATCTTAAAGCCACCATCACTTATGATGGTGGGGATACAAGTCCTAAACCATTAAAGGATGCCCCTGATGAGCACAGAAGTCCTCACACAACTGGGCACCATGTGGGTCCTTCCAGGCCCACAACTTGGACATTTGGTATTTGAAGTGATCACTTCTGTTCCATCCTAAAGATGCTGGCCTGCTGAGGGAAGACCTCTGACCCTAGCTCTAAGTGACGGCCATGCACCCAGCAGGTACAAGAGGCGGCCAGTCACGCCGACAACTTCCTGAAACTTTCCTATCCATACAACTCATGCTACCTAGATTCTTTATATATATATATATATATATATATATATATATATATATATATATATATATATATATATTAAAGGTAACTTTATTGGGAAACCGCCCCAAGGAAGTCGCCATGGGGGTGGGGGTGAGGAAGGAGGAGGAGAGTGCTACCTAGATTCTTATTGAAGTCAACATTCATGTAAAAGTATGAAACTATTTTAAACTTCAAAATCAAAGCCAAAAACGAAATATCACAACATGGATGCCTCGTTAGACATACAGTGTGGATGCTGAACCCAACCATGGAAACCCAAAGGTACAGCTAGCTCTCTGGGAGGTGGGGGAGGGAGGCACTCCAAGCTGAGTAAGATCTGGGCTGCATTATAGAACACCCAACATAAACATTGTACCTGGGACTGTGCTGAGACCACTCCAAGGCCCCAAAGCAGCATCACAGACTATCTTGCCTTGTGCTGACGAGTGTCTTGCTAGAGTCAAATTAGCAGAGGAAACCTCTATTTAGAAAACGCCCCCCACCCCCCACCAGATTGGTCCGTGGTGCATCGATGAGTGATATGGGTAAGTTCATCTACAGGGGGGTGATGTTATCCACGGGCCAATAAGCATCTCCTCCGTGGCCTCTGCATCAGTCCCTGCCCTCACTTCTCTGGATGGACTATAAGCGTAAACTGAAAGAAACCCTTTCCTCCCCAGGTTGTTTTTGGGCATGGTGTTGTACCAAAGAAAAGCCTAATTTTAAGGCATGCCAGCAGCTGAGACTGGATACAGCTGAAAGCTGGCTGTAGTTCAGAGACTCCCCCTCACCCCTGCCACCCCCAGGACATGGGCATCGTGTAGCCAACATGATTATGCTCAGAGCCCACCTGTAGCATTCCCTGAGCCCCTCAGCCACTGGTAACCTCACATTGCAAGGCTGAATCTACCATACTCTACCATCTAAGCTGGCCTCAATGGGCCCTGGAGACTGTTTCAGTGAAATGGGAAAGCACCTAGCTAAGGGACACCTGGCTTCCTGGGTAAAGAAACAGGGGTAACCCTACCTACAGCTGCATGCCTTGGCCTCTCAGCTATGGATGAATACAAGTAGCACCCCTAGGTGTCCCCCACTGGGTCCTGTTGGCCTCCAGGCTGGAACTCAAGCCATCCTTTCTAATGTGCAGTGTGAACTCTTGGGGCTGTGTCTCCTGGGAGGATTCAGGTATCAGTCTCTTTGGACCATGAAGCTATTAGTAAAGAACTCCGGAGCCTAGGTCCAGCCGGAGTCACTTCACATGGGGAAATGGCACAGTTTCAATTTCCTGGGGCCAGGAAGGCAAGGCAGCCTCAGCATAATCCCCTCTGCTGTCCCCAAAACTGTGTCCCCCATGTCCATATAGGAAGTCTCCTAGGGGGTTCAGGGTGTGTTGAGGGTTTTAGCCACATCTACAGAATGTCTCTCTCTTTTTTTTTCTTCCAAGACAGGGTTTCTCTGTGTAGCCCTGGCTGTCCTGGAACTCTGTAGAACAGGCTGACCTCGAACTCAGAAATCGGCCTGCCTCTGCCTCCCAAGTGCTGTGATTAAAGGCGTGCACAGCCGCCGCCACCACCACCACCACCTGGCTGAGAGTGACTCTTAACCTAGGCCAAATTTTCATCCCCAGAATTCTCAAGGGAACATGACAATGAGCAGAAAGGTGGCAGGGCAGTCCTAGAGCCCATGCCAGGAACGAAGACCTAAAACCTTTATGGTACATGGCCCTCCAAAGAGTCTCAACTATGGGACTGCACTAGAGACCCCAGGAAGTGGTCCAGCTGCACCTGCTGGTCTGGTCAGATGAAAGTAGCTGCCATATCAGTACAGCTCCATCCCACCCACAGAAGGGGACCAGGGAGAAGAAGCCCCAAGATAGAGGACTCCAGCATGGGAAGAACATATCTTACAAACCCAGCTTTAGTCACAAAGAAATGTGGGGCCTCCGGGCAAGGGTAGGTGGTGCCTGTCTCCACAGAGGAGCTATGTGCCAGGTGATGGGGACAGATGTGGCACTCACCCCAAAGACACAGTAGACACCAGAGACTCAGGAGCCAACAGTTCTGCCTTACAGAGACACAGTGGGGGAGCAGAAAAAGGCCAGGGAACTTATGGGAAGAAACCTAAAGATCATGACACAAAGATCAGGGTTATAGGTGTCACAGAAAACCCCAAGGTCATAGGAGAAATCATCAAGGTCAAAACCCAGGAATTAAAACCAAGAGCACACAGCACAGGAGGAAGGTCACAGGAGGAACCGGCAAGGTTATGAGCTTCAGAAAGAATGTGTGAGGTCACAGATCCAGAAGACACCTCAAGGCCCAAGGAGGAGACTTCAAGCTCACAGGAAGAATCCTGAAAGCTAGGTGTCACACTCAAAGTCATGAACTTCAAAAGGAATGCTCAAGGTCATGGGTTCAAAGCAGCAAGATTCAAAGTCATAGAAAGAAATCCCAAGGTCACAGGCACCCAGGAAGAAATCCCAAGGTCACGACACAGAGCTCAAGATCACAGAACAGATCACTCAAAGTCACAGTTCAGGAAGAAACCTCAAGGTCAAAAATGAGAGCTCAAGGTCACTGGGGAAACAACAAGTTAACAGGAAAATTCAGTCACTGGGGTCACAGGAAGAAACCCCAAGGTCAAAGAGTCATCAAAGGTAATGCTCAAGGTCGTGGGGACTCTCAAGGCCACAGGCTCAAACAAGTTATCAGCAGGAAAATGGAAAACTGAGGGACTCGTAGGAAAGCTGTGATGCTCAGCCCACGCACAGGTGGGGCTTGGGGAGTGGCAAACAATAGCAGAGACTCCGAGATCGGGCCAACATGTAACTCACCAAAGCCCACAGCTCCCTTGGATGTGTCTATGGAAAGGGGGGTTGGGCAGATCCAGGGTCCCTTGTCTTGTGGGATGGATGCCAAGAAACAGGCCCACGGGCCAGTTCCTAGGTGTCAGAGCTGCCAGGCGTCATAGCATATGGAATTTCCCATGAGCACCAGGCTTCTGGCGCTCCAGGATTTAAGGGACATTAACAGTGGACCAAGAGGCTTCCTGTAGATCGGCCTGAAGGGTAAAGGCCTGGCCTGTGTCACAACCCTCCAGCCTCTGAGCTGTGCTGTTCACCTGGATAGTGCCCAACTACAGCTCAGTAAGGATGAGGGGCTGCATTTCTCAGTTTCCAGGAGAAAGCACAGCCTGTGGTCAACAGGGACCTCATGACCACTGAACCACAAGCTGCTCATGTTGACACGTCCAGTGACTAATACCCCCAGCCCCTGGCTGGCCAACAGGCATTGGCATCTGGTTCTGTAGAGGGTGTTCTCAAGCTTGCCGGCAGGATTGTCCCCTCCGGTCTGTTCCCATTCCATTCAGGAGCCCAGGGTAGTCAGTCTGTCACTTTGGCAATCCCGCCCCTACCCCCGCCTCTCTGAACCCCAAGTTTTCACACCCTCAAATCAACCATGTATGGAGCGACTCCAGGAAGCAACCAGACAAACAGGACCACAGGATGCATCCAACGTGCATGAAGTTTGTTGATTTTTTTTTTCTCCTTTTAGTTCAAAATAAAAAAAAATATATATAGCAGGCTCTCAGGTATATAAACTGATAATATTAAAAATACAAAGTTCACCTTTACAAAAACAAAACAAAACAAGGAAACCACGCACACACAATTCTGATTAACAGTGAAACCCAACAGCTTACTATAAAATAACCTCAGTCATGTCTCCGCGCCGCCATAGAAGCCATTTAGCAATGGGGGTGGGGGGTGGGGAGTCCTGGGGGCGCCCACAACTGAATGATTCCCATAGTTTCCTCATATGTCTTAGGCGTCAAAGGGTCTGAGGAACACAGGAAGGCAGAGGAAATGATGTATAGGTAGGTATATCATGTTTATTTTAATACACCTCATTAGTTTGGCTAGGAAAAAAAAAATAACCGTCTCACTGTCCCAAGTTACAGCAGCCTCGTGCGTGTTATCGACAAAAATGTCATCCAAGAGATTTAAAAAAAAAAAAAAAAGCTAGGCGGAGAATAATAATAAAAAGAAGTGTAATCACTTCATGGTGTAAAAAAAAAAAAAGAAAGAAAGAAAGGAAGGAAGGAAAGGAAAAAGAAAAAGATAAGAAAAAAGAAATACCACATAAGGCCACCAGGAGGTCCTAGGCAGACTCAAGCGAGGTGGTGGCTTCCAGGCCTGTGGGCATCTCCCACTATTTCAGTCCCTGTGCCTAGGGGGGGCTGGCAGGTAGCAGCCCTAGCAGGCTCCAGGCGTCCTTGGCGAAAAGCACCTGTGCCCACAGGCAGAATCCAGGGTAGTGGCCAGCGACAGCCACCACGCGGGGGTCAGCCCTGCAGGGCGGCCTTCCGTCACCCACGTCAGTCTTTTTGTTTCTTCTGGTGGGGTTTTTCTGTTGTTGGGTGTGGTTTGGGTTTGGTTTTTTTTGTTTTTTTGTTTTTTTTAATTTTTTTTGTTGGTTTTTTTTTTTTTTTTCTATTTTGTGGTTTTGTTTTCGCTCTCTGTGACAAGGAAGCTTTCTCGCTGTCTCTCCGAGTGCTACAGTACTTGCTTTGATGTCACACTGAACAAACGGACACTGTCTCTTTGTCCTCGGACACAGTTTTTCACGGAGGAGAACAAAGACCGTACGCACATTGGCAATGAAGCACCGTACATAGTATGTTCAGGAATGTCACACGCCACGTACATCCGTGTCCCGGGAGAGGGCGGCCGGCTCATCTCACCTCACATCTGCGGGGAAAGCAGTGAGAGTTGAGGCTATGACCACAGAAAACACCAGGGCCACAACATACGTCTTAAGATATAAAAGTTGATACATGTAATTTTTTTTTCTAAAAAAAAAAAAATCCAATTTTCCACAGTTTAAGTTTAATCAAATCTTCCCAATTTAAGAATTGGTACTAGGCTGGCTGCATTTCATAGAAGAGCCCATGCTCCCATTGCACAGATGGAGAAACTGAGGCACAGAAAGTTCTTTTTGGTCTTCCACCTATCTTTCTTTTTCTTCCAGCCTAAGGCCTGTACTTGTTGAAGGTTGGCAGTTTGGGCCACGAAATTCTCAGGGAGAACAGATGCCACCAGTCACCCTGTATGTGGCTCTCTGTGATTAATCAGAACAATGATTTTCTGTGGCTGTTTTGGTGCTGGTGATCAAATACTAGCTATCACCAAGCTATAACTCCCAGTTCCATAACAAACCAATGATGCCAGGTTGCCAGCTGGACCCCGTCAGTCACGGGTCACACCTGCCTCTCACTTGAAGGGGGTCCCTGTCAGCAGTGGCCTCATCAGAGCCACATTCAGCAACCCCCAAGGACCTGTCCAAGGAGACACATGCCCAAGACAGGCATCCCCAGCCACACTCGTGTGGGAGCCAGGGCTCTCAGACACCCTATCTCTGAGGACTCTCTTGCCCAGAATAACTGTTTGTCTTGGATGCCCCTAAGTTCCCTGTGCCAGGAGGAAGGGCTCAGCCAGACAGGCTCCAGCCCTCTGAGCCAGACAAGCTGACACTCAGGACAGGTCTGGGAAGTGAGATGCCCCACCCACATTCCCTACACTTCCGGGGAGAAACAACCATCGCAGGATGGGTTTGCAACAAGTATTCATTCCTAAGAGGCTCTACAGCCCTTCTTTACCCCCCCCCACCCCCCACCCTTGGACACTTCCACCTTGGAGCAGGTCCTAAGGGTAACTTGAAGGGCAGAGTCCACAGTGCCCAGTACAAAGGACCACCCCTCCTGGTCTTACACAGATCGTGAACCTCCTCCTCCTTTCCTGATGTTGCTGTTGCTGATTTTACAAAAGCTGACTGCCCTGCCCTGGCCACTTAGTTCTTCGGTTCCACGCAACTTCCTCCAGCCTGGTCATCTAGAAACGCCTCAGTCCTTTCATCAGTCAGAGCAGTGAGCAGCCTCCCCAGATAACTCCAGCAGAACCACCAGAAGCCCAACCCTTCCCGCCATGGGGCATTCGGGTGCCAGATCAACAAACGACCAAGAGAAGGGCAAAGCCATAGCCGTAGCTGTAGCTAGCTGTAGCTGCAAGGAGACCCGGCCCAGCAGTTCCCGGAAGCACACAGAACCTTGAGCCAATCAGGGCCCACGGAAGCGGGATTCACCGGTCTGATTGTGTCCCAGCCCTGCAAGGGAGTCCCCAGCTCACCAGGCGGGGGCAGGGCCTACCTGGTCGGCAGCCTTAGGTGGGTTTTAACCTTTTTCTTTTCCGCTTTTTACCTGATTCCCTACGCCTTCCTGTCAAGGAAAGGGCAGGGAAGGTGAGTGGCCTCTGGAGGGCCTGGGATGGGAAGCCACAGTAATAAATACTGAAGGTGTTTATCTTTCAGAAAGCGCGATCCACCCTGGTGTGGTGTAGATACTTCCGGGTCTGTCTCTGCACCTGGGCTGCCTGAATGCTGGTAATGCACAAGGTGTGTTGGGCAGGATGAAGGTCAAGACCCTGAACAGCAGGGCACAGCCCGAACGCAGTAGCTACTGTCCCACCTGCAGGCAGGATCCCTGACTGTGGCTCTAGAAGCCACTGTGGACTGCTGGGAAATCCAGGTCCGCTGACTCGTTCACTCAAGCAACTTTTCCCCATCACTCTGTGATGGCCTTGGCTAGGTCCGATGTGACAGATCCCTCCTCCCATATCCCTCAGGACATAGACACAGACACAGACACACACACACACACACACACACACACACACACACACACACACGCACGCACGCACGCACGCACGCAAACGCACACGCGCATGCCCACCAAACAGACAGAGCAGCCACTCACCCGTCTCCTCCTCCCGATGGTCTGGGTTCAGGCTGGAGGTCGCGCATACACACTCCAGGTGTTCCTCTAACCTCACCTGGACCTCTTTCAATTTTGGCTTCTTCCTGACATACTCCACTTTGGCCACCTGCCAAGGAAACAAAAAAGCCAGGGTCAATACCATGTGCCCAAAGGGGACCCGCCTGGCGCACCCCAAACTGAGACTCAGATATCTAAACCCTTCCCACGGCATCCTCCCTTGAGCTCAGGTTTGCTTCCACTAGAAATAAACTCCCATGATGCTTGACCTACAGCTGCCATCCCAGCACCCAGAAGTTTAAAACTTCAAGCCCAGTCAGGACTGCGGCTGTCACCAGAGTGCTTATCCAGCATCCACAGGGCCCTGAGTTCCACCCCCAGTGCCATATAAACTGAATGAATGTGGTGGCACAAGCCCATAATCCCAGGACTCAGGACGTGGAGGAAGGAGGACCATGAACTTAAGGTCATCTTTGGCAACAGAGTGCTGAGGCCAACTTGGGACAACATGAGACTCGTAAGTACCCCAAAAGATCTGAAGGGCATCAGCCAAGAAAGAAAGGGTGAGCTGGACATTGGATGGTGGAGCGGGACATAGTACCACTCCAGTGCCCGCTGTCGTAACTAACCGGAGCCTCGGGCTAGAAACAGCAGTGTGGCTACAAAGCTTGCTGAGGGAGGGGACCCTCCCAGCTCGTGGTCTCTTGAGAGACACACCAACACAGCAACACACCTTTAGGTGGTACAGAAAGCTCATACCGGACTATAGAATCCCAGGCAAAGCCTTCCAAAGTCCTGGCCAGATGCTGAGCCCTACAGCCTCACACCCCACAGCACTCCGGCCCCACACAGACATGAATGTGAATGGTGCTCCCAACAGAGGAATGCAACCCCATACCCTCCCCCATACCCGTCCAGCAGTTCCCTAACCCACCCCAGCCCCCATCAACTGCTGCATCAGGAGGCAGCTTGGAGCCTGCTCTATTCCAGCATGACATTGCATTAGAGAATCTTCCAGGTCACCTCCCTCAGAGGAGTCCAGACACCAGCGCATTCATTGAATCCTCTTGGCCAGCCAGTGAGGAGGCAGGATTGTCACCTCCACGGATAGAAAAGAAAAATCAGGCACAACAAGCCCTCTCCTGAGGTGACCTGTAGAGCGTGGTTGGCAGGCGGCTCGTCCCAACCTCGATGCCACCTGGAACATGTGCCAGAGAACAGCCACCCTCCCAGCGCTGCAGAACTGCATACAGCCGGCACCAATTCTGTGTCCAACTCCCAGAGCAGCCCTAAGAGATCTCTACCTCACATTTCGCCATTCACTAGGGAAACTGAGGCTACAGCAGTGCTGAAAACCCACCCCAGGTGGCCTAGAGCACCTAGCTGTGGTGTCATGTCCAATAATGGGGACAATGTGTGGCCCACCCAGAGTGACTAGGGGAGTTTGGGCAGCGGAACATTCCCCACTGTTCTCCCAAGGGTCTTAAAGCTCAGGAACCAAGGGGACCCAATCAAGGGTCCGCCAGGCAGCTGCTTCAGAGTACTGGGCACCAAACTCAGCCAGACTCTACTGTGGCTACCAACTTGGCTACATTAATGGTTAACATGGGTGCAAAGGGTGCCAGGTGCCCGGCGGGCGTGTGAAGTAGAATGGGTGCCTCAGGTGTGAACACAGTCTGCCAAGTATGAGCTCAGCATGTAGGGCGTGGGGCCAGGGGTCAGGGGTCAAGGGCCAGCCCAGGAGGTTTCGCTACGTCAGAAAGCAGGAGGGACAGCAACCGGGGACTGTGAAAGCCAAGGAGGGTCTTCCCCTGAGAGCTGTAAGCGTGGAGCTATGTGGCAGGCTTCTGCCCAGGGGCCTTGCTCAGAAAGCTTTGGTGCAGTGCTAGGCCAGCCTGGGCATCTGAGTCGGGGCTATGCTGCCGAGATACCTCCAACCTGACCTGTGAAATGGGGACAGGGGTCACACCCACCCAGGTAGCTCATGAAAGAACAAGGTTATTTCTGCAGAGGTCCCCAGAGGTCAAGTGGGTATGGTGTGGCAGGCTTTCAGGTAGGAGGATTGTCTCAAGTCTAGCCTGGTCTATATACTGAGTTCCAGGCCAGCCCAGCTATAAGACCATGTATCCAAAAACAAACAAAAGACACAACATTAAAGAATCACCTAGAAATGGGACACGGCCACCTTACAGGAGCTAGCTTCAACAGGAATCAATATCTGCACAAGGTTCCTTTCTAAAATTATAACACCCCACCCCCCAAGTTCTGTTCAGAAAGTCATCATGTCTCCAGAAGCATTGCAATCCTGGTCCCTAAGCTCAGAAATGGGGTCTCACACTCCATCCCAAGGAACAGAAGGGCAACCCCTCTCTCTCCCTTCAAGGGCCCTGTGGTAGGTCTGGGAGGAGGAACAACTTCTCCCAAAGGAAAAACATCAGCCAGTCCCAAGAGGAGCTGTAGCACAGGTGCCACAGTCCCCAACTTCCAAAGATGTCCACAGTTTTTGGTGACCCAGCAAACCTCAAGACTGCCTAGATAAACCCAGGCCTGAAAGAGACCATGGCCACAGATACCAGCAGGTAAGTGTTCTGCCCCTCCCACCACAGCCTCTGTGGTGGGAACCAGGTGGGCCTCATGAACACAGGTTGTCAGAAGGAAATTTGGTTTGGGTTTAACTACCGTCCTCCAGCCTGACCCAACCCTTGACTGCAGGGCAAGTATAACCTTCTAGGTTAAGCCTAGGGGTCCCCCGCATGAAGAACAACTGGTGAGCCACTCCAGCTGGGGAGCCCCGTTCTTCCAGACAGCCCCATGGTTATCAGACAGAAACAAACAGTGGTTTATAGTAGCACCTGCCTCGGGAATGCAAGGATTCCAGCCGCTCTGCCACCTCTGTCTGGCCAGGAAATGGCTACATTTTTCACCCCGCTAAGAACATGTTATGAATAGTAAATTTTCAGAACTGCCTCCATGAAAGCAGACAAGATGGTAAAAGTCCCAGGAATACACACACACACACACACACACACACACACACACACACACACGCCCCGCATTCCAGAGCTCCCTCAAGTTCAACCCAGAGGAAGTGTCACCTGGCCAGGCCATTATCCAATCACTCCCCTGCAAGGAAAGGGGGTGGGGGGGAGGCTTGTCTTACTAGTCCAAGCCTCACGACCGTGATGTCTATGATAAAAGCCACTGCTGATTGAGCAGAACACAGGGCACAGTCCCTCCTGCAGGTCAGCCGCCTGGACTCGATTAGAGCCTGTTTTAATAGCTGAGAAACCAGGTGCTGGCAGGTGAACAGCTTACCCAGGTCCCTCCCTCTTCTCCTTTCTAATCACCCACACTTAAAAGGAGTGAGCCCCCAAGGCCTCACAGCGCAGCTCCTAGTGACCTGGGACCTTCCCAGAACAATCCTTTAACATGACCAAGAGGTCATTAGGCTCTGGCTTCCAAAATGTCCCACGGACATCCAGTGGGGGGCAGGGAGGGCTGGCGCCCAGGAGGACAGGCGCCCTGTTCCACCTGGCTGAGGGCTCGCAGCTTGATAAGCATCTGAGGTGTTTTCTGTCATGCTGCCCCAGTCTCCTTGGACCTCAAGCCCCTCACCAGAGGAAGGACCATGAGACCTGCTCCTTCCAGACTAAAGCCTGCCTAGCCACCTTCTCTGAAATCTTTGCAAAGCCACCTGAGGGAGCCCACCTGGGACTCTCCTTAGAACACAGCTCCAGACTCTACCGAGTTGGGGGCACCTTCCTTCTGGAAGCCTGGAGCCTAGTCCAGCAGAGCCCCTACGTCCTGCATGTATGTTGGAGACTGAGTAATGAATGAACCTTCTTATCCAGCTCAGTAGCCAGGTCAAATGATGGCTCAGAGCTGACCTGACCCCTTGGTAACCCTAACCCCTGACCCCTGGGCAGCCCCATGTAATGTAGACAGGAGAAGCCTCTGTCCAAGCTAAACGCTCCATGGACTCAGCCATGCTCCACTGCGCAGGCCCATAGGGCATCCTTCTTCAGACTCCACAACAGGGTATGGAGAACACAGTTAGCACTGGGGTCACATGGTACACGCTGAGCACAGCAGGAAGGGCACAGGAGGTCCTGGGCTGCTCAAGATCATCCCAGCCAGCAACTGAGACGCTGAAGCAGGGGTTCAAGGCCCACCTAGGCTACAGTGATCAGCCAGAGTGATCTAATTGAACCCTGTCTCACAATAAAAACCATGGTGGGCTGGGAATCCCTCAGTGATGGGTGGGGGGTGTGGCTCAGTGGTAGAGCCCCTGCCTAGAATCCCCCAGTGAGGGGCTGGGGGTGTGGCTCAGTGGGAGAGCCCTGCCTAGAATCCCTCAATGAGGGGCTGGGGGCGTGGCTCAGTGGCAGAGCCCCTGCCTAGAATCCCCCAGTGAGGGGCTAGGGACGTGGCTCAGTGGTAGAGCCCTGCCTAGAATCCCCCAGTGAGCGGCTGGGGGCGTGGCTCAATGGTAGAGCCCCTGCCTAGAATCTACCAGTGAGTGGCTGGGGGCGTGGCTCAGTGGTAGAGCCCCTGCCTAGAATCTCCCCCCCCCCAGGGGCTGGGGGTATGACTCAGTGGTAGAGCCCCTGCCTAGAATCCCCCAGGGAGGGGCTGGGGGCGTGGCTCAGTGGCAGAGCCCCTGCCTATAATACTCCAGTAAGGGGCTGTGGGCGTGGTTCAGTGGCAAATGTTTGCTTGTAATGAAACGTTCTGGGGTGAACCTACAGCACTACAAGGAAGGAAACACACACACACACACTGGAACCAGGCTGAGGCCACATATAACATAGATGTGGCTGTTATGAGCCTCATCATCAGCCCCACCCCTGCCGACCAGAGTCTGGGACTTCTGGGTCCACCTCCCTCCTCCATCCAGGTCAGCACCAGCCTCTACCCCAAATGCTGCAGGCCTGGCTTCCACAATGGGGCTCCTGTTCCACTGACCTTCTGTCCGTTCTTCCAGAGCCTGCAGTATCTGAGGCCGGATGCCATCCCCCAGCCCCCAGCTCTGGGTGGGCGGCAGTGGTGTGCATATGGGTGGGTACTTACAAAGGACTAGGGAGAACCTAGCCCAACTAAGACTAGATTGGTCCTTCAACTGATCAGGACCCTGCTGAGTCCCGTATAGCACACGGAAGACGCAATCAACAGGAGTGGGTAACAGTGTTGGTGGAAATGAACAGTCCCTATCCCAGGGGCTGGAGACTCTGAAAACCTCCAAGTCAAAAAAGCCCCCCACACACCTGGTCACACGGTCCATCCCTTCCACCGTGTTTCCAGCATGGAATCACCATTCCTAAACTCGCTCCCTCTTATAACCAATCCCACCAGGCAGGAGGCTGAGGAAGGATTACCTCAAATTTAACACCAACCTGGGCTACAGAGTTATAAACCAGCCTGGACTACACAAATCCATGGCAGATAAACAAGGAACAAAGCCAGACAGCCTGAGAAAGTCCTACTCTGGACCAAATCTACCACCTGTACCCCAAAGAACAAGATGACAGGTTTCCAGAGACACCTCCATATGCCATCAATGGGAACCCTGAGGCCCAGGAAAAGGCTAAGGCTGGTCCAGGTGACACAGGCTGCCAGGGTGGGTGCTTGAGCCACCTCTGGTGGCATGTCCCTGCTGCTAGTCAACCTCTGAGGGTGGACGGCAAGCCTAGCAAGCACCCTAGACAAGTCCAGGGAATTCTGGGAACAGTCCATGGCTGTTGATGGGGTGTCCGATCCCAAAGACACCTGCAAAGATATGTGGGGTTTATTCAGTTCAACTCCCCGTGGAACTCTCTAGAAACCAAACGCCAGACATTAAAGTCAGTTCCAACTACAGATGCCTGGGTTGTGGGTCATAAACGAGCTGCTGAGTGTAGGTCCTTACCAAGAAGGGTGTTTTCCTGGTACCTCCCTTCCACTGGGGTCAAGGGTCATGGCAGGGTTGGGGGTTCAGATAGATTTACTAGGATGGAAGAATGGGGTCTGAAATCTTCACACATGATTCCAGGGATCCTGTGCACGTGCACGAGTGCGCACGCATACACACACACACACACACACACACACACACACCGCCAAAAGCATCACGGCTACAGCAGCTTGGCTGAGTCAGAAGTAGACATCATCGTCAAAGGCATTCTAGACCCTCGGCTGTTGAGAGCCCAGATCCCACTGCTGCCACCCACCCAGCCATTCAACGGTCACATGTTCAGCAAAAGGGCTTCAACCTGTTGGAGCCAGTTTTCAGGCTGTAGACCGGCTTAGGGAAGTGATTCTTAACCTGTGCATTGTGACCCACCCTGGGGGTGGGGGTGTCACATCAGAAATCCTGTATTTCAGATATTTACATTATGATTCATAACAGTAACAGTTATAAAGTAACAATGAAATGATTCTATGGTCTGGGGTCACCACAGCGTGGGGAACTGTATTGAAAGGTCGGAGCATTAGGAAAGTTGAGAACCACTCACTGGTCTGACGGACGGAACTGCAAAGGCTCCACAGCCTTGGCAACAATTATCACAGAAATGCCCACACACAAGAAAGACAACCAGGCCAGGCTGTGGTGGCGCACACCTGTAATCCCAGCACTTGGGAGGCAGAGGTAGGCAGATTTCTGAGTTCGAGGCCAGCCTGGTCTAAAGAGTGAGTTCCAGGACAGCCAGGGCTACACAGAGAAACCCTGTCTTGAAAGAACCAAATCCAAAAAAAAAGAAAGATAACCAGGCTTCAACCACATTCTTAAGTCTCATGCCTAGAGAGGAACTAAACCTCTGGTGGTTGGAAACCCTCCATCATCCATCCAACAAGGAGGCCAGCAACCCCAGAGCACAGACGGACACAGGTTCAGAAGGGAACAGACTCGATTCCACTGTCACCTACGCAGACAATAACCATGCATGCAAATTACGGGCCCCAAATCTCTCTCATGGTGATACGTGGCTGAATTAAAACATGTCCTCTTCGAGGAAGCTAGCAAGACTGAGGAAGTCAATGAAACTTACAAGGCTTGGGAAGCTCAGAAAATTACAAGAGTCACAAATATCCCTCCACATACACAGTTAAGTAGTAACTGCTCTAGAGGGAAGACTCTTTGCCAGAGCAGGGGAGAAAGTTCTAGAGATGCAACTCTCTCTGGTCATCGTCAGTGCTAGGGTGGGCGCTCCTGTGAAACATCTGCCTTTGAGCCACCCACACTCCTACAAGGATTCCAAATAACCTCATTGGCTAGCAAGCTGGACTGCGATGGACCACCATCAGGGCCCAACCTAGATGCTATCCTATCTAGGATGAGGAGACATTTGTTCACAACTCCCCAATGACACCAATAAAGGGACTAGACGCACAGCGTGGCCACTGAGTATCCCACAGTCCAACCTGGAGGTCACTGAAGCCAGCCCCCTGGCCTACACAAAGCTGCGTGCTAACAACCTTAAGCCCCATGCCATTCCCTATGCTGCTTCTTCAACCATTCATCAGCCCAAGAGCGTTCTGCAAGACTGAGCGTGAGAAAGGGCAGCGCTCACCTTGACACTGCGGTGGTGGACCCTGGAGGGCTGGCACTTGACGCTGCTGGTGTTACAGCAGCCGGTGCAGCGCTTCACCTCCACACACGGGGGCCAGATCAGGAAGTTGGCCGATGTGGGGTCCACCTGGCTCCGAGGTATCTCGTAAATGACCGTCCTGGTCTTGCAAACTGCGGGAATGGCTTCCTCTGCAAAGGCAAGAAGAGTACTGTGAAGACGAAAAACTAGGAATCGACCTGTAGTGCACAAAAACAGGACCTCTGATCTCCCAATCCAGAGATGCCCACCTAGGTTGCACCTGGGCAGAACTCACCCCTGCGACAGCCCCCAGTATGACAGGACATTAGTTGTCAGTAACCCCCCATCCCCCAAACGTACAGGGCTGAAACTCACATCAAAGCTACAGACATAGTCCAAAGCCAACCTGGGCAACTTAAGGAGGTCTTGTCTCAAAGTAAAATGTGAACACAGCTGAGAAAATGGCTCATGGGTAGAATGCCTAGACCCCCCCACCCACCCAGGGGCTAGGGGTGTGGCTCAGTGGTAGAGCCCCTGCCTAGGATCCCTCAGGGAGGGGCTGGAGCTCAGTAAGAGTTTTTCCTAGCATGCACAAGCCCTTGGTTCCATCCCTCAAGCCTTTCCTTGCTTTTGCAAGACAAAAAAGTGGGACATCAGAGAAACAGCTCAACCCTAGTCTCCACATAGCCCAAGGCAGGGGACCTGGTTATGAAAGCCAGAAAACTACACTTATTTGTCTCCCGGAGAACAGTCAGTCTGGGGCCAGCTGCTTGGCAGGTGTGCATAGCAGATAAGAAATCCCCTCAGGACCCTGAGATACACACCCTTCTCCTCCTCAGGCAGCCCTCCTTAACCCCATTTAACCCTAGACCCCGTTGCTCACTTGAGAGTGGCTGCCTGGTAATTGTCTCTGGGACTACCCAGCGTGGGGAGATGCGGCTGAGGTACCAGGAAGGCCCTGGGGCCTAGCCACTGACTGTCTCTGCTGACCTATCAACCCTGAAGGGGACTGTGACTCTAGACTCAGAGCTGGAAGGAGCGATGGGTCAGGGAGACAGCTAAACAGAGGTGTGAATCACTCCTATAAGAGAGATGCACACCAGCAGCTGCCAGCAAACACCAGAGGAACTGCACAGGTGAGAGGGGAAAGCATGAATAAACGAGGATGGGGACCAGACTCCTCCCTGCCCTCAGGGGCCAGCATCGGCCTTCTGGACCTGAGTCCCTCCAACACAGAGGCCCCAAACACTGGGCTGGGCCCACTGCTCTGGGCTCCTGGGCTTGGCCACTCCACTTTTCTCATGACAGCCCTTGTAGAGGGTCTTCTAAGTGGGTCTCATGTAAAGGCCTTAGATTGCAGTCAATACCCCCTCAGCCCAGTTGGGAATAGGGATTCCATAGTCCTACAGGGATGGCTGAGGTCTGGTTGGAAGTTACAATCTATTCTCACCTCAGGAATGTTCCTAGCCAGTAGCTAGGAATCGACAAAAATCTACCTTTTTACCAGTAACTAAATCTCAGAGAGAGAGAGGGATCTACTTGCATAGGATCACACAGCAGCCAGTACCTGAATAGTACATAGGCTGAGCTGGAACTGGGTGGATCACACCTGAAATTCCACCCTATGAAGAAAATACATACATCTTTGGAGATTTTATATTTATATATATATATATATATATCTCCAAAGATCTGAGGGCACCAAAGGTGAATGAGGTGGGGTCTCTGGAAGAGGTGTCCTCCAGCTGTGGAACCCAGCACACTCCAGGCTGCACCCAGCTTCCCCAGCTCAAGCCCAGGAGCATGCTAGAACTCACATCAGGAACTGAAAATTAAGCATGGCCACGTTTTTCCAACGAAGCCTCCTTGTAGACAGGCCCTGACAAGACTGGGCACTTAAGGAATTTATAATGTTCCCCTCCTGGAAACTCTTGGCCCAGGCACAAGACTGCAGAAGGGCAGGCGGGAGACACTCCAGAGAGAGAGGGCTGCCTCCACCACCACGGGGAGGGCAGGAGGCCAGGGAAGCCTTTGTTTGGTGGAGGAGGGATATGAGGCTGTGCCGGAGGCCTCTGAGTTAGCAGGGAGCACTCAGCTCCGGCAGGGAGCACTCAGCTCCGGCAGGGAGCACTCAGCTCCGGCAGGGAGCACTCAGCTCCGGCAGGAACCTGCCCCCTTCCAGCTGGCGCACAGCACAGCACAGCCATCCGTGCTCACCAATACTTCTCTTCCTGCGAATGGGCACAGGCCGCTTCTCCTGCACATGCTTAATGGCGTGGGACCCATGGGCTCTCAGGCTTGTCTCCAAGGCATCCTCAGCCCCTAAAAGTAGTAAGAAAAACATGGTAAAGTGCCCACATGTATGTATCACACCCCTGGGACCTAAACAGCTGGGGCCTATACAGGTTTCGGAGCGGGAGGACAAAGGGCCCAGTCCCCAACCCCAGACCACACGGGGTCCCTTCAACCAACTCCCTATAGCTTGTCAGTATGCATGTCCCAAAAGCGCAACTTTCCTGTGAAATTCTGAGGTTCTTTCAGGAAGACATTCAGGTACTCTCCCTGAGGGAGAACTCTGAAGGGAACCCTCGGAGAACTGCACTGGGCGCAGGAAAGTCCCCAGGCCACCCAGCTGGGCCCAGTTCTGAAGCAGTACCACTACCACAGCCTAAGTATAAAATGGGAAGGGCGGCTGCCTCTCCTGCTGTTGTTGTGTGTACAGCGCCTCCCTCTTGTAAAGCAGGCTTTGATGAAATGCCCTAACCTCTGAGGGGCATCGGAAGCAACGCCAGACTGGGCGGCAAGCCAACCTCCACTGTTCCTGAAATAAGCCTGCTCCAGAGGGCCAGAGGCCATGAGAAACAGCAAAGGGGTGCGGCTGGTAGCTGAGAGAGGAGAGAGGAGTGAGGCGAGAGCAGAGCGGGAGGGCCAGCCGGGTGAATAAGGCAGGGAGGCATACAGAAGAAGGGGGCGGGGAAACGCAGCAGCATCTGAAGGAGTGAGTGTTCACACCTTGAGGGCCACCAGGCGCTCAGCAGAGGTAGAGCCACCAACTGAGGACAGAGTTGAGGTCAGCCTGGAGAACCTAGCCCCTGAGATAACACTGGCCCATAACAGAGGAAGAGGCTGCTACACTGCCCCCAAGTTCTGAGATTCCACATGCGGTGCAGTCATAATCAGCCCCAAATATAATTAATCTACACCTGGCTTTCCCAGCCAATACCACGGAGAACTTCAAGCAAAGTTCCCCCTCCTTCCTGCACCACTTTTTCCCCAAGGACACTGTCCCCTGCACAATCTCCCTTTGGGTCCCAACATTTAGTGACATTCTGCCCAAGTAGACAGCCCTCCTAGCAGACAACACGAAGCCTACTAGGTACCACACCATCCACTACCAACAGGAGACATGCCAGCCTCCTCCACCCTGAGACGTCTCCTACCCACACATTTAAGATAAAAAGCAAAGACTCGCCTAAGGTGTGAATGTCAACGATGAATCCGAGCCCAAAAAACTATTTAAAATGACTCAATGTTCCAATGGCACCGATTTTATTTTAAGACCCAAAATAAGATCAGAACTGCTCATGCAGTAAAAATTTCCCATCAACCAACTGTCACAAAGAAGCATCTCTTCACAAAAGAGTGACATGGTGAGTCACGACCGATGACCAATCCAACAAGAAATGAATGGGCCATCCACTCACAGGGCATGCGAGTGTGGGGTGGTGCCTACTGTGGTCCTCTGATAACTTGCTTGCCTCAACGTGCACATAGTAGGTGTCACTGACTTTGCGGAGGCCAGGGCACTAGAGTCCAGAGAAACTGAACAAGACAAGGACAATCAGACAGGCAGGGTGTGGTGAATCCCCTCACTGGAGAGGTAGGATGTAGAGCTCAGAGTTCAAGGTCATCCTCAGATATAAAGTAAATTTGAAGTCAGCCTGGGGCACACAAGTTCCAGTCTCAAAAAAAAAAAAATTAAAAACAAAACAAAACAACTCAGAAATCATCAAGACCACAAGAAAGCTGGGATCCTCCAAGGGCCAGAGCTCAATAGATCCAATTCCTCAACCCAACATCTCCTGACTGAACTTAATACAGACAAACTCAGCCATAGAGACTGGCCACAGCGCCTACTCAGACAAGCCCACTTTGTACCTCCCAGATCAAGATATCTGGTCATGAGCCAGACGTGGCAGCCTAACACAAGGATCTGAAGTGCAAAGCTGCCCTTCTCAAGAAACAAAAACAGGCCGGTGATGTAGTTTATCTGAAAGAAGGCCCAGAACACACAAGACCCTGGGCTCCATCCCCAATACTGCATTACATAAGTATGGTGATGAGTGTTTATAAACCTCTTCCAATGGCAGTAGAGACAAGAGGATATCCTTGGCAACTTAAGGGAGCTCAAGGGCAGCCTGGGCTACTTGAGACCACAGCTTTAAAATAAAGAATGAATAAGTAAATAAACAAACAGTCACAAGCTACCACCGGTGGAATCTTTGATGTGTGGCAGATGCTTTGAGATGTTATCCTGTGTGACACAGCTGAATCCAACATGAGCAGCTAAGTCACTCTCAGGTCAAAGTCACTTCCCTTTTTCCTATGCAGATGTGTGAGTGACAATGTCTGATTACTAGACGGAAGGACAGACAGAGTCCACTAGCCCGGTCCTGGCTACAGTATTGTGAGTAGCCTGGGGTGGGATGTTTATGTATCATTTACTCAATGACCCATGGGCGCCTGGCCAGCAGCTCGAGAACAAAGCTCCCGTTACACACCACACACACACACACACACACACACACACACACACACGCACGCTCACGGTCGACCTGAACTTCTGAGCTGTAGTTCACAGCAAGGCTGCATGCCAGTAATGGGTCTCTGGATCTAAACGCCACACTGGAAAGACCACTTAGAGATCCTTGACTCTGCCATGGAATGCTCTGGGCTCAGGGACATTCTTGGCAGCGTACTGGAATCCTGCCACCTCTGGAGCTGGGCCACACAGCCAAGGAGCTGCAAGGTTGGGAGGAGATGCCTTCAGGGTTTCCCCATCTGGAAAATGGGGATGCTGCCAGCTCACTAGACAAGCCATGTGCCAATCACAAAGCTCCACCCACTTGGATGAGGAGCTGGCTGGGGAGCCTGGGATACCCCTAAGCCTTTCTCTGCTGTCTGCAACCTAGATGTAGAGACAGCAAGAATTCCCCTGGAAAGGCCATCCTGGGGGAGGCTCCAGTGAAGACCCCCTTCCAGCTAACTCTAAAACTGACTACCACAGCAGTCTGAAGCCTCCTTTAGCAGCCAGAGCCACAGGGCTCCTCACTTCAAGAAGAGGCAGAATGTGAATGAGAAGCAACAAATGAACACTAGTTTCCAGGTGGTTTCCCCACCAGAGCAGGGGGATAGGTCCAGCAAGGAAGACCCCACTTTGGGTTGGTATCACAATGGGTCCTCCAGCCCTATCTTCAAGACGAGGAGGCTAGGAGGGCAGCAGAAGTCCATGCCCATATTTGGCTTCCAGAAGTTTCCAAGGGAGACCCTCAAATGTCTGACAGGTAGAATGAGGGTGGGGATGTTCTACACACACACACACACACACACACACACACACCATTCTTTCAGAAGCAATTTGAAACCTCCAGGGGCCAAGGGACAACTTTTTCTCTCTTTGGACCCTCCCAAAGAGGAGGCCCTGGTCCAGGAGCCTCCAGCTCCCCCCCCCCCCCCCCATTGGGCACATCAGCTTAATCTTAACAGAAGCTTGGTGCTAAAAGCATTACCGGTGGGGGGTTGGGGAGGCGTGGCTGCAGGGAACAGCATAAGAATGGTCCCAGCAGCAAGTGAATGGCCCATTTCCCCAACATCCAGACAGCAGGAGGCCCAGCCCTAGGCTTAGCTAAGGCAGGAAAGCAGTCTGCCTTTGGGGGATCAGAAAAACACTCTGGGAGTGTTTCCCCAAGTGACCCAAACCAAGTCCTCCACCCAGGCCTACTCAAAAAGGGATCAGATCAAACCCCCCTGACCCAACTCTTGATCTCCAAGAGAAACCCTAGGCCTGCCACTCCTGATAAGGATCAGGCCAAGGATTTCCTGGGTCAAGAAACTACTGAAACGGGGCCGCCTTGTTAAAAAAAAAAAAAAAATGGTTTTGGCATGCAACAAAAACAGTTCAGGCCTCTCCACCACCATAATTAGGTACAAATTTCCAAATGGCTAGACCATGTGACTTTACTTAATTCTCTCTCAACACTCGCCCTTTCTGAAAAGTTTTCAAGGAGGGGGAAATCGTCACTTGGAATTCTTCACTTTAGCGCCCTTTAGTTCCTCCAGACAAACTCACTGGGGCCTTTTTTTTTAAGCTGGTAGATTTTACCCCAGTGTGTCAAAAAAAAAAAAAATAGGCTAAAGTGTTCATTTTGAAAAGGTTATCTATCACAAAAGACCGGAGACTACATCCTCTATACATCCTCTGGCACGGAAGCTGCCTCTCCCATCCCCATCCATGCCCATTTCTTTTTTAGCTTTCCTCGATCGAGTCTAATCCATCTCTGCATTTACTAATTGTTTTCTACAGTGGCTTGGCTCTAGCCCGAGGCGGGAAGCCCCCGAAATAGCCCCAAGCGCCTGTATCCCAGGCGCGCCTTTTTACAGGATGGTGAGGAGAAAAACATCGGCCTCCTGTGGCCACCACAGGCACCCAGCCCCGGGGCGATCAAGACACCAGGGAGTGGAGTTTACAAAAGGCCCTGACCGACCAGCTCCTCAAGCGCTCTGGGGGCCCTCGCCAGGAGAAAACCAGCCACAGCCAGGCTCCCTCTGGGCTGGCTCCCGCGCTCCCGGGCCAGAGGCAGCCATTGATCCGCACACCTGGCAGGGTCTTACCGCACACTCTAAAACTGAACTTTCAGTGACACACCCGCTGCGTTTCCCTTAAATGCAAAAACAACCCCCGGGCGAGCGAAGCAACCCTCGGCTGCCGCTGGGAGAGAAAGTGGCAACTGCAAGAGAAACGCCTGACTCATACGCCTGGGCGTTTATGGCCGGCGAGTGGAGTCTGACCTTTCGGTGCGCTCCTGCGCAGCGCCCGGCCCGGGCGAGCGCGCAGGGTACGGTTCCTCCCGCAGCCTGCCCGCCCCGCCGCCCGCGCCCTCCTCGTAGCCAGGGCAGGGCAGGGGCGCGATTTACCTACGGAGTCTATCTCCAAGAGTCGCTGGAGGTCCCGGATGCTGTGGATCTGACTTCGAGCCAGCCGCTCGATCAACTCCCGGGGTATCTCGGCTTCCTGCAAGCAGACCACACTGTCAAGACGCGCCCAGGGGTTCCAGCCTGGCCCCAGAGGCCACGCGGCCCGGCCCGACCCTCGCCAAGCCCTAGAGCCAGAGGATCGGGTGGGGGCTAAATGGGACCCCCTAAGTCCTGTACACTGTTCCTGTCTGACCTTGGTAAAAATACCCCAACACAACCTTGACAGTTCAGACAAAAAAGCACCCGCGCTCTAGCCCTCTCCAGGGTGTCTGGGGGCAGCCAGGGCCCCCGAAGAGTTTCTGGTTTAATAGCTAAATCCACATGTAGAAACAGAGGGTCGAAATGCGTCACGCATCCGCGACTGGAGTCACAGCAACCTCAACACTTTAATCTAGCCCGAGGGTTCAATTTCACTTCGGGAATCTAGAGCCGAGCCCGCAGGGGAGAGGGTCTTTGCTTCCCCCGCCCCTACAAGCACGCGCGCCCGGTCGCCCCACCCGGCCCCGGCCCAGTCACGGCCCTAGCGCCGACTAGGACGCCCAAATCCATCGGGGCTTAGAGAGGCTGCAGGGAACGCAAGGGGTTAAATATCCACCTCGCGCCTCTCCGGTCCCTGCCCAGACCACCCCCACCGTTCAGCCTCCCCCACTCTCCCTCCCGGTTTTTAAAAGGGAGTCAGGGTCGCTGGAGGACTCAACCACGAAGTTCCCACGACAGGGGCTGTGGAAAGTCATTCATCACGGCAAAGCTCCCGGGGAATGGGGGGTGGGGTGGCGGTGGGAGGGCGCGGGCGCCTGGCCCGGCCCCAGCTGCCTCGTTCAGCCACCTGTAAGCAGGCCCTGGGCGGGCGGAGACTGCTCCAGTCCTGCGTCGGACTGGGTTTGGGGACCGAGAACTGGGGACTGCGGCTGGGCGCTGCCCACCCTGCCCAGTCCCGGGATTCGGCCGCACCCTCCTCTACCTGCTTACTGCCCGCCCTAGTCCCCTCCCAGGGCACGGTCAGTTTACACACACCCCCTTTCCCGCTGCCCGCACCCCGTTACTGCATTGTCCGCCGCGTTCTGGCTGCCCCTTCTGGAAAGGCACCCAGAGCCCCCCGAAGTTTCTGCCCACGGGTTCACCTCGCGGCTCCCCCGTCCCCCTCCAAGGCGGAGCGACGCAACGCGCTGGAAACTCACCAGACACACTTGGGCATGGCAGAAAATAGAACCCAGTTGGGTTTTTAAAAAAAAAAATTTTTTTTTACACCAACCCTGACATTATCAAAATGCTCTTTGCAGCGCTAGAAACAGGTAGCCGAGGGGGGCGTGCGCCGAGGGAGCCGAGAGGGGACACAGGCGCGGGGGTGGCACCCACCTCGGCCAGGGCATGGGCGAGGTATCCGCAGCCGAGGAGCAGCAGGCAAGCCCAGGTCCTCATCGCGTCCCGAGGCGCTGGAAGCTCGGCAGGGAGGCGAGGCCGCGGGGCGGGCGCTCCAGCCGGGCTCCTGTGGCGGCGAAATTCAGTACCATCCCTCAGGGAGCGCGGCCCGGAGGAGGGTGGCGCGGAGAGCAGGGAGCCAGCGGAGCGCGCTCGGCGCGAGCAGCGAATGCAGAGCCAGCGAGGAGGAGGAGGAGGAGGAACAGAGTCGCGCCGGGAGCCTCCTGGGCCGCCGGGTAGGGGGTGGGGACGGAAGGGGCGGAGGGCGGGGGCTGGGCTTCTTCCTTGGTGCGTTCCCCGTGCTGGCCGCCGCCGCGCTCGCTCCCCGTCGCAGGCTTTAGGAGCGACCCGGCCGGTAAATCCGCATATTTGCTGCCGTCAGCCCCGGGAGGGGACCACGGAGCGTGGCTGCAGCTCCCGCCGCACCACTGATCACCTGTCTGGACGCTCGGCCCGGTACCAGCTACCGCCTTGCTTCTCCCTGTGGGCTTCGGACAGCCCCGAGAGCCTGTCCCCGGGCCTTCCTCTCGCCGCTGCCGCCCCGGGCCGGGCACGGCGCGGCCCAGCACGGCGCGGCCCGGCGGCCTGCGTGCGCCCCTCCGCGGCGCGCCCTCGGCTACGGCGCGGCGCTCCGCCCTCCGCCCGCCGGGGCCGGGCAGCTCCCGCGGCCGCGCCGCCTGGCAGCAGCCAACCCGCCCGGGGCCTCGCTACGCCGCCTGAGCGGGCCGGAGGACGGGCGGAGGGCCGAGCTGGCGCCGCTGCCGCTGCCGCCGCCGCAGCAGCCGCGGGAAGACCAGAGGAGGAGGAGGTGGTGGAGAAGAAGGCGCAGGCAGGCCGGGCTCCCGGAGTTGAGCGGGCTCAGCAGGACGCGCGTGTGGAGCCGGCCGGCGACAGGGAGGGGGTTATAGCGCCGCCACCGCGCCCCTCCCCCGCCCCCCGCCCCCCTCCTCCCCCGGATTCCGGGCCCGGGACCCGCACCTCGGAAGCGCTCAGGGGTCTCGCGGGCCAGATCGGGCCCGGCCGCCACCGCCACTGCAGTGGCCACACACGCGCTCACGCAGGCAGCTAAATCCATCCAAGCTCGGCGCCCGCGGCACGGAGCCCACAGGCGCCGGGGCTCCCGGAGCGCCCCTCCCTCGAGCTTGCCCACCCTTCAGTGCCAGCTGCAATCCTGCGGCACCGGGCGGGGAGGGGAGGAGGCCGCTGCAGAAGCACCGCCGTCTCCGGCTCGCCTCTCTCTCGGGCCCCAGCGGCAGTAAAGGGCAGCGCCCAGAGCTGCTGCGCCAAAAAGGGCATGAGAGTCGACTTGGCCCCCTCCCGGCGCTCGGGCCGCTTCCCACTGTAAAGATCCAGTGCTCCAGCCTTCCCCTCTCCATAAAAGGAGGGGGAGTGAGTCTTTGCGGAGAGGCGGGGCGGGTTTAGGGGCGCGTCTAGGGCACTCACCTGACGGCTGCCACGCGCCCGCGCCCCAGAGCCAAAGCCTGGGACACCTGATTGAGGAACTTGCACTCTCGTATGGAGGTGGAAGCGAGGCTAGGGTCGGGGAGGAGGCTGCCACCTGCCTCATCGCCACTTTGACACCCTGCACCCTCCAGATCTTTAGCCCCTGGTCGAAGGCCCAGCCGCACCCTGAAAGGGGAATCGAGGGGATTGAAGGAAAGATAGAAAAGAAGCCGCGGGTGAGGAACTCCTGGGTTCTGCTTTGAAAGCCAAGGGAGCACAGAGCGCCACCTCCGGCCAAGGCACAGTACAGACGGGTGGTGGGGTAGGCACATGCAGACAGATCAGACAGTCTGATCAGGGCTGGACGGTGATTTCTGGTGGGATATCACCCGACGGCAAGGCCTGTCCTGTCAACTCCTTGGCATACACTGGAGTTAGAGGATTGTGGAGCTTTCAAATCCCAAAGCTAGACAGAGCCTAGGTCTCTAAGGGTACGGGTGCAACCGAATACTGCCTGTCCAATTCACTCCCTTTCTTGTGAATTAACCTGTGCACCCAGCCCGGGTCGATTCCCCCACCAATTCTTTGTCCCTAGACAAAGGCTCAGCGGGGCAGGAGCCTTTCATCCCGAGCTCCCCAGGTTCCTGCATTTCAAAGACCGAGCTGGAAGGGCCCTATGAGAGCGGCTCACCTAGTCCCAAAAACCTGGTGGGCGTGTGAGGGAGGGGAGTTGCTGAGGCTAGCTGCAGCCCAAATCTACAGACTTCCATAGGCCTGCAGGCCCCCATCGCCACGCCCCAGCCCTAACACCTCGGGATGCTGGGGGGTTGGGGGGGAATAAGAGGACAGCCTCCCTTGGCCTAAAGAGGGAGTCTGGAAACGTTGAGAAGCGCCCCACCTCGAGGTCTTCGAAAAGCCCAGGCCTGGTGAAACTTTGTACTGCTCAGAAGAGGGAGACTCACTGGATGGCTTCTGGAGAAGACTACCAGGACCACGCTGGACCGGAGTCGAGTTCCTCACCGTTTTATCCCGATTGTTCCGCGCGTGCTGTCCTGCCAAGCCCTTGGCCTTCTCACAGGCAGAGAGGACAAGAGGACACCTCTTTGCTGTTCGACGACCCAGTGCGACGGTGGATGTGAGAATCCAGGAAGAAGATCGGGTTGCATTGCTGAGGGGATGCCGCGCCCGTCCGGCCACCACCTCCGCATGGAGGCTGCGGGTTCCTGGGGACCCCACCTAGTTCGGCGCTTTTTTTTTCTCCCCTTACTGTCTTGACGAAGCAGGGACGCCCAGCTGGAAATCAGAGCGGGGCGGGAGGGATTCTGAAGACGCAAGGGGACATCAGGGACCCAGAATGAGGCTAGGCCTGGATGCATCGCCCGGGACGCGGGAGCTACGGGGAGCTGGGTGCAGGCACTGCTCTAATCGCCGACCGCTATTAAAAATAAAACCGCGGCCGGTCGTCATAGCGACCGCAACAACAGCGGCCGCGCGAGGGTGGTAAAAGCCCGGCGCCAGCCGCCTGAGGGGACTAGGGCACGGGCCCTTAAGCTTACAGGGTACTCTGTTGGGAGACAACGACTGCTACCCCCCACAACCCCCGCTTGCTGTTTGTTATTCCTGGTTCCCGTTAGACTCCTGGTCTCTGAAAACTGGAACTGTCATGAGGTCAAGAGGCTAAAGGACCCGCAGGCTCAGACTATACCCTGACTACCACCACCCCCGCCCCCCCAATGCCTCGACTTCCCTTGGGACCTGTGCCAGTCCTCATTTTAGCCTCTGGAAAAGGGGTTGAGTGAGGGGGTGAGGTTCAGATGTCAGGCCTCCAAAGAACACTAAGAGACCTAAGGGTCGCATGCGCTCGAGGCCACCGCACCAGTCCCACCTGCGCCTCCGTGATCCTTTCTGGTGGGAGAGATCACGTGCTTCCTTCTGGCTGGGATTCGAGTTTCACTTCCAGCCGCTATTAGGCGGTTCACTCGGTTCACTGCAAACATTTGATAATGAGGCTAAATATACTTTAGAGTCGGAGGAGGTGTGGGCGGCTGCTGCCCTAGCCTGTAGGTGCGTCGCTCCAGGCTCCATGGGGCATCCCCGCCCCAGCAGCCGAGAACAAGCCCCAAACCGGGTGTGAGAGAATGACCCGCACCCACCCATCCCCCAAAATCCAGTCCCAACTAGA
Source organism: Apodemus sylvaticus (assembly GCF_947179515.1). Classification (NCBI taxonomy): domain Eukaryota; kingdom Metazoa; phylum Chordata; class Mammalia; order Rodentia; family Muridae; genus Apodemus; species Apodemus sylvaticus. The sequence continues at coordinate 27,831,035 of NC_067493.1, read as the reverse complement.
ACAAGCATCTTAGGGGCGCCTGCTGTCAGCTGGAGGGTCCCTGGAGGAAGTGGGCGGCAAGCAGCCGGCAGCTTAGAAAGGTGGGGTGGGGAACCAGAAGGTGCACCTGGCGGTGACCCAGGATGTCCGGTCGCCCCCAGAGCGGATGCTTCCTGCCTGTCTCCAGTGCCCCCGGGGCAAAGCGCGACGTGTCCTCCCGCCCATAATTAAAGTGTCAAGTGTTTGAAATAGCTCAAGAGAGGGGCTGCGCAGCTGGGGTGACTAGGTAACATCTAACCCTTGATGGTGCCCTCTCAATCCAAGACCCCGAGTACACAGGGAGGCATAGACACGGCTTTGAATGGAGGGAGACCGTTCTCCAATTTACTCAGCGGTTTAAATCTAAAGCACGCCTTTTCACCAGAGACACATCCACCTAGCTAGTATCCTTCCATTGCTTGGAAGTCAATTATCCGTGCTCAATTATTGCAACCATTGTTACTCATTAGCTGCAAGGACTGATACTGAACCCTGATACTGATGCCGGTCTTTTGCCCAGTGAAATAATTTCAAACAACCACCCTGAGGCAGAGGGACCCCCTTCCCATCTACATAGAGCAAGTGAGACTTGAGTCCCAGGCACCAAGTGCCTCATCCCTTGGGAGATCCGAGAATACAGAGTGGCCCAGGTTGCATTTGCATTAGGCAAGAATGTAAAGGTAATATAAACGGGCAGCTCCAGGTCTGCCCGCCACACCACTTGCCACACACCGCCAAGAAGACGCACCACGAAGGTCCCTCTGCTCTCTGCTGTTGACTTTGCTCTTGGTGTGATCTGTCCTGGGCTTGCCCTGAATTCCGTTCCTTTATCTGGGAAAAAAAATATATCAAAAGAGGAAGGGAGCGCTTTGCCCTGCAGGTGGTCTGTACACCTAGCTGTCTGCAGCAACCCACGGGACCCTCTCTGTAAGGGTGGGGCCAGCTCGGCTCTGCCAGAGCCATCCCAGAACAATTTGTAATGTTGAAACACCAGTTTCCCTTTATCTCTGGGCAAAGCTTTCTTGGTTCTGGGCAATTAACCCAAATGGAGCCTCAGCCAAGTGGGCTCTGGTCCTTGAAGATCAAAAGTGCCTGGCCACAAGCCTTAATTATGTCATTATCTTGCCCCCCCCCCCCCACCTCCCGTCTTTCCCCCAGGCTAAGAATCAGACCTTTCCAGTTCAGGCTCCCCAGAAAACAAGATAAGTCTGTGCTGGGGTGGGAGGACACCTCGAGGCAGCTTTCCACTCCCTGGTAAGTGTCTTTATTTTCACTTTTAAATACACAAACAGAAATTATGTTCAGAATAGCATGCAAGCCCACAATAGACTCGAGAATATTTTGTGAATGAAGACCCATGTAAAGGAATGTATGGTGGCTTTTGAAAGGAAAAGCCCAGGGGCTAGGGAATGAAATTGGTAGAGTGTCTGCCTATGGTGCACAAGGCCCTGGGTTCTACACCCAGCACCAAATAAAAACAACTAAATAGAAGCACACACATGCACGCTTGTAATTCCAGCCTTCGGGAGGCAGGAGTTCAAGGTCACCCTTGGGATACACCACGAGCTCAAGGCCAGCCAGGAATACATTAGACCCTGTCTTAAAGAGGAAGAGAGGAGAAAGCCCAGCCAGGAGGCTGAGTATTGCCTCAACTTTAAGGATAGCCTGGGCTATCCTTATAGTAAGATCCTGTCTCAAAAAACCCAAAGCAAAAAGGAAAGAAAGAAAGAGAGAAAAAAGAAAGAGAGAAAGAAAGAAAGAAAGAAAGAAAGAAGAAAGAAAGAAAGAAAAGAAAAAAGTGGAAACCCAAAGAATAGATTCTGTCCTGGTCAGAAATTAAAGCTTCTCATGACCACCAGGCACGTAGGTGTCTCTGGTCAGAACTGTTATCTGCCAAGCATTGGAGCCTTAAGAAAACTCAATACTGGAGATCCTATACAGGGTAGAGAAAAACATTTTAGTTGTGTGTGTACCACATGCGTGCGTTCAGAAGAGGGCGTCGGATCCCATGAAACTGGAGTTACAGACCCTTGTGGGCTGCCGTGTGGATGCTGGGAATCAAACCCAGGTCCCCTAAAAGAGCAGCCAGTACTCTTAACCAGTGAGCCACCTCACCAGCCCCCAGAGTCAAACTTTTTGTTAGTGACTACTTTTGTAGTATGGATTAGAGTGGTAATGCTTTGCAGGTATGAGGTTTAATAAAGTAAGTATGGCTACTCTTCATCCCACCTCTCTCTCTCTCTTTTTTCTTCCTCTGTTAAATGTGATTCAAGTACACTAAAAATGACCTGTAGACATCAGTCCTGGTTGAGACACTAACCTGTCATCCAAGCACTCAGGAGACCGAGGTAGTAAGATTGCAAGTTCCAAGCCAGCCTACGGTACACAACCTGACCCTATCTCCAAATAAATATTTTTTTTAAGAAATAAAAAATAGAAGCTGGGCGTGGTGGCACATGCCTGTAATCCCAGCACTTGGGAGGCAGAGGCAGGTGGATTTCTGAGTTCGAGGACAGCCTGGTCTACAGAGTGAGTTCCAGGACAGCCAGGAATACACAGAGAAACCCTGTCTTGAAAAACCAAAAAAAAAAAAAAAAAAAGAAAGAAAGAAAGAAAGAAAAAGAAAAGAAAATAGAAAATGGTATCTAGAACCTTTTGTGGTGATTTATGCCTTTAATTCTAACCCTTGAGCCCAAGGCAGGAGAATTGGGAGTTCTAGGCCAGCCCAGGGTACATAATGAGTTTAAAGCTAATGTGGACAACCTCATGAGTTGTCTCAAAACAACAACAAAAATCCCCAAACCGAGGAGAAGACCGTGTGTTCCTCTTTGAGCCAGCAGGTGAGGATTCTAGCTTGGGAATGTGGCCAGAGGGGGAACAGCCAGCCGGGCTCAACTCTGACCTGCATTGCCTCCCATTCCTGCTGTGCTCTGAAGGTAGCTTTTAGAAATGTGCACCAGGCATCTGGGTAAACACCGAGGGGGTGGTATAGCTGGCCTTCCTGGAGCCCACAGTCTCTAGGAAGCCATCAACCAAGCAGGAAGTGCTTGTCACTTCAGGTGGCTGGGAAGGAATTGTTTATGAAAAGACCTGGACCAAGAATTCCAAATCAAGATAACAAGAGCAAGTGCTAAGGCCCTGAGGTAGGAACCTGCTCCACAGGTCCCAGGTTCTGCAAAGAGGAGAGGAGGATGGGAGGAAACAGGTTGGAACAGTAAGTGGGATGACCATGGGCCTTTGAGGCCAAAGGAAGAAAATGGAATTTGTTTGGGTTTCCCCACATAGACTTGGGTTTATTGTATTGAGTCAAGGTGTGGCCTCAAACTCACAATCCTCCAGGCATATATACACTCAGCTGAGATTTTTTTTTTTTTCCTGAGAGGATGAAGCCATCAAGGAGAATATAAAGTGTAACGCCATAATGGACACCAGTCACTGTCCCCGAAGATTCCTACACAGTGAACCAGGAAGTGTCTCAGAGGGAGTAGGGCTCTTTGTGACCCTGAATGTGTGTTCAGAGCTGGCATTGCATTATCTAGAGCATCTGTCCCCTCAGACAGACCAGCAAGGCACAACCACTCCCACACCATGGTCCCCAAGTCCAACCCCACCACCACTTGGGACACGTACCAGTATGATGGAAGCCAAAGCCCTGTCAGGACAACCTCCCTGTCTGTCCTTTGGTGTCACAGACCTCGGATTTCATGAGTCTCGGCTGTGCTCAGAACACAGACGACCCACATTCTGAGAAAGGAGTGGAGGCTTTATGTGAGGGTGTCTCATGATGGTTGAAGAACAGACCCAGGGAAGAGAGGGCTGTTACAGGAAGAGCACAGGGGGAAATACTGACCAGGCTCAAGATCTGCAATGCTCCAGGAGGGACATAGGCCCAAGGCACGCCATGAAGCAGATGAAAGGTATAGATAGGCCCATGCTCTTAACCCTGACCACTTGCTGTGGTGTAGACAGTCCCTGTGAGAGAGGACTGTCATCAGGGGCCAAGATGAGGCCATGGAGTGGCACTGAGGTCTCCTGGTGCTGGACAGGACCACTTCAATCTGATGTCTGGCCCTTAAAGAAACAAGTCGATAACAGGAAAGTGATTCACATCAGCTGCTGTTTATCCTGTACTCCAACCACTCCTCCAAGCCAGCAGCAACACAGAGCACAACAGAAACCACCAGAGGTGCTGTTTGATCCAGTGTTAGGTCTCAACACTGAGTGTGCCCATGGTGTGACCACCATGCACCCTGGAGAACCTCACAGGACTTGGTGGGGGTCCTAACGTCTGCAGCATGCTTTCTATTGACGGAGAGAACATGGGGGAGGTGATGTTGGAAAGAAGAGGGAAATAAAGAGAAAGAGCAGAGGAAGATTGATTGATAGGTTATAGCCACTGGTAGATGATAAATATATAAATACAGACCTAATGGACACAGAGGATAAATGGCACACAGATACATGCATCAGAAGCACAAGAGATACATGATGATCAATAAATATATGATACTTTATTTGTTGAATGATGGATAATAAATATATGATACAGTATTTGTTGAATGATGGGTAACAGATAATAGATGGTTGATGGATAGGTAATATATAATGATAAATAGACAGATAAAAGATACATAGATAAGCCAGGAAGTAGTGGTACAAGCCTTTAATCCCAGCAGAGACAGGTGGACAGGAGGATGTCTGTGAGTTCAAGGCCAGCCTGTTCTACAGAGCAAATTCCAAGACAGCCAAAGATACGCATTTTGTCTTGAAAAAAAAAATGGTAAAAAGAAAAAAAAGGAAAAAGGATATGTAAATAGAAGAAAAAGAGATAGATAATAGATATCTGATAGTGGGTTAGTTAATAGATATATAATAGTCAAATAGATGAGATATATGTATAAGGTATAGAGAGAAGATTGATAGCTAGACAGAGATGATAATACAGCGAAGATTAGACAGACACACAGATGATAGATATAGGGACAATTGGTAAATTGAGATGACAGGTGTACTATTTACACTATTTATTATTATTCTGTCTTGTTTTCTTTTTGATACCGTCTCACGTTGCCTAAGCTGGCCTTGAACTCACTAGGTTGCCAACGCCAATGTCGCAATCCTCCTGCCTTCACCTTCTGAATGCTGAGCCTGCAGGTGGGATCACGTATGCCCCCACATACAGCCTATGGCCCGCTGGAAATGGATTCCAGGACTTGTGCGTTCGAGACAGGCACTGCCCCTGCTGAGCCACACGCCCAGGCCTCATTGTCCTGTTTTTACTTTTCTGAAAAATGGAGAATTTTTAAATTAAAAAAAAAAAAGGATGATGATTCCCTCATCACTACCAGTGTCCTGGGCGGCCAGGAGCTTCCGGGATGTAGCCAAGTCAGAGTAAGCCACAGGCCGATAGGATGGCACTGGTTCACACTTTTAAGCAAAAAGACCACCAGGCTGAGTGTGGTCCAGACGGCAGACATGGTGCTCAGAAGCATCACAGAGAGCTGCTACCTTCCTGGGCTACACAATAAGACCCTATATCCAGAAAAAGAGATGAGAGAGGGAGAGGAGGAGGAGAAAGAAGAGAGGAGGGAGAGGAGGAGGGAGAGGAGGAGGGAGAGGACAACAGTGACTGGAACTCAGTGATAGAAAAATGTCGGACATCCAGGACAAATGTAAAAGCCTGAACAGTAGAATCCTTCAGCCGTGTGTCGCCATGCAGTGGATTTTCACTGTGTGTTGCATCTGCATGTGTAGTGTATTAACCAGACTGCCATTTCTTGGCCTCGTACATGCTAGGCCAGCCTTCCACCTCTGAGCCACACCCCAATCCTTCACTAGTGGGTCCTAGGTAACAGTTGTACCACCTCTGAGCTACAGCTCAAACCCCTCCCTTGAATTCTAGACAGGCGCTCTACCACTGAGCCACGCCCACAGACCCTCCCTGGGGGATTCTAGGCAGGGGCTCTACCACTGAGCCACACCCCAGCCCCTCCCTACGATTCTAGGCAGGGGCTCTACCACTGAGCCACACCACCAGCCCCTCCCTGGGGGATTCTAGGCAGGGGCTCTACCACTGAGCCACACCCCAGCCCCTCCCTAGGATTCTAGGCAGGGGCTCTACCACTGAGCCACGCCCACAGACCCTCCCTAGGATTCTAGGCAGGGGCTCTACCACTGAGCCACGCCCACAGACCCTCCCTGGGGGATTCTAGGCAGGGGCTCTGCCACTAAGCCACGCCCACAGCTCCTCACTGGGGGATTCTAGGCAGGGGCTCTACCACTGAGCCACACCCCCAGCCTCTCACTAGGCAGGGGCTCTACCACTGAGCCACACCCCCAACCCCTCACTGGTGGGTCCTAGGTAACAGTTGTACCACCTCTGAGCTACAGCCCAAACCACTCCCTTGGATTCTAGACAGGTGTTCTACCACTGAGCCACGCCCACAGACCCTCCCTGGGGGATTCTAGGCAGGGGCTCTACCACTGAGCCACACCCCAGCCCCTCCCTACGATTCTAGGCAGGGGCTCTACCACTGAGCCACACCACCAGCCCCTCCCTGGGGGATTCTAGGCAGGGGCTCTACCACTGGGCCACATCCCCAGCCCCTCCTTAGGATTCTAGGCAGGGGCTCTACCACTGAGCCACACCACCAGCTCCTCCCTGGAGGATTCTAGGCAGGGGCTCTACCACTGGGCCACATCCCCAGCCCCTCCCTAGGATTCTAGGCAGGGGCTCTACCACTGAGCCACACCCCAGCCCCTCCCTTGGATTCTAGGCAGGGGCTCTACCACTGAGCCACACCACCAGCCCCTCCCTGGGGGATTCTAGGCAGGGGCTCTACCACTGAGCCACACCACCAGCCCCTCCCTGGGGGATTCTAGGCAAGTGCTCTACCACTGAGCCACACCCCAGCCCCTCCCTAGGATTCTAGGCAGGGGCTCTACCACTGAGCCACACCACCAGCTCTTCAATTGTGTATTCTAATGTACTGCAGAGTTATATTGCCAGACTTTTAACTTTTTTATTTGGAGACATGGTCTTGCTAAATTGTCCAGGCTGGCTCTGAACTCACTTTGTAACTTAAGCTAGCTTTGAACTTGCCATCCTTTTGCCTCAGTCTCCCAAGTGGCTGGGATGAGAGGCCCTATCAATGGTAGCCGTATTTGGGAGCATTTATTTGTTTATTTGCTTGTTTATTTAATGTGCAAGTGTGTGTGTGTGTGTGTGTGTGTGTGTATGTGTGTGTGTCTGTGTGTCTGTGTGTGAGTGTGTGTCTGTGTGTGAGTGTGTGTGTATGTGTGTGTCTGTGTGTCTGTGTGTGAGTGTGTGAGTGTGTGTGTGTCTGTGTCTGAGTGTGTGTGTTTGTCTGTGTGTGAGTGTGTGTGTATATGTGTGTGTGTGTCAATGTGTGAGTGTGTGAGTGTGTGTGTGTGTATGTGTGTGTATGTGTGTCAGTGTGTGAGTGTGTGAGTGTGTGTGTGTGTATGTGTGTGTGTGTGTGTACATGCCATGGCCCATGTGGATGTCGGAGGAGAATCACTTGCAGAAGTTGCTTCTCTCTGTTCTGGGCGTCAACCTTAGGTCCGACAGCAAGCGCCTTTATCTAATGAACCATCTTGCTGGCCCACGAGCTAGATTTTCAAATGCGTGTGTGTCCTGATTCACACAGAGGAAGGGGGATGAGCATAAGGAGGATGGATGTGTTGCCTGAAAAAAACCCGAGAGCAGGTGGGAGCACGGGGATGCAGCTGCTTCCCAGCCTCGGCCAAGCAGCCATAGCTGGCCGCCACAGAACAGTGGCTTCCAGAGCAGCTGCGGCTTATGATCCAGCACCTGAGCGCCAGCCTAGCAAAGGGACCCAAATATGGAAACAGGCTCTTTCCTCAGAAGGCCTGACATGGGATGATTTAAAATAGCAACATCAGGTGTGGAGGTGTACACCTGTAATTCCAGCACTCAGGAGGCTGAGGCAGGAGGACTTGAGCACCTGGCCAGTCTGGGTTACGGCGTGAGAGGCTGTCTCAATGAGGTCATATATAAATCATGAAATGAGATCACACAGACCAGAGATAACCGTATTTCCAGCTTCGGAAAATTCTCATCTTGTTTTCCTAGCGATTCTTCCATTGCCTGAGACCATGGCTCCCGTCCATCCTTCGATGGTTTGGGAGCCAGGGTGCAGTACTGGCCCACGCTTTCTCTCCTGCTTCACCCTCCCCAGAATGAGGATATCTCTACAGGGGTAGAGAAACCCCTGCTTATCTGCTTATCTGCTATAACCTTCATAATCTGATAATCTGATAATCTGATCTGCATTCACAGGAAGAGTGTGTGTGTGTGTGTGTGTGTGTGTGTGTATTCAAAAGAATACTTGAAGAAGCGTCCTATTTTCTCCCACAGTGGGTTCTGGGAATTAAACTTGGGCCATCGGGGTTGTGTGGCAAGTGCTTTACCTGCTGAGCCATCTGGCTGGCCTTCCACTTTCTATTTTTTTGAGTCAAGGTTTCTCCCTAGATCCAGCCTTCACTGATGGGCTAGACTTGCTGACCAGTGAGCTCCTGAGACATTCCTGTCCCTCCCTGTCCCAGAGCTAGGGTTACAAGCTTGGGTCATCATGCCTGGTTTCTTAGGTGGGTGCTGGAGATTTGAACTCACTTGATTGACTGAGTCATCTCCGTAGCCTCCAGGAATACCTGTTTTCAAAGCTGTGTTTCCAAGCCTCAGCTCCCTCCCCGCCTCTGAACTATTACCCAGTGACTTGCCTTGCTATCCTAAAACCCCCAGGCATCTTCAGCCTGCTAATGGCTTCAGAGATAGCCTCTGCTAGTGCTAGGACCTCGGAGGCTGGAGGAAAGGAACCTGCAGACATGAGAGAAAGCTGCACCTTTCCCCTGATCTGCATTCTGTCTCTGGCCTGTACTTCCTATACCAAGGCTGCTCTCTGCTCCCTGGGGTGTCCCTGCCATTGAGCTGCACCCCTGGACCACAGGAGTCCAACTAAGCAGGCCCCCACACCAAGTACCTGGGAGACTATTGCCTGTGGCTGTGCCCTTGGCCTGGGAGACTGGCACTTGGGAGTGATTCCAGACTGGTCACACTCTGTTGGGGACTGGTGAGGTGAGGGCAAAGTCTTTCTTGTAAGAGGCACCCCCACACATAGCTTGAATGGGCATGGGGTGCCTTCCTTTTTTGTTGTTGTTGTTGTTTTTTTGTTTTTTTGTTTTTGGATTTGGTTTTTTTTGAGACAGGGTTTCCTCTGTATAGCCCTGGTTGTCCTGGAACTCACTCTGTAGACCAGGCTGGCCTCCAACTCAGAAATCCACCTGCCTCTGCCTCCTAGAGTGCTGGGATTACAGGCATGCGCCACCACCGCCAGGCTATAGGGTGCCTTTCTATGGGCCTAGAGACCTTGTCTTAGCATAGGGAACAAAGGAGTCAAATAGGAATCTTCAGCAAAGCCAAAAACAGATATATTGTGAGACTTCAAAAGAAGAAGAAAATAAAACTGGGCCTATCAATCCAGCCCTCAGATCTGAAGCTGAGGCAGGAGGATAGCAAGTTTAAGGCCAATGTAGGTAATTTAGTGAGATCCTGAGTCAAAAAAAAAAATGAAAATAAACAGGCTGGGGGCAAAAGCTCCTGAATTCAGTACCCAGCGTCCATGTAAAAAGTTGAATGTGATGGCACGTACTTGTAATTTTGGTGCTGGATCAGTGGAGATGGGGATTCGGGGGCTCCCTGGCCAGCTAGCGTACATTCCTGCTCAGAGTCTAAGCCAAGGAAAAGACTCTATCTAAAAACAAAATCAAAACATAAAAGAAAGGCTTTTCTAGCCTGCATTCAACAAATATACATACAGACACACATATATAGATAAACAACTTTTTAAGAAAGAAGAGAGTCCCCTGTCATTCCCCTGTCTGCTGCTGTTTCCATTTCCTACATAGTCTAAGGAGATCACAACTTTACAACACAATAGAAACAACCCACTGGCCAAGGATACTGGAGACGAGACGGCCAACCCATGGGATGTGAGTTCAGATGCCCCTGAGTCAGGTCCACTCGGCTGCACCTCAATAGCTCCATCCTCTTACTTCATCATAAGTGTCCCTCACTGTCTGGATGGCTGTGCTTCTGAGGACACTGTGGCGAGCAGGAGACAGGACTGTGCAGCTGGCCAGGTCTGAATCCAATGTCTACCCTGCTCGTCCACCAAGGAAAACTACCCTCAGATAGTGAGGACACCCCAGCCTGTCTGAGCTCCACACCCTACCCTCGGCTTCTCTATCCTGGTCAGCTATGTGTCCTGTTTTATCTTGGCAAGGTAAACCTCTGCTCCTGCACCCTGGACCACTCTGGTGAGGGAGGACTTGGCTCTCACATCTCCACTGAATGAGCACCCTGGAGCACTCTGGTGATGGGGAGTTGGGACTCACATCTCTCCTGAGTGAGCGTGGCTATATTGTTCTGCCTTGGAGACTGTGGACAGAGCCACAGTCCTGCCTTAAGTCCTCCTCTTCCCGTCAGCTGGGAAGGCTGGGTCACCCAGGCGGCTCCTCTAAAGCAGAAGGACAAAGTCCAGCCAGGTAATCTCATCCTCATCCTCATCTTAGACTAGGGAGGCCCCAGCATCCCTGTAGCAGCCACCTCCCTCTGAAGGAAACCACGTGAGCTTACCTAGAAATGCTAACAGCCTCTTTCCTCAGTGTCTGCTTGGTCCAAAGGCCTCAGAGGTGGGAAAGGGCTCTGGCCCCAGAGAGAGGCAGCCACTCTGCCACCTGCTGGCTATGCATCCTTCCACCTGTTGCTTCCCCTCTCTGAGCCTCTGCTGGCCTCTATGATAAAAAGATAATAAAGCAGAAATCGCTGCTAATTAGGAGTGCTGCAGGATCTGGTAAGGCAGAGCCTGGCATGGAGCCCAAATGCAGCCAGCACTGAGACGGCCTGGTGGCGGAGAAGGATAAATGCCATGGGCATATGGCAGACCTCGATGAACCAGTTCCACCCAAGGAAGACGGGTGCACACCTCCGGGTGACAGGAGTCCCAGGTGGCACTGCAAGCAGGGTAGCCCTGTCCATCTAGGCCAATCTCTGCAGTTAAATGACTACAAGTAGCCCTAAAGGATTCTAGGCAGAGGCTCTACCACTGAGCCACGCCCCCAGCCCCTCACTGGGGGATTCTAGGCAGGGCTCTACCACTGAGCCATGCCCCCAGCCCCTCCCTGGGGGATTCTAGGCAGGGGCTCTACCACTGAGCCACGCCCCCAGCCCCTCCCTGGGGGATCACTGAGCCACGCCCCCAGCCCCTCACCGGGGGTTTCTAGGCAGGCGCTCTACCACTGAGCCACACCCCTGGCTCCTTACTAGGGTATCCTAGGCAGGTGCTTTACCTCTAAGTTATAACCAAAGCTCTACACCCTATTTCTTAAAGATGAGGTCTCTCACATAGTTCTTGGTGTATTGAAACTCACTGTGTAGATCAAGCTGACCTTGAACTCACAGAGATCCAAGTGCCTCTTCTTCCCAAAAGCTGGGTTTTAAAGGCATGAACCATAATGGCCAGCATCAAAGCCCATTTTTTCTTTCTTTTTTAAATTTCATATAAGGTCTCATTAAGACTCCCAGCCTTTTCTTAAGTTCATTCTGTAGTCCAGGCAGGTCTTGAACTAGCAATCCTCCTGCCTCGGCCTCCTGGACTGCTAAGATGACTGTCCTGTGTCACAGGCCAGGCTAAACTTGGCTTTACTTTGTGTTGTACTGGTTTTTTTGAGATAGCGTCTCATTATGTAGCCCTTGACTCTCCTGAAACTCATTACGTTGTAACCAGGCTAGCATTGAACTCACAATGATCCACCTTCTTCTTCTTCCCGGTGCTGAGATTAAAGGCTTAAGTCACCATGCCTGGCTTGGCTTTGGATAATGACTTACCATGCCACTCTATCCTAATAGCTCCAGGGACAGAGAAGTTCATCAGCCATAGCTTCAAGGGGTGTGACACTGACTGGCTGGCTCAAAACCAGAAGAACGAACTAAACTGCCCACACATATAAAAAGGTAGCTGTTTATCTCTGTCCGCCGAACTCTACAGTACTCCTTGGACAAGACCTCTATGGCTACTCCAGAAATGGTGGCACTTGCTGTCAGAGGTGTCCATGGCTACAGAACAAATGGCCCCAAAACTTTAAGAGGCTCCAAACATTTTTTATGACTTTATGATTCCTGGAGCTCTGAATTTGGGATGGGCTAGCTGGGCCCACAGAAGGCTTGAATGAACCCACGCAGGAGGAGGTCAAGAGACCTCACAGCTCTGCCTCCGGTTACTACTATCCTGCAAGCCGATCACTCACAAGGCCACAGAACCCCAGAAGGGGCATAGATGTCTGGGGACTGCCTGAGCACTGCTTGTTGCGATACCCAAATCATGGCTATTCAGTACAAAGCCCCAGCAGCCTGCCTTATCCCCCTTAGAACTATCAAGGGCCTGTAATCCAACAGAAGTTCCCATAAAGGGACATTGGATGTGCTATGGGGGGAAAAGGCAAAATCCCTGTGAGTCAAGAGAGTGGCCTCCTAGGTAACAGAAGTTCCAGGAAGGGTGAGCCTTGTTTGATATCCTCTTAAAGGATACCCCCACCGAAATGCACCCATCACCCAGTTTTCTGGAACCACAGAGGGTTACAGCCTCTAGTTAGGACAGAGAAGGGGTCCACTTATGTGGCCCAGTTGCCCCATCAAAGCCTGATATAATACCTAAAATAAGTCTTGGCTCTATACCTATAGTCTAGGGAGCTCACACTGTGTGCTTGGAGGTCCTAAGACCTAAAACAAACACTGCGGGGAAAGACCATTGGGGCAGTGCCTGGCACAGGTTAGCACAGAACACAGCTAGCGGAGAACAGCTAACCTAACCAACCCTCATTCCCAGTCTCCTCCCTCCCTTCAGGAAGTCCTACCTCTTAGAGTAGACCTACCACAAGGGCCTCCCACAAGGGCGGTATGAACCATCCACCTCACCTGCCTCAGGCTCTGGACCATTGAAAGTGCATCCTGGTGAAGTAATGAGGACAAGAGAGGGCCGTCCACTGTACCCTAGACTAAGCTGGCCATTGTAGGGAGCCTGGGTCCAGAGTTGTGTGTGTTGTGGAGGGTACCTGAGAAGGCTTCCAGGGAGAGGCAGCTTTTAAGGTTGACTGTACCCTCCAGGGCAGGAGTCTTCCCCCTTCTCACCAGTTCTCTCCTTTTCCTCAGGGAAATCAAATCTCAGGGATCTTCCAGAACAGCAGCTCAGCGGGTGCCCTCCCTGCCCTGGGGCCACTGGGCTGTGTCACCAGTCTGGAATGCACTTTCAATTCCCCTGCCCTCTCCTGTCCTGCCCTCCCCACTAGAGGCCTGCTCATCATTTCCCCATGGAGGGGGGTGGGGCTGGAACAAGGAATCTAGGGGCTCTCAGGATCTGGGGTATCCTGGAGGCAGGAGGAAAGAGTGAAGTTCTTCCAGGCCCAGTCCCTCCAAGTTCCCTCTCAGCCCTTTGTGGTAAATAAGGGAAGATGGCCATAGTGACTGCCCAGAGATGGGGTGGAGATGGACAGCCTCCAGGAACTCAATCCTAGATACATTCCAATCTTCCAACCGTGTCTCAGGTTTTCTGGTGTCTTCTCTAGAGGAGTCCACTGGAACCATCAGCTATGTTTCTTTATGGGGGACATTGTTATCTTTCTGGACTGGAAGCAAGATTTCAGTGGTTCCCAGAGCCTCCTTGGCCTGTCAGTTTTCATAGGCCCTGTGAGGCCCCATGGCTGGTCCCTGGTCCCTGGTTCCCTTTTCTTGGATGGGGAGGTGGATAGGATCCAAACATCTCAGGTAGAGTTCACTTGGAAATCTGCTGTGACCTTTCCTACCTCCCCATTTCTGGACCAGCAACTGTCAGCAAGAGAGGTGCCCTGGACAACCTTGGGGAGCCTTAGGCTAACACCTTCTATGAATAGAGCTCCACTTGCCACATACCCTTCTCACCTGGTCCTCAGATGTTGAGAGGCTGGCCTTGCTGATGCCAGGTGACCATCAGTCTGAATGGGGACACCAGCAAGGCCTCCCATCTCTTTCTAGTTGGGCGAGCACCCTGTAGTGTCGGGGGAGGGGTGGCATTACCTCCAAGAGGCATTTAGAGCCACAGTGCACCACACACTCCGACACTAGGGTCCGCAGAATGAATGAATTTCACTGCTCACATGATTCGCCAGTCTTGAGATCCTGGGCCACTTTCTGAGAAATTGAACTTCCCATTACTTCAATACCGTTGTCTGATAGGCCTCTGGGCTCAGGCTCGCCAAGCAGGGCCACACCCATCCCCAGATCATACTCAGGCATGGATAAAGACATCAGGAAGTATCTGGTGATGCTGTGTAGTGCGCCCCCCCCCCCCCCCCCCCCCCCGCGCTTCCCATCCTGAGGGTTTTCATCCTGTGGTTTACTGGGTGCAGGGCACAGAGGTAGGTAGTAGGAGAGACACCTCAAAGACTCCAGAGCGGGCAGTAAGGACAGGCTTCCTTCTGGTACATGTAGGCAGATGGAGGACCCTGAGTCATGGCCAGCCCACACAGCCTGTACACAGCTCCACTTGGTGCCCATCACCGCCCCGTACTGCCTCCTAGTTCTCCTGTCTTCCTGGGGACTCCCAAGAAGCAAGATAGCCTCCCAGGGGAAACCTGGCTGGGCTCCAGTGGGTGGGGCTTCACTCATAAACAGTTTTATGGCCCTAGGGAAGGCAGAGCTGGCCAGGACATGCTGGGCTGGGCAGAGATGACCCAGACTGTACTCCTTGCCCCCAACCCGTCTGCTGTGAACTGCCTCTCATTCTGAATTCAGTGCCCCTGTGCCAAATGAGCCCCACAGGGACGTTACGAGGTGTGGTGGGACAGAAATCTGTCATGCTTGGTGAAAACTGACACTCACAGGGAGTGAAGGGTGAGAAGAAAGAGAGAAAAACAGATCGGGAGAGACACGGGTACGGAGAGATAAGGAGAGCTATAAAGGCATAGACCAAGAAGATAGAGACCGCAGCAACACAGGGAAAGAAAGACAGCAACAGAGAGGAAAGAGAGAAAAACAGACAGGGAGAGACAGATAGGAAGGAGGATAGCGAAGAGACAAAGACTGAGACATTGAGAAACAAAGATAGAGAGGGAAAGAGAGAGAGAAACAAAGACAGAGACAGAGACAGACAGACAGACAGACAGATCCTAAAGGTTCACTCCATCCCTGTAACCTGGTGGGCAGGCTTGCTGAGTGACTAATGGGTTAAGAGTGGGTAACTGACCAAGCAGGGAGTGTCAGCCTCCGATCTCGGATGACACCAGATACCTTCATGGGAAGGGTTTTATGTTCTTTTGAGGTTAATACTCTCATGCCAGGCCCCCGGTGACAATGTCAGTGACAGAGAGTTCCTGGGTACTCTCCTCTACTTCAGAGGGTGACTCTCTTCTTCCTGCCCTTAGCCCAATACAAGAGATCCTCCACCAGGGGCCTGTCTTAGCTTTCCGTTGCTGTTATAAATACCAAAGCCAAAAGCAACTTGTAGAGGACAGGGTTTATTCAATCCCTTGATGAGATTGCAGCCCATCATCAGGAAAAACAAGGCAGGACCATGAGCAGGAACCTGGAGGCAGGAACTGAAGCAGAGACCTTGGAGAGATACTGCTTACCGGTTTGCTCTCCGTGACTTGCTCAGTCGGCTTTCTCATACAACCCAGGACTATCTGTCCAGGGTTGGCACTGCCCTGGATATTAATCAAGGGAATGTTCCACAGCCTTGCTTACAAGCCAATACGCTAAAAACGTTTTCTCAAGTGAGGTTCCCTCTCTAGTTGACAAATCTAACTAGCTCGGGAACTATGTCCCAAGGGACTTTCTGGGTTCCCTGGCTCTGAGACCTAGTCCCAAAAGGCTAGAGACAGGATGTTCTGGACCTCTCCTACTGTGTATGAGCCTGCAGCAGCTACCCAGCAAGAGTTACATCCTGGGGCCTGCTGCAGGCTATACATATCACAGTTGTGCCCAACTCCAGGTCCTCGGGCCTCGTGAAGTAGATAACCTACACTCCAGGGACTGTCTGAGGCCCTCCCCACACAACCCACAAGCTCATACTAGAAAGTTTATGTCATGAGATGGTGGGTCAGACACATGGAAAATCACTGCCCTTGAGACAGCTGCCTGATTAACAAGGATCCCTGAGCAGGCTGTCCATCTTTGCCTGGGACAGATCTACCTAAGGATACCCAGCAAATGAGGATCCAGGAGAAAGGCAGCTCCTCTGGGCTAGGTCAGTAAGAGAGTGGCCACTCTGTGTCTAACAACTGTGGGCACTACAGCCGATGCGCTTGGGTGAAGCCAAAGGTGCTTGTCATTATGTGTGACAGGACTTGATGTCCCGTGCCACGAGAATTTCGAGTCTTTGAGCTTCTTTTGCTGAGTTAACACTCCTTATCCATGCCATGCTAAAACCAGGCCCCAGAGGCAAATATTCCTCCCAATTCATGGGGAGATCATCGAAGCTCCGAGAAGTTAAGCAACTTGCCTTCTGTCAGACAGATAATAAGGATGCCACATGTCTGTAATCCCAACACCTGGGAGGCTGAAAGGGGAGGACCTCACGTCTAGACTACAAGGTGAGGCTGCTAAAGAAAGAAACCGGGGAGGGAAGGAAGGAGGGAGGGAAGGAGAGAGGGAAGGAAAGGGGAGGGAGGGAGGAACAGAGGGAGGGGGGGAGGAGAGAGGGAGAAGTCATGTTGGGGCAAAATTTTAATCCAAGTACTAGAAAGGTAGAGGATTCCTGGGCCATCATGGCTCCCAGCCAGCCTAGCCTACTTGGCAAACTCCAGACTAGCGAGAGATCCTGTCTCCAATGAGAGCAATGGGGTTGGGGAAGATGGTTCACTGGGTAAAGTGCTTGATGTGCAAACAAGAGAACCCAAGTCAGTCCCCAGCACCCATGCAAAAAGCCAGGTGTGGTGGTGGCGGTGTGTACCTGAAATCCTAGTACTGGGCAGCAGAAATGGGAAGATTCCAGGGACCCCATGGCCAGCTAGCCTAGTAAAAAAGATGGAGAATGGTTGGAGGGAGACATGTGACATTGTGGCGTTGATCCCTGGCCTGCACAGGTGTATGCACACTCACACTCACACACACACACCCACACACACATACACACACAAATGCTTAAATTAGCACAGGGCACATCAACCATACCTGGGTGGTACATAAATGTTCGGTCACCACACAGTTCCACACCAAGGACTGTGTTCTAATTTTTCTGTTGTTTGGTTGGCTGATTATGGAACCTGGGGGACTCACATACACTAAGCAAGTATTCTACTGACGAAGCCACACCCCCAGCCCACAAGTACTTTATTAAAATGTACAAAACTGACTTGTAGAAGTCAAAAGCATATTTTCTCAGGGAGGCTGATAAAGGGGCTGACTGCTCCCAGAAGACTCTAGTGGAGTGGTGCAGGTCTCTGTTCTGAAGGGACGTCTGACAGAGAAAGGCCTTTCCTTGAACTTAGCCTGAGTCTGTGGCCCCCAGGCCCCTGATATACTTGTGGGTCATCAGTGCCCTCAAAACCTTTTCAAGGAATGTGCCTACAGATATACATATACAATGGGCTTTATTTTTCTCCCAAGTATTGGGAATGGAGACCAGGCCCTTTGAATGTGTTAGGCATGGACTGCCTGCCCTGTCATGGTTTGAATATGCTTGGCCCAGGGAGTGGCACTATTTGGAGGTGTGGCCTTCCTTGTTGGAGTAGGTGTGTCACTGCAGGTGTGGGCTATAAGACCCTCACCCTAGCTGCCTGGAATCGAGTCTTCCGCTAGCAGCCTTCAGATGAAGATGTAAAACTCAGCTCCTCCTGCACCATGCCTGCCTGGATGATTCCATGTTCCCATCTTGATGATAATG
Organism: Apodemus sylvaticus; assembly: GCF_947179515.1. NCBI lineage: Eukaryota > Metazoa > Chordata > Mammalia > Rodentia > Muridae > Apodemus > Apodemus sylvaticus. The sequence continues at coordinate 27,813,060 of NC_067493.1, read as the reverse complement.
GACTGAACCTCTGAACCTGTGAGCCAACCCCAATTAAATGTTGTCCTTTATAAGACTTGTCTTGGTCAGGGTGTCTGTTCACAGCAGTAAAACCTGAACTAAGACATGTGCTGGGCACGTTGCACCAGCCCATCATGTTACATTTATATGGGATTTGTTTTTGTTTTTGTTTTTGAGACAGTGTTTTGCTATGTAGGTAGCCCTGGCTGGCCTGGAACTTGCTTTTGTAGACCAAGCTGGCCTCAAACTCACAGAGATCCTCCTGCCTCTGCCTCCTGAGTCCTGGGATTAAAGACACCAGACCCAGCTTACATTTGTTTTTATTTTTACTTTAATTTTTAAAGACAGTGTAGCACTGTTACCCAGACTGGCCTCCTCTTAGTCTACGGCCGGCACAGATTGGACACAGATAGAATGAAGCAGGATCATCACCAACCAACTGGAGCTGGAGATGGTGGAGGAGGCCTCAGGCATAGCTTCCCAATGTGGTGACATCACAGGGGCAAGTGCAGCTAGAAGCAGCCAGACTGGGGTCAGTGAAGACTTCCTGGCAGGACCAGGGCCAGCTGATCTCAGAGGAAATTAACTGGAAGTCAGGGGGAGTAGAAGGCGGCACTAAATCTAAAGCTAGGACCAGGATACCCAGGATGTGAAATCACCCAGCCCTAGTCTTGCAGGAGGCTGCTGCTTGTCTCCCCAGAATATAGCCAGGGGCCTGACCTCAAAGTGAGTCACCCGCCAGCCCAGCTGATTCAGCGGAACTGGGGGAGTGAGGCCAGAACTGTCCACAGACTGAAGCGGCCAGCCAAGGTCAGGACTGTCCACTGTCTGGAAGGGCCAGCCAAGGCCATCAGACCAGCAGGGCTGAGCCCCACCTGCTGGCAACGAGCCACAACAGGCCTCTTGTCTTCATAGTCAGAAAACCCAGGCCTCAAGGAAATGGTTTTGGCAGTGGAGGTAGCTATGGCTAAGGACTCATAGGAAGGACTTGGAAGTCTGGGAAAGAATCAGGGGTGAATGAAAAGTGAACTCACGTGTTCACTGACAGATGAAAAAGTGATCTGAGGAGAATAACTTGCCAGACATGGTGATGGGAGGGTCCCCGAAGTCTGCCCTGCTCTCAAGGTAAGCAAACCGCCCACCACTGCTGGCAAAGAACAGAGGCCATAAAGACATGGAGGCACGTTCTCTATCCCAGTTCCCACTTGTACCCATGAGAAATCTGACCAGTGGCACCGGCCAATCTCTCCCTTCCCAAGGTTCAGTCTACCCTTCTACCTGGCAACAGTATGGTCCCATCCCTGTGATGAAGGAAACCATAGGGTATCAGACATGGGTGCAAGGTTAGGGCTGGGTCCTATCTATTTGACTATGCCTAGGACACTTCTAGCAGACAGGGAGGGGTCTGGCAAACACAGACCCCCGTTTGCGCTGACAATGTGGAAATGAAACTAGGCAGCTAGGCATGGCGATGCGGGCCTATAAACCTAGTACTCAAGAAACAGACGCAAGAGGATTTCATGAGCTGGAAGCCAGCATGAGTTCTATAGTGAGACTTTGTCTCAAAATAGATAGATTAGATAGATGATAGATAGATAGATAGATAGATAGATAGATAGATAGATAGATAGACAGATAGATAGATTGACAGACAGATAGATAGATAGATATAGACTTTCGTTTAAATATATAGTTACAGAAGGGAGAAGGGTAGGGTGGGGGTGGGGAGTTTATATCTAATGTGTGCAATTTGGGGTAGGAAGATGACTGTCTGTAGAAGGGTGTAGTGATAGCTTCAATGTACTGTGCATGCAGAGAGTGGCAAAACACTTGCCATTTTAACTTTCCTTACTTGCTTCTGCAGCACAGGATATTGAGCCCACATAAGGCACATGCTAGGCACGCCACTGAGCCATGCCTCCAGCCCCTCACTGGGGATTCTAGGGAGGGGCTCCACCACTGAGCCACGCCCCCAGCCCCTCATTGGGGGATTCTAGGGAGGGGCTCTACCACTGAGCCACGCCCCCAGCCCCTCACTGGGGGATTCTAGGCAGGGGCACCACTGAGCCATGCCCCCAGCCCCTCACTGGGGGATTCTAGGCAGGGGCTCTACCACTGAGCCACACCCCCAGCCCCTCACTGGGGGATTCTAGGCAGGGGCTCTACCACTGAGCCACACCCCCAGCCCTCTCACTGGGAGATTCTAGGCAGGGGCTCTACCACTGAGCCACGCCCCCAGCCCCTCACTGGGGGATTCTAGGCAGGGGCTCTACCACTGAGCCACACCCTCAGCCCTCTCACTGGGAGATTCTAGAAAAGCACTTTACTACTGAGCCATATTCCTGGCCCCTTGCTAGTGGTGCACTCTAACTTGCCTTTTTTTTTTTTTTTTTTTTTTTACTTTTTACTTTGAGATTAAGTTATGTAGACTAGACCAGGCTCAGCATTGATGGTTTTGTATGTTTGTTTTTGTTTTTTATTTATTGAGACCAGATTTCTCTGTGTAGCCCTGGCTGTCCTAGAACTTGCTCTGTAGATCAAGGGTAGCCTTGAACTCAGGAAGTCTGCCTGTCTCTGCCTCCTGAGTGCTGGGATTAAAGATATACGCCACCACACCTGACTGAGCTTTAGTGGTTTGTAAAGTGTGTGTGTGTGTGTGTGTGTGTGCATGCATGTACATGCATGGATTTAAGTATGCCATGACATAGATGTATAGGTCAGAGGTCAAACGTTGCAGTCACCTTCCGCCTGGTTTGGGACAAGGTCTCTTGTACCACCTGGGTATGCCAAGATATCTGGTCTGAGCACTTCCGGAGATTCTCCTGTCTACCCCTCCCACCTTGCAGTAGGTGCCCTGGGATTATACGGTTGATACTTTGTCTGGCTTTACGTCTGGAGATTTGAACTCAGGTCCTCACATGTGCATGAAAAGCATTTTACCTGCTGAGTCACCTCTCCCCAGCTCAGTGTTAATCACTTGGAATCACCTGAACAGACTCTGATCTACAAAAGATTGAGACCAACGCTCCCAGGTCGGGAAAGGGTTCGTCATTGTACATTTAATAGTTCATGCAGCACTTGGTGACATAAATAGGGAACAGGGGAGCAGGGCCACAGAATCCACAGATAGACCACAGTGCAAGCAAGACACACATGGCCAGGGCCACACAGCGGGGGACTGATGGTCAGCTGGAAGGGTCACCTAGACGTGCACAGCAGGGCAAGTAAAGGTTGATCACACTGTCTCACGACATGCCGGTCACCCAGGGGACACTGAACAGTTGTGGACACTCATGTGGCCCTCGGGTCTGGCTGGTTCACATCATACTCCACTGTCGATGGTTTAGGGGTGTGGGGTCAAGTGAGAGATATTTGGGAGCCAGGGGACAGGGATTCAGGCTTTACACAGAGAGTCTGGGAAGGCTCAAATCGACAGCTTTAACCAGCAAGTTGGAGTTCCTTGCTGTCCCTTGGGGTCTCTGATAGGCAGGCCGAGAGAGCCATGGTTCCTCATCTTCAGGAGATGGGGACTCAGCCCGGACTCATCACGCTCGGAAAGCCCCACCATCAGCCACACTTCCTGCCCAATCTGGGCATCCAGCCAGTAAGGGGTCACAGGCTTGGCCAACTGTCGTGACATGAGGTCAGGGTGCCTAGCCTCCCCGGAAATGGACTTTCTAAGAGCTGTGAGAGTAGAGTGGGCTCAGCCACCATCTCCTCACTTTCTGGGGCCATAGCTTAGTTCCCGGATAAGAGGGCTAGGATCAATTTGGGTGCCTGGGGGGGGGGTCCTTCTGAGAGTTGGGGACAGCGGGCAGGGACCAAGAACGTCTTTCAGCCTCTGTCTCTGCTCTCAGCTTGAGTGCTCATTTGAGGACATCTCCATTTGTCACAATCTGTTTTACACCTGGGCCTAGACCAGGACTCTTACAAGGACCAGGGGCAGTGTTCTGATTAACTCCCAGTTCTGGGGGAAAGCTACAAGGGTGGCCACAGTCCCCACTCTTGAGACCTGGCAGGACACAGGGCCAGTTCAGGTATGGGGATCAGAAAAGAATTCCCAGAAGACTTGAAGAGGGGACAGGGTAGCCCCAAGATAAGGCCACAGGGCCACTGTAGGGGAGCCAGCTGTCACCTCCCTGGTCTGGGGATACCGTTGCCGCTGGCCCTTTGTTTTGAAAAAGCACAAGGTGGTTATTTATTCCAAAAGTGAGTCCAGAGAAAGGAGAGGCTCCGTGCCAGGCAGAAGCCCCACTCAGCCACTAACCAGCAGCTCCCAGGCCCCTGGCACAGGGAATGGGTCACAGGGCCACGCGGGGAGGCCCCAAGGGTGCAGGCGCAGTACAAGCTCAGACGGTTAGGGAGATGAAGCTGTTATAACGCTGGATGTTTCTCTTTAGGATCTCAGAGCAGGGGCCCAGGACACGCTCAAAACGAGGCCGGTCTAACTTCACACACTTGAGGGGACCCCGGGCTACCACAGTGGCTGCACGGGGGCGGTTCAGCAGCAGGGCGATCTCCCCTGGAGGAGGGAAAGAAGAAAGTCAAGGTGCTGTGTTCATGACATGGAATGGCCTTCCGGATGCCAGGCGAGCCTGTGTTTTCTTCTTTCTTCTCTTCCTTCTTGCACTGAAACAGGGTCCCAGATTGCCCAGGCTGGCCTAGAACTCACTGTGGAGCTGAGGATGACTTTGTCTGATCCTCATGTCTCCTCCTAAGTGTTATGGACTGCAAAATGGACTACCACACCTGGTATATAAGGCGCTGGGGATTGAACCCATGAATTCTTAACCCTGGTCTTTTGTGTGTATGTGTGTGTGTGTGTGTGTGTGTGTGTGTATGTGTGTGTGTGTATGTCTGTGTGTGTATATGCATATATATGTGTGTGTGTGTGTATGTATGTGTGTGTGCATGTGTATGTGTGTGAGTGTGTGTATGTCTGTGTGTGTGTGTGTGTATATGTATGTCTGTGTGTGTATATGCGTATATATGTGTGTGTATGTGTGTGAGTATGTATGTGTGTGTGCATGTGTATGTGTGTGTGTGTGTATGTCTGTGTGTGTGTGCTCGGGCGCACATGTGTGCATGTGCGCGCATATGTGTGTGTGCGTGTGTATGTGTGTGTGTGCCTGTGTGTGTTTTCCTAGGAACTGAACACAATCTCATGCATATTAGGTAAGCATGCTGCCACTGAGCTATAGCCTGAGCCTTTTAAAAATTGGTATTAAAATTGGTATTATTATTATTAGTAGTATTAATAATAATAATTTGGGGACAGGATCACAATAAGTTGCCTAGGACAGGCTTTGAACATGCCATCTTCCTGCCTCAGCCTTCCTGTAGGATGGCAAGCCCTGTATAAGTAAACGTAAGACCCAGCATAAATTCTTCCCTAGTGTAAGTATGTCCTGTGAAACACTTGGATAGAATACTTGCCCGGCATGCATGGGGCCCTGAGTTCCATTCCCAGCCCTGCACAAACCAGGAGTGGAACACACTTGCAAACCTAGCACTCAGAAGGTGGAGGCAGGAGGGCATAAAATTCAAGGTCATCCTTAGCTACACAGGCAGTCTGAAGCCAGTCTAGGCTACATGAGACTCTGCTTTAGCATCCCACCCCACCCCCAGTTACATGTTAATTACCTAAAATTCAAGTTTAGTTAGTATTGTCCTGTGATCCGCCTGGCAACCCTACATGCAACTGATGTGGTCCAGGCTTCCCCATGACCTACTTGCAGCTGTAAGAACATTCTAGATGCACTCAGGACCCTCCTTGGTAGCTCAGGAATGAACAGCTTGTGGTCCCAGGTTTCTCACCAGGGCTCTGCTTTCTCCCAGATCAGCAGCTAGGCCCAAGGACTACTAATCCTGTGGTCTCAGGCCCGACCCGGACCTCAGTTTGAGGTGATTCCAGCTGAGGCCTCTGTCACAGCTGCATGTGGCTTGCCCTAACCTCCTGATCCCACTCTGGGATCTAAGGAAGCCCCGTGCAGCTCCTGACCCAGGGCCCCAAATGAGATGCCACACCTTGAGTGGTGAAATCCCCAACTCACCAAAGTAGTCAGAGGGTCCGAGGCGCCCCACTTCCACATACTCCTCATTGGGGGATCGTCGCTGGAGGACTGAAGCGGTGCCCTGTGGGAGAAGGGACAGGCAAGAGTCAGCCAAGTGTGAGGGTCAGCTCTTAGGGGAACATGTCAGAAGCTGCTTGTTGGAGTACACCATATTTTGGGGATCTCTTGCTTAGGTGGGTATGTGGGGGAGTCACTTGTTGGAGAGTCACTTGGGGAGTCTGCAGTAGGAGCCACTGCCTGTGTGTGGCTTCCTGGTTCTTCCTGGCTCTTTTCCTCCATGTAGACACAGTGGCTTCCATCCTTAACTATGCAGGCTTCTCTTTCTTCTTTTGGGATCCACCAAGGCCTTCTGGGAGGCGACCCCCATGCAATCTGAGCTCTGAGTTGTTGTGGTTGGCTAATACAACGACACCCCCCCCCCCAGACACCTAGAAGCCTGTCCTGTCTGAACCCTGCTTTTACTGACACAATGGAGGCTCCCCCAAAATAGGGATACCCAGAGTATCCTCCAGAGGTCCTGATGGGGGATGGCCCCAAGGTGCCAGTACTTTGTCCTGATGCTGAGAGCTGACCTTGGACTGCAGTTTAAGGACAATGAGCTGTCTTAGCCACGTTGGGGGGGGGGTCTAGGGAGGAACATGGTCTCAGGGTCACACACCTGCTGAGCTATGCAACCCCTCCTTACTCCCAGGAGGGCAAGCGGGTCTGCAGACGAAGCTGGTTCAATGATTACCAGAGCAGCTGCAGCAGGTCACTGGCCTCTGGGAACATTAAAGACAGGGCCAGGGCACCCTGAGGCGTCCGGGCAACCGAATGCCTCCCATGCTCACGCTGGCTACCTGAGACGGCGGCTACACAGCTGGACCATGACTCCTTTTAGGTAAGTCCTTCCTGAGTCAGAGTCTCTACCGGTCACCTCCGTGGGTCAGGAAGAGAGAGATGGCTTTCAGCATTGCCAGTAATTTGCAGCAAGGACAGCAGAGCTTAGCTAAGTATGGTGAACCTAGCATCCCAGAATTTTAGGAAGCTGAAGCAGGGGGTTGTTGTGAGCTTGAGGCTACCCTGGGCTACATAATGAGACCTTGGCCAAAAATCCTGCTCACCAAACAAAAATAAGGCCAAAGCAAAACAACAAAAAAACCAACAACAACAACAAAATGATGAAGAAGAGGAGGAGGAAGAAGAAATAGGAAAAAGAGACCTTCGACTTGGCGCTGGGTAAAGTCATTTGCAGCCAGGTCTAGTGACAGAGTTCTATCTCCAGGACTCAATGGTAGAAGGAGAGAACCAGCTCCAAAAGCTGTCCCTTGACCTCTGCACATGCACCGCCTCCCCACAAATAAGTGAATGTTTGTTTGTTTGTTTGTTTGTTTAAGGCATCTATTTGGGATGGAAAGATGGTTTTGTGTGATTGCTGTTCTTCCAGAAGATCTTCCTTTATGTCAGGTAGTTCACAACTGCCTAAAAATTCAGCTCCTGAGGAATCCAGAGCCCTCTTTGGGACCTCATGGACATCCACACATATAGCAGACACACACACACACACACACACTCACACACACACACACTGTAAAAAGGGAAGGGAGGGAGGAGGAAAGGAAGAAAGATAGAGACAGAGAAAGACAGAGGTGAGAGAGAGAGAGAGAGAAGAGAGAGAGAGCTGGGGATCAGGTATGGACCGAATCTGTAATCTCAGCACTTAGGAAATAGGTACAAGGATAGGAAATTAATTCAAAGTCATCCTCAGCTCCACAGTGCATTTACAGTGCATTCAAGGCCAGCCTGGGCTACATGAGATCCCTTTTCAAACACAACACAGTGAGTTTGAGCATTGCAGTGTGTGGGACCCACCTCCAAGAAGCCAGCCTTTCAGAGGCAAGCAGATTTCTGAGTTCAAAGCCAGCCTGGTCTACAGAGTTAGTTCCAGGACAGCCAGGGCTATACAGTAAAATCCTATCTCGACCCCGCTCCCCCCCCCCATAAAAAAGAAAAAAAAAAAGTCAACCTTTAGCCACAGACTCTGATCAGCCAAGTCCTGAAGAAGGCAGCTGATGGGGGCTTCTGCATCTCAGTTAACACCCACAGAGTTACCCTGAGGGCCAGGGATGTTGAGAGGTTCTCACAACCTGGTCCTTAGGGCCTCTGTGTGGGTGCTGCTGGGTCTCCAGGGCCTAACTATCTCGGTGCCTGCCCCACAAGTCCACTCTCTAGGCATAGACAGCATCACATGGCAAGGTGGGCTTCATCCTCCAGGCTCACTCAAACCCAGTCTTGCCGGAGCCCGTGGCCAGGCTGTGCCTGGCTTAGAGAGTGACCCCTGGGTCAGCAGCTGGTGCCCACAGTGCCTGGAGTCCCCAGGTAACCTTAGCAGCCCCAGCAGTTGTATCCCCAAGCTGGCTCCTGAGCCTCTGCGTGTTTATGAATTTGGCTGATGGATGGAGTGGTCTCGTGTAAACATGAGATCACTCCAGGGCTGCCAGTGTGCGCACACGGAGCACAGGCAGAGAGCACAGGCAGGGAGCACGGGCAGGGAGCTCATGCTCACCCTCACGGGGAGGGGGGGAGGGGGGACAGCAGCAGAAGAGATTAGCGCCACCTGTCAAGACAACTCACAGCTCATGGTGGTGAACTCCTGAGCCCATCCAGGAGAGGGACTCTGACCTTTCCATGTTAGGGCAGGGGGACAGGTGGGGCTTCCTGTCTTTAAAGTCAGTGCTGGAGGTGATGTTGAGGAATGTTTAGTCTGTGGTTGCCATACACACTTGAGGACCTGAGTCTGACCCTCGGCACTCCCATAAAGTTAGACTTAGTGACCCAAACTTAGAATCTCAGCATTTGTTTTTTGTTTTTTGTTTTTAACTATGTAGTGTTTCTATACATTCACTGTCCCCCTCTACAAATAATAAAATGTCATTTTTTTTTAGATTTATTTCTTTATTTATTATATGTTAGTACACTGTAGCTGTCTTCAGACACACCAGAAGAAGAGGGCGTCAGATCTCATTACGGATGGTTGTGAGCCACCATGTGGTTGCTGGGATTTGAACTCAGGACCTTCGGAAGAACAGCCAGTGCTCTTAACCGCTGAACCATCTCTCCAGCTACTAAAACGTCAATTTTTAAAAGCAACTCATTTGTGCTGGAGCAATGGCTTGGTGGTTAAGAGTACTTGCTGCTCTTCCGGAGGGCCTGAGTATCTAGTGCCCGTGTCGGCCACCTGGCAGAGATGAAGGCAGTCGGGTGGATCTCTAGAGTTCACTAGACATCCACCCTAGCCTCAGTTGTCCATCCCTAGGTCAGAGAGAGGCACTGGTCTTAAAAATGGTCCTCCACACTCACTTTTATTATTATTTTTTTTGTTTTGTTTTTTTGTTTTTTTGTTTTTTTGTTTTTTTGTTTTTTTTTTTGAGACAGGGTTTCTCTGTGTAGCCCTGGCTGTCCTGGAACTCACTCTGTAGACCAGGCTGGCCTCGAACTCAGAAATCCGCCTGCCTCTGCCTCCCAAGTACTGGGATTACAGGCGTGCGCCACCACCGTCTGGCCACATTCACTTTTATACACATGTGCACACATTCCTCCCATACTCACTCCCACCTCCACACACATATACACATGGCCAAGTGAACACAACCCCAGGGTGCGGTATTTCTGGCCTGGGAAGCCTGGTGTGCTGGGATAAACCAGTCATCCCAGCATTTAGTTCTCCCCTTCTACCATGTGGATCCTGGAGATCAAATTCAGGTCATCACGCTTGATGACAAGTGGTCTTAACTCCCTGGGTTATCTCACCAACCCTTCATCCCAGTATTCTCAGGCAGAGGCAGGAGGATCTCAAATTCAAAGCCAGCCAGAGCTATATAACAACACAGCAACACACACACACACACACACACACACACACACACACCAATGGAAAAAAAAATCAGAAAGCCAACTTAATGTTGCTACATGCTAACAAACCATCAACCTATTCCCAGACCTAGAAAATAGTTGGGGACTTTAGGGATCTGAGTTTGTTCTTACTTCCTGTCCTGAGGCCTCAGCAATGTGTCTAGTCCTCTACCAGGTTGGCACAAAAGCTGCCATGGCTCTGAGAGTCACCACATGCCCTCTCTACATCACTAGCAAGTAAACAAAGGGAGCCCATGTCAACCTCGGTTTCTTCGTACATGAGCTTGGGATGGCCGCAGGAACTCCCAAGACAGATGTCCACAGGGATGGAATGTATACAAAGCCTCTACATGTACAGACTCAGAAAAGAGAAGTGGCCACAGTATGGCCTGTATCTCTCCAATGTAGGGAATGTCCAGGCATGGCCCTGCCCACAAATGATCAGCATACAGCCAACGTTAGGAGACAGAATAGATAGTCAAACTGTAGGTGCAGACATGGGGACCATAGAGGGGCATAGTCAGCAAGGCTTAGACCACGGGGTTGAGCCCAGAGGATAAAGGGAGCCAACCAGAAATGTGGAAGCCTCCAGCGTAGGGATGAAAATCTGGCGAGATGCTGAGGTGGGAGCAGAGAGGAGGTGAGAGTGCTGGTGTGAGGGCAGGGTGTCAGCAGGGGACTCTGTGCTTCTCACACAGAGCATAGGCAACCTGGCATCCTTGCAGGAGGAAGAGGGGCTTGGCCCGCAACCTGTGCTGTGGGTTCCCGTGTTGCTGAGGGGTTCTTTGTTATAGCAGCTCCTTTGCTGCCCTGACTAATACACTGTCTGGAGTATGACTGTCACCCCCCCCCCCCCCTGCGGTAAAGTCCCATGTCTGGGAAGTCAGCCCACGCGCGCTGTGCTCCCTTTACGTACTCCCCGATACGCTGGAGACAGACCACTGTCTCCTGCCATTGAAAGCTCCAAGGGAAGGAAAAAAAAAAAAAAACACTCCCAACTCAAGATCCAGCCTGTGTCCCTAGAAGCCATGGAAATGGCCAGACATCCTGGAGGACACATCAAGAGTTCGGGCCTGGAAAACACCCATGCCAAACTGCAGGCTCCTCGTCTCCCAGTCTCTCATGGAAGATCCCAGTTCAGCTGCAGATCTGTGGCAGACAGTCCAGAGGCGGTGCAGGGAATTGTCACTCCTAGGTGCCCGTGACAGGGTCTGGTTACAGACACTAAATTTCCTTTTAACTACCGTGACTTTAAAAAAAAAAATTTTTTTTTCCTACAACGCTAAAAGGGAAGTGTGACTTTCTTCCTAAGAAGGAAGCCAGTAGGAACATGCAGCACCCACTCCTCCAAGGCCGTGTCCTAGGGCTTCCTCTTTCCTTGTTTCACAGTCCCGTTTGTGGCGACCAGAGGTTGGACCAAGTGTCTTCCTTAGCCGCTCTCCACTTTATGTTTTGAGACAGGGTCTCTCACTGAACTTGGAACTCACCAGTTCGGCTAGACTGGCTGGCCAGCAGGCACCAGAGACCTCCTGTCTCCATCTCCTCAGCTTTGGGATTGTAGACACTTGGCCACCAGTCAGCTTTTAGGAGGGTCCTGGAGATCAGGCTCGGGTCTTCTTGTTTATAAAACAAACCCCTCACCAACTTAAGCCATGCCCCTAACACTCCCCCGACACTGTTAAGACTCAGAACATGGTAGCTCAGAACAGAAAAGCTAGGCTCTCGGAGGTGGAGTTGAGGGAAACCAGATCTGTTTGCGGAGCCAGTTCCTGAGAGGAGACTGTGAAGTGTGAAGAGACAGTCTGTGCCTGGCTGGTTCCCATGGCTGCTCATCATTAGGAGTTTGGCCCCGAGGCCCCTCCCTCTCACAACCTCTGCCTCTCCAGCATGAATGGAGAAGTGACTGGGACCCTCACCTCTCTGCTGGAGAGATCCTTCAGCATCCAGTGGAAGCCAAGCTATAGGACAACCATGAGGGATCCCGAGGAAGTAGGTTAGGAGGACAGTCAACTAGGTCTAGCCGCAAAGTGACCATGGAGCAAGGGCTACCAGGCATCAGTGCAAAAACTCTCCTAGAGAGTGAGCTAAGGCGGCCAGCGACAGGCTGGGGGGAGGGGGGATGGAGAGACGATGAGAGAGCGAAGGAGGGATCACCTGGAGAATGGGGCCAGCTCAGTGTTGGCACTTGCGTTCTTGAGGGGCACAAGAAAGGCTCCCAACTTAAGACCCCTACCTGGGACCCACACCAGGCTGAGCATAAGAACCCAAATCCCTCTGAGTCCAAAACCAGCCAGAGACCAGCAAAGGAGTAAGGAACCAAGAGGCGTATGTATGAGAAACACCCTGCCCGTGGACACCAAGGAGTAAGACCAAATGAGGAGGAGCCACACCACACACACACACACAAACACATTCTGTGCAAGGCTGAGGCCACCGACCCTTGGCTCTAGAACAGGGAATAGGCGAAACCATTTTTTTTTTTTTGCATTATTTAAAGAAATATCTTTTAAAAGAAATCTTAGTTTCACTTCCATACATGGAAACGGGTCTCGCCAGCAGTAAATGAAAAGTGACAGAAGCAATTGGAGACAGGTGCAGAAGACTACACTGCAGACACGCCAGGGGCCCATGGGGGACAGGCATGCCCATGGGGTTGCGGAAATATTCGTGCATGTGAGAACACACAGGGCCACAGGGACACACACCTGTGCACGTGGGGATATGCATGCACACAGAAACAGGTACCCACAGTGGATGCAGACACGCAGGCACACGCGTGGACCCTTTGGGGGCTCATCCACATAAGCTGCTCCCAGGCTGAGAATGGTGGATGGCCCTTCCCCTACAGGATAAGATCTGCCCACTCCAGAGACCCCAGAAACAACTCCCACTGAGAGTGAGTCGGTGAGCACATGAGGGAGGAAGACAGTTGTCCTCGGTGTCATGAGACCTGCCCCACACTCCAGGGATTCAGGCCTAGCCTGCAGCTGCTGTGTGTGCAAATCAGTCACTGGCTTCTGCGTGGATGCCAAGACAGAGAACTGACTTGCGAACTCACACACGCAAGCACGGTCACAGAGCCTTGGGAGCACATTCCAGAGACCTGGTTTTATTTTTTGAGACAGGAGCTTGCCTTGTAGTCCGGGCTGCCTTGGAGCTTTTAATATTCCTGCCGCAGCTTCACAGGGGCTAGGATTACAGGAATGTCTATCTTGTCCAGCCTCCCAAATAGCCCAGCCTGGCCAAGGATGACACTTGGCTTCTAAGTTTATCTGGTTTGGTGGTTGTTTTTGGTTTGGGTTGTGTTTTACAACACGAGGTCCACTATTATGTTGATGAATCCTTCTGTAGCCCAGGCCTTCCTGTTTCAGCCTCCCTGGTTTTGGACTAACAGACATGCCACAACATCTAGTTCAAACATTTAAAGTTCCTCCCACCCCTCCCCCAGCTGGGGATTAAACCCACATCCCTACACATAGAGAATTGTCATACCCACAGTCGTAGGTTATAAAGAAATAAATCACCACAATTAGCAGTTTTCCACGTGGAAGCTACTTCCAACTGCAGGTCTCCCACCCCCACCCTCTGCAAAGCCAGCCTGCCTGCCCCTCCTCCCTCCCCCACAGCGGATTTTTCCCTGGAGATCCTGCTGGTTGAGTAGCCTCTCCTACCTTAAGGAGCCTGGGCTCTCATCTGCGAAGGTGCCCTGCCCCACCCTCCCCTCGCGCCTCGCTCCGCTGCCTGTCTGTAACACGGCTGGCTACAGTCTGTCCTTTTGACAACTGAGCAAACACGCCAGCCCGGTGGGCGGCCGAGGTCAGCTTTTGTGCCAGTGTTTAATGGCTCCTCCGTGAGGTCTGGGCTGTGGTGGAGGCACGGCCCAGCAGCTCCAGTGGGAAAACAGACATTAACTTGGATTCCGGCGGCGCCACGGCTGCTCCCAGGACGGTTACAGGGGCCAATGAGGACCTGGGGACCATAGCTCCAGGCAGTCAAATCCTGTGTGAGAGGGTCCCCCTTCTGCAGAGCCAGTCTCTGTCACAAATACCCCCAGGCTGGGTTTGCCCAGCAGGTGTATAAACAGTGGCTCTAACGAAGCTCCGGGATTCCAGGGCATGTAGACATGGCATGCGGGGGTCAAGACAATGGTGGGGAACTCAAAATGGAGTGGTGGCACTGGCCAGGCAGGGCCCTGCTCCTCACACCCTTCTGTGGCTCGGTTCCCCTCCCCACCTCACCATTTACTAGAGAAGCTGGCCGCACATCATAAGCCCTGCACATAGACAGCCTCAGGAAAGCTCAGTCAAGCAGAGGGAAAGGCAGCATACTAGTCTAGCCATGGGTTGCCACTCCATGGGGGTGGCCATGAGCCACTGAGCTCCATCTGCAGAGCCCTGGGCCTTGCCTCTTGAGTGAGCTCTAGCGTCTGCTTCTGAACTCATGCCCCAGCTCATTCTCAGATCCATCTAGGTCTCTGTAGGCACGACTCCCCCTGAACAACGGTCCCTATCCCAGCTGACTCCACGTCAGAGGCTCCAGCCCTGCTGACCTCCACCGAAGCTCCCACATCCTGCCCGACATCATCAGCGACCTTTATCGTCTCTGACCTTCCCTCTTGGATGGCCCACTGTCCTTGTGAACAATGCCCCACCCCTGCTAACCTCCCCCATAGCTGGACCCCTTTGCTACAGACGGACCTCTCTTGATGACTTTCCCATAGATGGAAACCTCCTTCTTTGAACTTCCCTGTCCTGGCTGACACACCCAATAACACCTGCCATCCAGGAGACACTGAGCCCAGCGCTTCTGACCTTGTCACCACAGTTCACACCCCACTGCCCCCCCTATCTGACTTTCCCTGTCCAACCAAGAGAGAGTTCACAGGTCACCCTCCATCACTGCAGCCCTTGAGGGTCTCCCCAGAGGGTGCTGCCACAACTAACTTTGCCCCTTCATATCCTGCCAGGCTGGATGGGCCTGGAACCCTCAACCAGCCATGGTGTCTCAAGCCCCGCAGTCACCTTGACCAAGTGAGTCCCAAGACGTGGATGCCATGCATGCACCCTTACAGGTTAAATATACCTTCTCCTACTCCTACTTTCAACCCAGGAGGACACGCCCCAAGGATGTAAGCTGGGCAGGTCATGTACAGGTAGGCCTTTGACACAACCTAGAACTAAAGTCCCACTTCTACAAGTCTACAGTGCATCAGGTGCTTGGTAGGTACAGCTTCGTGTCTCTGTCATACAAGTTTTCTTTGCTAGAGATGAGGACCCTGGCGAGTCCTCCACAGAGTGCCTTTCTACCCGGCACACCTGCCAGACAAGAGAAACTCAATGGCATCCTGTGGGGATCTAGCTTTTCACTCAGAGACCCATAGCCACCCCAACGCCCAGATCTCAACTCTTCCAGCCCAGAGGAGATCTACCTGCTGCTCCAGTCTGCAGCCCGGTGGGCTGTGTGTGTGCTCACATGAATATGTATGAGGTGTATGCAAGAGTGTGGTGCTGTTTAAGGGCACACATGCATGTACTGTGTAAACATAGAGTGCTTGTGCTATGTGCACAAGTATGTGAGCTGCTGTGTGACACTGTGCAGGTATTTGGGCTGCGTACATACAAGTGTGCATGCCACATGGGTGTGCACTGTGTGAATGAGTGTGCACGAGAGAGTGCCTGCCATTCTGTGTATGAATACAGGCACTGTGCTCATATGCTTGCCTGTGTTGGTGTGTTAAGTGTGCATGTGATTGTGTGTGTGGTATTTGTGAAAGAGTGTGCATGCACGCGTGTGTGTGCATGTGTGAGGGCTGTGTGCATGTGATTGTGTGCTGGGTGAATGGATCCATGTGTATGAGTGTGCTGTACACAGGAGTGTACAGACAAGTTTGTGCAAGTGATTGTGTGCTGGGTCTCTATGTGATTTGTACTCTGTGTGTGTGTGTGTGTGATTGTGTGCTGTGTGAGAATGGCTTTCTACATGTGTGTGAGACTGTGTTTCTTATGTGGGTGGGTGGCAGACTGTGTGTGCACATGAGAACTGTCTGACGAGTGTTAGATATGTTTGCTTGCTTACTTGCTTGATATAGAGCCTTGCTATATTGCTAAGACTTGTCTTAAACTCCTGGGCTCAAGCAACCCTCTTGCCTCAACCTCCCAAACAGCTGGGACATTCTGACAGGTGTGCAATTGTCATACTCAGTGGGAGTCATTGCTACCAAACTGTCCTTGTAGATATGTTTAAAATGGGAACTTCTTGTGATTTATATTTTATCACGGAGACTCCAACTATATGTGACCAGCCTCATGCCCTCGGGATCCTACTCCAGCCTCCTCCTCATCCCCTCTACCTGGCAGTGCGCAATCCCATCATGCTGCTGCGAAACATCTCAACTCCTGTTGTCTCTGCTCTGACTGGACCCAGCCCATTTCCTGGGGGTGTAGAGGTTACTCTACTGTTGACAGCCATTCCTCATTTAGAGCCTTTGAACTGAGTCCTAACAGCGCTAGAGCTGTAGATAAGCTATGGCCAATGCATGGGAGTGTTGGGAGGGAAGTCGAGGTTAGAGGTCAGGAGACAGCTCCTTAGAGGGTCACTGTTCACCCCTGCACAGTGCTTCTATGTGTAGCTTCTCAAGATGAGCCCATTATAGTCATGCTTCCTGGTATCCCAAGGCCTGTACGGAGGGCAGCAGAGGGGCTGTGTGGGTAGCCATGGGAAGCAATGGTTCGAGGCACCACAGACTGACTTGTCCAGACTAGCTTATCTAGACTGGCTTGAGCATCTGTTTGGGTTTCCCAGCAAAACATGCATCCTCATAGCAACCACTTCTGCACAGTGTTTAAGGCGCCTCTGAGGAGCCAGAAGTCTCAGCTGGGTAATCCCGGACTGTGGAAGCCAGCAGATACATTCCACATCTGTCTCGCCTGGGACACATGTGGCTGGCAGGGCAAGGATGATGGGAAATTGGATCTCGATGTCTGCAACGGAGGGCCTAGGATGTGGGGAACACTGCAGCTCTGGGGAAGGTGAAGGAGTGATGGTGATGTCTTTGACACTGGTCTGGGAAGGAATGTTCCCGGTTGCTGTTTTCTTTATCCTCTTTATTGATACAAGGTCTCATGTAGCCCAGGCTGGCCTCAAAGTGGATGATATGTAGCCAAGAATGACCCTGAACTTTTAATCCTCCTGCCTACACCTCTAAAGTGCTGGGATCACATGAATGTGCCCTAACACCCAGTGTATGTGGTGTTAGGGATAGAACCCAGAGCTTTGTGCATGTTAGGCAAGGACTTTTTTTTTTTAACTTTTAGAGGGCTCACTCTTAAGAACAGCCTGCTGCAGAGGCTCGGAATCCTGCAAGAAATCTCTGGACATATCTGAAAGGTCAGTTTATCCACTGTGAGCCGTCATGGTACAGCCATCACATCCAAAATGAATGCTCTCCTGCTTCCCTCCCTATGAGCTGTAGCACCCAGCATCCAACTACCAAGAGAATGCAACTGTGGTTTATCCAGGATGGGAGCCTTGGCAAACAGGCCCTAGGAGGTCTTCCATGTCAGAACACCAAGCCCCGCTAACTCAAAGTGATCATGTTAGCTTTCCATGAGAAAGAGGATGATGGATCAGAGTCCTCTGCGATCTGCTTAGTGGGCTATGCTGTTAGGAGCTCCCCTGGCCTTCTGGATAGGGTCTATGCAGAGGACACTCATGATCACCAAATGGCCCCTGCATGATGAAGCCAGACTTCCCTGGAAACCCTGACAGCTTGTCACAGTGAGTCCAGCCAACGAGCTGGGAAACACTAGTGAGTGAGATCACCCAGTACACACACCCAGTTCTCACAGGGTGAGAATAATGCCCAACCCCTGAGAGAGCCCCCACACCTTGGAATCAACAGGCACAGGGGGGTTCTGAGTCCTGCTTGGCTCTTGGGAGTTCCTTCCAGTCCAGCACAGAGGCAAATTCAGTGTTGCTAGCAAACCCTGGGTTTATAGTCTCAAACCCCCATGACAGTGCAATTCCTCTGGAGTGGGGGTCAAAGAAGCTCCACCCACATGGCTCTGAGGCTAGGAGAAGAGGGTTGCATCTGAATTAAGGATGGATGTTCCTCCAGTCCAGGTGTGGTTAGGACAGAGCAACTAGCTGACACCACACCCAGCGTGTCCCCCAAGACAAGGACAGATGTAAATAAAGCCTTTAGGTTTCAGATGAGTGTTCAGAGGTCCCCTTGGGAGCCTAAGGCAATGGATAACCCCTGTTGACTCATGAGAGGAGTTTGGGTCATTCAGGCAACAGGCACTGCTGTCACAGGTAGCGTATAACGTGCATGGCACATGTACCCAACAACAATCTTACAACAACACACATTTCCAGCCTCTTGTGCTCCCCATGCTGGATGCACCCTGCAATATTTACATCAAATATTAGAGTGAGGGACCATTCAGAGTCTTTCTCAAGTATCCTCTGGGCAGCCTCTCTACTATGTGGTCCAGTATCAGGAGCTCCAACACAACTGGTACCTAATGCTTGGGTCATCTATAGGACATCTTTCCTATCTCAAAAAATGTCTACTTAAACTTCAACACCCCAATCCCCTTCCTGCCCTCTTCTTTCACATCTTCTGGTGCCTTTTTCTCATGACTGTAGCCCATCTGTCACCTGGAGACAACCTCTTGCCTTTCAGTCTGCCTTGCTTCGCCATGATCCCTTGTTCAATTTATTCTGTATAGATGACCCTGTGTGATTTTTGGGGGTGGGGGCGGGGGTGCAAATTCCACACATTCTAATGGCCACCTCAAATTCTGAATAAAACTACCTGACAGACCCTGGCTAGCAGGCCCCCAACAACTGCCTGAGCATTCCCCGCAGTCCCTTTCCCCAGCCAGTTCCACAGTTCTAGCTCAGATCAGAGACCTAAGACCCTCACTGGCTAGATCTAGTTCCTGTCTGCATGTCTGAAACACCCTGGCTTCCAGGCATACAGTGTCCTTTCCAAAAACCCTACCATATTATTTCCGTATTTCCCTGGTATCCCTTCTATAATGTCTGGCTCCCTTAGAACCCCTTCCTAGAGTTGCCTGGTGTTTGCCACGCCTACAGTCAAGGGAGCTAACTCTAGAGAAATACCTGAAGCATGGCTCCATACAACCCCTGGAGGACCCTAAACCTTCCCCCAGTTACTATTCCCAAAGAGAAGAACAGAGGAACCAACTGAATGACACTAAGAATGGTTCAAGGAGCCATGAGATTAGAGGTGACACTAAGTAAGGACAGGTGACTTTGAGGCATAAACACACCCCGGGGAGCCACGGTGCCAGCCCCACCCCCTACCCCCCACAGTCCCTGAGTTAGTTTGCCCTGCATCCAGGTACCCCCAGGGAGATGCAGAGATTGTCTGGCCTTCCTTCTTCCTGCAAAGGTGATCTTTATGTCCCAGCAGGGAGTCAGGCACTCTGACTGCTCCCAGGCCTGGGGGCAGCTGAGAAATGTGTTGTTTTGCAGTCGCTTCAACACTGTGGACATTCTTAAAATTAATTTGCTAGGCGAGGAGATAAATCCAATGCCGCGTTCCCATGGCAACACCTCCCATGCTGCCCAATTTCAGTCTTGGGATTTTATGGGAAGCCATCCTTCCTGGTCCAGCTGCTTTCCTGGCCGGCTCCATCAGGACCCAGGAATGGGGCAGCGGGCAGGGTGGGGGCGGGGGGGGGGGGGGGGAACAGCACGAAATGAGGAATGCGGGTCTGGAATCTGAGTTGCTGAGAAATCACTTCTCCCACCCAGCCCCTGTCCCACTCCTCTCGGGTTTTCCTGGAGAGCTGTGGGAGACCTTGGATCCAGACGAGGTCACCCTTGCCTGCAGGGCCTGGCAGACTCAGCCGAGGCCCGGGGTACCCCCTACTAGGAGACCAGCCAAAAGCTGTGTCCTGCCAAACATCCCATCTCAAGGTCTCTAGGCCCAGGGTAGCTCACCCCAGGGGAACAGAGGCAGGAAGGTGACACAGTAGGGAGTGAGCTCAGACAGTAGCAGGGACCCTGCACCACCCTGTTTGTGACTTCCACCTTTGTGTCCTAGGTGCTGGTTCCACCGGTGGGTGTGACTACAGGAGGCACTCCCAGCGCCTGCCGGGTCTGCTGAGTGTTTTCTAGAAGCTCTGAGGATCAGGTGTCTGAGAGGCTGGCAGCTTCCCCATCCTGCTCAGAGACAGCTGCTGTGACTACAGCGATGGGAAACAAGCTACTTGGCCTCAGAGGGTGCGGCCCTGCGGAGACCTCTGTGAGGTATATAAACGGGCTCCAACTCCTTCATCTGCCTGTTCTGACTGTGATAACGAGGCTCCCAGGAGCCAATGGTATTAATCCCCCTTCTGGATGTCCCCAGAGGTGGTGTGGAAAATCAGTTCCAGAAACAATCACATGTTGTTGGCCTAGCAAAAGCCAGGCACACACAAGCAGCCAGCACGACATCCTGTAGCTCTCAGAGCACCGGGGCTCGGGGACGGGTAGATACCCTTACATCCGGGTGGGGGGAAGGGCAGGGGATAGGGAATAGAGATGTGAGCTTAGTAGCTAGGTTTCCCAAGACTGCCAGTGTCCTCCTCAGGCTGACAAGGACACAGTTTACAAAATGTGGAGTTCAGAAAATCCCACACTAGGAAAATGTGGTAACTACTGCTTGAGGCATGGCTGTGAGACAGGGCGGGCAGGGGTGGGGCGGGGCGGGGGCGGGGACAAGGCCAGGGCGGTGTCAGCGGCAGGGCCAGGGGCAGAGGCAGGGGCAGTCCAGGTGTAAAAGAAACAGGAGACTTCACGCCTCAAGGAGAGGAGCTCAGACACAGCAGCTGAGCGCACCTGCCCACATCCCACAGGGAGCTGGGTTTGACTCTCCAAGCACAGCTGACTTAGATGTGGCGGAAGCCACCTCCAAGCCTTGTGAATAAAGCTTCACAATCCCCCTGCGGTGCATTCTGGTCCCGGTGGACTTAGGGTCTGTGGGTTACCTTTCCAGATTCAGCTGATCACAGAGGAAGAAGGGTGTTTTTTTTTTTTTAAAGCTACGTTGCCAAGGAGACCACTTCAAACACATTTTATAAGGTTGTGAAAAGTATACCTTCCCCTGGGGTTGGGTTACATCCCTGAGGCCCAGACAATATGCGGTTCATTGAATGAGATCCAACCTCCTCTCCCTCCTTGCCAGTCAACGAAGGCTCAAACTGACTGATGTGGAGGCCACCCTGGGAAGCAGGCACCTTCTTAGAAACCTTTCTGCATTGAGGACACTGGGGACTTATGAAGACGCTGGTAAGGTCCCCCCCCCCCCACACACACACACACTGTCCTCAAACAACAGATCCTATTGGAAGATCAGGGGCATCCTGAGGTCAAATTTCACACCTTCACCAGAGAGACAGGAAGAGAGAGGAGGGAGACATGAACTACATGAAGCAGAGCAGACCATGGCCTGTTATTCTAGCACTCAGTCAACAAGCAGACTGATTCCAATTCAAGGCCCAACTAGTCTATAGAGTGAGGCTCTGTCTCAAAAAAGCCAAAGAGAGAATGGGGGAAATAGCATGAGGACCTCAGTTTGATCCCCAGCACCGACATAAAAAGTCAGGTGTAGGGCTGGAAAGATGGCTCAGCGGTGAAAAGCACTGACTGCTCTTCCAAAGGTCCTGAGTTCAATTCCCAGCAACCACATGGTGGCTCACATCCATCTGCGATGCGATCTGACACCTTCTTCTGGTGGTCTGAAGACAACTACAGTGTACATATATATATGTGTGTGTGTGTGTATACACATATATATATATATATATATATTTTAAAGGTCAGGGGCTGGAGAGATGGCTCAGTGGTTAAGAAAACCGACTGTTCTTCCAGAAGTCCTGAGTTCAATTCCCAGCAACCACATGGTGGCTCACAACCATCTATAATGGGATCCTATGTCCTCTCCTGGTGTGTCTGAAGAGAGCAATTGTGTACTTTATACATAAAATAAATTAAAAAAAAAAGTCAGGTGTAGTAGCCTATCCTTATTAGCCCAGGATTGGGAAAGTAGAGGCAAGAGGATCACTGGGGCTGCCAGAGGGTTCTTCTCTCTCCTTTTTCCCCCTCACTGAGACAAGGCCACTCCATGTAGCCCCACTTGGTCTAGAACTCCCAATCCTCCTGCTTCAGTGTCCCAAACAGTGGGATTGCATAGCACCACGCCCAGCACACCTTCACACCTCAACCTGAAGATGGGCTCCTACAGACACAGAGGCCATGTTCACGACCAAACGCAGAAAGATTCAGAACTCAGGCAGGGGAGGAGGCAGGACACAGCATTGGAGGATAAGGCTAGGGGCAGATGCCCTCAGGACAGGCACGCTGGAAGTTCTGTACAGCTCCCACTGGGATGCCAGCCATTATCCTGGTCCTTGGAGCCTGAGAACTAGCCTGGTTCTGCTGCTGGATGACTCGTCACATAGATGTCCCTGGCATGATTGTACCTTTCTTTCTTACATGGTCAGGATGGCCTCTTGGGTTAGGGGTTTGTGTAAAGTCAACCACACACATACACACACACACACACACACATGAGTCTTGGAGATTGAAGTGCTGGGATGGAGGAAGTGGGTTCATTCTAGTCTTGACCAGAACAACCATTTGCTTTACCCATGGTTCTAGTCATCTCTCCTCTTTACATTTATTATTACATTCATGCATATTTGTGTGTGTGTGTGTGTGTGTGTGTATGTGTGTGGTTATGTGGGCATATGTGTGTATTTGTGTATATGTTTGTGTGTGTATATGTGTATGCTTGGATGTATGTATATGTATATTTGTGTGTATGTTTGTGTGTGTATATGTGTATGCTTGGATGTATGTATATGTTTGTTTGTGTGTATATGTGTGCATGTGTATGTTTGTATATTTATGAGTATATGTGTATGCCTGTATGTATGTATGTGTGTATATGTGTGTATGTGTATGTTTGCATATGTTTGTGTGTATATGTGTATTGTGTCTTTGTGTATGTACATGTATGCTTGTGAGTCTATATGTGTGTATGTGTGTATGTGTGTGCATCTGTGTGTGTCTCTATGTATATGTGTATGTTTCTATGTGTATTTGTGTCTGTGTGTATCTGTGTGTATGTGTATGTTTCTGTGTGTATGTATGTATCTGTGTGTGTATGTTTGTTTATGTGTGTGTCTGTATGTTTCTGTATATGTGTGCATATGTGTATCTGTGTGTTTATGTGCATATATGTAACACAATGCCATCACACCTGTCATCATTTTTAAGGAGAGGCTTTTGATCTCAACAACAGACAGCATGGTGGCAGGGGTGAGAGGCTCTCCTGCCAACTCTCCCATGTAGATACTTGGGGGTGACGTGGGGGATGTGAGATGAAGAGGGGTGCGAGGTAAGGGGAGCAGAGAACTGCTGCGCTGGCTCCCACTCGGGTGCCGCCCAGACCCCCTGGGATCAACGGCCTGCATCCCAGAGGACTCACCTCTGTGATGATGTAGAAGTCATCCCCGGGCTCCCCCTGCACAACGATTTTCTCTCCATCTTCAAACTGCACAGGCTCCAGGGCATCCGCGACAGTCAGGCGTTCCCACTTCTCCAGGGACTCTGCAGGAAGAGAGACGGGGTCGCAGGTCACATTTCACGGCCATGGAATCGTGGGATGCTTTCTTAGGAAGCCCAGTGCTCAGATCCCTGAGGAGATCTGAGCCCATGCCCCTCAGAGGTGACAGATAATACTGCAGTAGAAACCACAGGATGCTGAAACGCCTGATCTAGTCTGCAACACAGAGGCTGGCACCTCTCAGCAGTAGGTTCTATCCAAGATGTACTCTGTGTGTAAGCTGCTTGTGGTAGCACAGGTCTACACCCCAGTTACTCAGGAGGTTAAGATAGGAGTATTATGTTCAAGGCACGCCTAGGGTAAAGAATGCTTTCAAGAGACTCTGCACAACTTAGAGGGATTTTCGTTTCAAAATAAAAAGTAAAAAGAAGTAAGTCTGAAGATGAACTTAGCAGTAGAGTCCCTGCCTAGAATCCCCCAGTGAGGGGCTGGGGGCGTGGCTCAGTGGTAGAGCTCCTGCCTAGAATCCCCCAGTGAGGGGCTGGGGGCGTGGCTCAGTGGTAGAGCCCCTGTCTAGAATCCCCCAGTGAGGGGCTGGGGGCGTGGCTCAGTGGTAGAGCTCCTGCCTAGAATCCCCCAAGGAGGGGCTGGGGGCGTGGCTCAGTGGTAGAGTCCCTGCCTAGAATCCCCCAATGAGAGGCTAGGGGCGTGGCTCAGTGGTAGAGCCCCTGCCTAGAATCCCCCAATGAGGGTAGGGGTGTGGCTCAGTGGTAGAGCCCCTGCCTAGAATCCCCCAATGAGGCTAGGGGTGTGGCTCAGTGGTAGAGCCCCTGCCTAGCCTGTGCCAGGCCCTGGGTTCCATCGTCAGCACAAAAATATAAAGTAAAATACATTTGACTCCTATTTATTTATTTTTTTTTGGGAGATGCACTTTGAAAACAGCATGGCTCTGTGATATAAACAGTAGGTACTAAATACTGAGTCGATATTCATTTAAAGAGAAATTCTCTCTCTCGAAAAGAGATAGACTAAGACATGCATGTACAGGTCCACAGTTGATGTCAGGGATTGTTTTCCATTGTCCTCCCTCCTTATTTAGTGAGTCAAGGTCTCCTGATCGAATCCAGAGCTCACTGATATGACTGGTCTCTCACTCACTGGGTTGCTCTGGGACCCCATGTCAGCTTCCAGAGAATTCAATTATAGGCAGGCTCCCACAGGCTCCCACAGGCTCCCACAGGCTCCCACAGGCTCCCACAGGCTCCCACAGGCTCCCACAGGCTCCCACAGGCTCCTACAGGCTCCCACATCTATGTGGGTGCTGGGTTCCAAAGTCTTATCCTCATACTGGCATAGCAAGCATTTTAACTAAAAAGACATCTCCCCAGCTCCTTGGGGTTTTATTGTTTTGTTTTTTTTTTTTAAAAAGGGGGGTTTATTTATTTGTTATATGTAAGTACACTGTAGCCTTCTTCAGACACCCCAGAAGAGGGCATCAGATCTCATTATGGGTGACTGCAAGCCACTATGTGGTTGCTGGGATTTGAACTCAGGACCTTTGGAGGAGCAGTCAGTGCTCTTAACCGCTGAGCCATCTCTGCAGCCCTTGTTTTGTTTTGAGACAAGGCCTCAGTATATATTCCAGGATGAGCTTGAACTCCCAGTATGGTTACAGCTTCAATGCCAATGTAAATAATGCGAATAATCTGGGACGAGAGTCTCAATGGGGGCTTGCCTAGGTCAGGCTGGACTGTGCACGTGTCTGCAGGGGATTGTCTCAGTTGCCTTAAAGGATGTGGGCAGACCCAGCCTAAAAGTGGGCGGCGCCATTCCCTAGTTTTGGACTTTGAACTGTGTAAGGGGAGAGAAAGCCAGCTGAGTGCTAGGTAAGAACGCATTCATTCTCTCTCTGCCTTTGACTGCAGATGTGATGTGACCAGCTGTCACAAGCTCCTGCCAACTCCACTTCTCGAGAAGCTCCAGCCTAGAGCCCTGTCTCCCCTAAATGGCTTTTGTATAAGGTGTTTAATTTAACAGCAACAGAAAGGAATCTAGGACACACCCTGTGTAGCTGTGGCTAGTCCCATAGCAGTCCCCCTGCCTCAGCTTCCTGGATGCTGGGCTTGCAAGCTCGAGCCACCGTGATCAGCCCTGACGTTCTGGCACCCAGAAGGGACACACCTGCCAGTATTTTACGCAAAAAAAAAGTTAATTCTGAGGCTGAGTTTACCTTTAAATGCTCATAAATGCAGCAGGCCCCTGAATCCTGCACACAGCTTGTCTTCCTCAGGCCCCCAGAGAGGAAGAAAAACATAAGTGGACATTTCTGCTAGGAAACCATGGTCACCTTTTTTAACTATGTCCCCCTCCCTTCTGCCTCGCTGCGAAAAGAAACCTTTCTGGCCTGCACTTCAACGCTACATATGTAGGCCAGCTGCTAAAAATAAAAATTTAAAAAGGCATTCATTTTAGATCTAGGTTAGCAGGGAAATATGCCTCCTTTAAATCCCCTGCCCGTGCTCCACACTGCTAAAGGGTCACATTTCCAAGGAACCCCAGGCTTCAGGGAACCCTGCCGTGTAGTACTAAGTCCTACTCCAGCCAGAGCCATGGGTCCACCTCTCTTTCTTCTTTTCCTCTGTCTCTTCTTGGGTTTTTTTTTTCTCTCTCTCTCTCTCCTCCCCTCTCATTTACTGAGACCTAGTCTCAAAAGTAGCCAAGCTGACTTTAGGACTTTTATAATCCTCCTGCCTCAGCTTCCTGACTTACAGATTTATACTGCCACGTGTGACTTGTTGCAGCTTTCTCTAAAATGTCTTTGACCAGGCACGCTGGCTCGTGCACTCGTGAGATGGGGACAGAAGATCAGAGTACTTTCATGACAGCCTTGACTGTAGAGGAAGTGTGAAGCCAGCTTGGACTGTGTGGTGGTTTGGGTAAGAATGGCCCCAGAGGCTCATACGCTTGAGTGCTTGGTCATTAAGAAATGGTGCTGCTTGAAAGGGATTAGGAGGCGTGGCTTTGTTGGAGAAGGCGTGGCTTTGTTAGAGGAAGTATGTTCCTGAAAGTGGGCTTTGAAGTTTCTAAAGCCCAAACCAGCCCCAGTTATCTTTCTTCTGCTGCCTCCCAATCCACATCCTACAGCTCTCGGCTAACATGTCTGCCTGCATGCTACCATGCTATCCGCCAGGGGAATAAAGGACCAAACCTCTGAACTGCAAGCAAGCCCCAATTAAAGGCTTCTTTTTCTGAGAGTCACCTTGGTCATGTGTGTCTCTTCACGGCAATGAAGCAATGCATATCACCCACTGTAGAATAAGGTTATTTTTGAACGAAATTATGGTCTGTGTCAGGAAGAAACAGGTGCAGAGTGATACTGGAATGTTCATGTGGGACACTGTGTGCGATAGAGGCTGCAGTTAGGATGCTCATTGTTAGTGAGGGGCGTGGCTCAGGGTAAAGCCCTTGGCCAGAATCCCCCAGTGAGGGGCTGGGGGCGTGGCTCAGTGGTAGAGCCCCTGCCTAGACTCCCCCAGGGAGGGGCTGGGGGTGTGGCTCAGTGATAGAGTCCCTGCCTAGAATCCCCCAGTGAGGGGCTGGGGGCGTGGCTCAGTGGTAGAGTCCCTGCCTAGAATCCTCCAGTGAAGGGCTGGGGGTGTGGCTCAGTGGTAGAGCCCCTGCCTCGAATCCCCCAGGGAGGGGCTAGGGGCGTGGCTCAGTGGTAGAGTCCCTGCCTAGAATCCCCCAGTGAGGGGCTGGGGGAGTGGCTCAGTGGTAGAGCCCCTGCCTAGAATTCCCCAGTGAGGGGCTGGGGGCGTGGCTCAGTGGTAGAGTCCCTGCCTAGAATTCCCCAGTGAGGGGCTGGGGGTGTGGCTCAGTGGTAGAGCCCCTGCCTAGAATCCCCAGGGAGGGGCTGGGGTTAAACAATGGAATACTTGCCAAGTATGTACTTGGGGATCAGCAGCAGCACCCTACTCTCCCCCCTCCCTGGATGTTTTTAAGCACAGCCCACCCCACCCCCACCAGTGGCATTTAAACGCGTACTCTTCCAAGGTTAGAAAACCAGATTTGCCACAGCATTATCTCCTAACAGCATACATCTTAGGTGAAAACTGAAGTAACTGTAAAGGCGGCAGCCAGTTTTTGGCCCCAGAGTTTTAAATGAAACAAGACACATTTCAGAACATTTAAACTATGCACGCAGAGGCAGAGGCAGAGGCAGAGGCAGAGGCAGAGGCAGAGGCAGAGGCAGAGGCAGAGGCAGAGGCAGAGGCAGGGGCTTTGCAGTGACCTGGCTGAGGGGAGTGGCTGGGGAGTGGCTGCCTGTGGGGATGAGTCTCTGCTGGGGAAACAAACAGGTTCTAAGTAA
Source organism: Apodemus sylvaticus (assembly GCF_947179515.1). NCBI lineage: Eukaryota > Metazoa > Chordata > Mammalia > Rodentia > Muridae > Apodemus > Apodemus sylvaticus. Next base: position 27,785,141 of record NC_067493.1, on the reverse strand, counting down.
AGGGTGGGGGGGGGCTGCACACCCTGCCACTGGGCTTCTTTCTCTGAGCCAGCTTCTTACAACACTGCAAATGGCCGGTTCTGCTGTGCAGAGGCTCGCCACAATGAATGAATCAGTACTGCAACAGTTCATTAAGGGCAGGAAAGGGAGGCACCTTCACACAGCAACGGGACAATGTGTGTGAAGAACCTCTGTGTTTAAGAGGCACTGAGAGGAACAGGTGCCAAGCAGAGCCCTCCCTCCCCCTCATAATTCAGAACAAGATTACCATCATCTTCTCCAAAGGTCTCTGAGCTACTTGGCTGTGCGCACAAGCCCAGGGTGCATCTATGACCCACAAGTCTCTGCAGGCCCTGGGGATGGAACATAAAGGTGGCCTTGGAAGGGCAGTGATGTCACTGAGGAACCTTGCTCAGGGTGAGCCAAAAGGGACGGGGAAGACAGTTAGTGTGTGACTCCAGATAGGAAAACAAAGAGGTAGCTTTCAGCTCAGAATCATGGAGCTGACATGGGAGCATCAGAGACAGCAAGAGCAATAAACGGACACAGCACAGAAGGGACAGGGACACCTATGGTGTGACATGCTCACAGGTAGCAGGGTATGCGTATGCACCTGTATAAAGGTCTACAGTGAATGCGTGCATATATGAACATGTGTGCACATGCATGAATATGTGTACTATGAACATGTGCCACACATGTGTGTTTCCATATAAATGTGCACACACAGGAATGCATGCTACATTTGTGTATATGTATCTGCATATACATGTGCACGTACGCAGGTGTATGAGTGTAGGTGAGTGTGTGCTATGTGTGTATACATGTACCGCCACTCCTGCAGGAGCCACACACAGGGGTCTGCATTTGCACGTGAGCATGCCTGTCCCAAACCTGGGTTATGCTAAGCAGAGGTGACCTGTCAGTCACACAGGGAGATGATGTAGATGTGAGTTGGCTGCAGGTGCTCGCGGGAGGCTGCAGAGAGGCCGCAGGTGGCAGAGCCACTCACCTAGGATGGAGACTTTGCTGAGGAATTCCTCATACATCTTGCGTTTCCTCAGTGTGCTTCCCTGTGAAAGGAAAAAGCAGAACAAGGCAGGTGGGTCCCCTGGTCTCAGCCTTTCCACGCTTGCAGACTCCTCTCAGCAATTAGCCTCTTCAGAGGCAGCCCATTAAATGTACATATGAGAGCCTATGCCTCCTACTGCCTACTCTTCACCTTCTATGCCTTCTAAAGTAGATCCTGGTACCATCAGCAGTGCTTCCTGGGGTCCAACCCTGAGCAAGCCACCCCCATCCCCACCCCCACTCCCACCCCCAGTGAATGGGACCATGAGGTTTAAACTTTCCAAAGGTGACTGTGGCTATGCCTCCCCTGCTCTTCCCAGGTAGAATCTAATGTGTAATGCCCCTGCCTCAGCCACCTGACTTGTATTTTAAGTATGCACCATTAAAACTTACCATTACAAAGCCTGTAGGTTGTCAGGGCATCCAGCCATCCAGTGGACCTCCTGGCAACCTCAGGTGTCTACAGCAATTGTGGGAAGGCTTGTGCCTCCTGCCTGGCCATTGATGAGAGGCCATAGATGTCCTAGAGCAGTTTGCCCTGCCTCCCTTTGCTGCAGCTGAGACGCTTATTCCTGAGGTCTACACCAATCTCAGGTACTGCAGCCCTGACTAGGAGTCTGCTGAGGAAGATGTACATTGGAAGATGTCCGGGAAAGGGTGATGGATCAGACACGAGGCACAGGACCGAGGTCTGAAAATTCCTGACGCATGTGGCTCAGTCTTGTCTAAGAGACTGGCAGTCTCAGTCCTACGGCGGTGGCATTTATAATATAAGCATCCCTTGTGGGGCCAGATGCTAAGCTCTAAGCGCAGCAGCACAAGGTGCAGCAGCCCCGAAGCCACTGGAGCAGATATGGAGAGACCAACACATGCAGGCTCAAAGCTGAAGTGTGGGGTGTTAAGGACAAGGCAGAGCCAAACATGGGGCCCTCTCTTGACACCACCCACTGGCAGGGCTGCCCCTGCTCTCTGGCAGCAGGTTTAGCTGGTGTAAGGATGTCCATGTCTCCATCAACTAGGCTTGCTGCAGATGGCTCTATCACACCCCAAATAAGGGTTGCAGCAGGAGCCCCTCTGCATGGGGCGTGAGGAAAGCCCTCGGACCCAAACTCAGAGCCATGAGCCAAAGTCAGTCAGTGAAGCCCTGCGGAGGGGAACAGGACTTTCAAGAGAAGGACTGAACTGAAGGCACGTGGCAGTAAATTCCAGTCCCTGGACAGCTATGACAAAAATGTGAGCTTCGGTGAAATGAGAAGGAACAGCCCTCGAGGCTGCAGGGCGCACCGTGGCTTCCACAGGGCCAGGCCGTGGGGTTCTCCCTAGCTGTGCACAAGGTCGACTGACTTTCTTGCTTGCCTCTAGACACTCAATACTCCTGGCACACTTCCCGGGCTCTCAGCATCCAGAACACAGATCGGGGAGGTCAATGGGCTTCCCACTCTCAGAAAGAACGTGAAGCCCACCATGGGTACCACTCGAGCTCCACACCACAGTGAGGCTGGAGACAGAGGTCTGCTCACCCAGGTCCTCCTAGGGCTTCGCGTAGAGAACAGCCAAGCTAAACTTATGAGGGATCGACACTTCAACCCAGGGAACAAGGGTGAGTCTGGATGTACTTTCCATATCACTAGTCCTGGGGGAGTGAGTTTTTTTTTAAAATCATTTATTATAAGAATTGAGATTCAATAAATATTCCTACTTATGTTGATAGTGGAGATAGTGTTGGTGTCAGTGATGATGATGATGATGATGATGATGATGATGATGGTGATTTAGTGATGATGGTGATGCTGAGATAGTGATGATGGTGATGCTGAGATAGTGATGATGGTGGTGGTAGTAATGGTGCTACTGGTGATCATAATGGTGGTGATGATGGTTGTGGTAATGATAGAGATGGTGGTGATGATGGTGGTGGTGGTGGTGATGAGCTTCCCACTCTCAGAAAGAACGTGAAGCCCACTGTGGGTACCACTCGAGCTCCACACAATGGCAAGATGGGGATGATGGTGCTAATGGTTTTGACGATGATGATAATTATGATGATAGTGGTGATGGTGGTGATAGTAATGACAGTAATTATGTTGATAGTGGTGCTGGCGGTGGTGATTACGGGTGATGGTGATAGTATCTTTGACACTGATGGTGATGGTGTCAGGCCGCTAGTGTGAACTGATGGTGACAGTCGACGACTCTGGTGGAGAAGACGACCTCTTTCTGGGTACACCAGAGGAGGGCTTGTGGCGAGGGCAGCCTATCACTGCCTATGTTCTGTGTCTCTGTCTGTGACATCATACCACTGCTCAGGTAAAGTTGTCAACACCTGAGCTCAAAGGATCTTTTGCTTCCTGTTCTGATACAGGGCACCATCAGCCCGAGACAAGCCCCTAGTCATCAGATATGGGATGGGCAGCTCTGCGGACAGGTACCCAGAGGCACCGGTCCCAAGCACCCCAGCCACTCCCAGGAGCACTCTTGTCTCAGAAGATGGTGAGTACACCTGAGACCTTGCCTCCAACACTGCTTTCAATGTGCCCCACATCTCTGAGAGACACTTTATACCTCTACTGGACTGGAAACAGAGGCCTAAAGGGTAATAGTCTGGCTCCTGTCTCATGAGTTGGGGATTGAAATCGCTGTCTTAGATAGAGCGCTCTCTCTCTGTCTCTGTCTCTTTCTGTCTCTCTTTCTGTCTCTGTCTCTCTGTCTCTCTGTCTCTGTTCTCTCTCTCTCTCTCTCTCTCTCTCTCTCTCTCTCTCTCTCTCTCTCTCTCGTTTTGGTTTTTAGAGACAGGGTTTCTCTGTGTAGCCCTGGCTGTCCTGGAACTCACTCTGTAGACCAGGCTGCACTCAAACTCAGAAATCCACCTGCCTCTGCCTCTCAAGTGCTGGGCTTAAAGGCATGCACCACCACTGCCTGGCTAGATAGAGCTCTCTTTGTAGCCAAGGCCGGTTGTTAACATAAGAATTTGCCTGTCTCTGCTTTCTAAATGCAGAGATGAAAGGTGTGTGTACCAACACACCTGGCTTCTTTGCTTTGTTGAAGTATACTTTAATCCTGTAGCCCACACTAGTTTCAAACTCACTATATAGTCCAGGCTAACCTAGAACCTGTAACTCTGTCTCAGCCTCCCAAACGCCAGGATTACAAGCATGAGCTCCCACGACGTGCCAAAGTGTATTCTCCCCACTGTGGGGACAGAAGCTGTGTCCATAAAGCCACTGCCGTGAGCTTGTACCCTGTGGTCAATCTCCATCCCCACCCTGGATTGGGAGAAATCACACAGCAAGTCCAGGCTTGGAGCTGGTACAGAGCAGAGCTAAGGTGTTCCAGTCTCTTCGACGTCACAGACACGTTATCACCACCCTCCATGTTCCTGTGTAGGCTTAGCCAGCCGCAGCTGTGTTCAAGCCTGCAGGTAGCTTTCAGACAGACTTCAGTGCAGGAGGAGAGGGCTCAGTGCTGTATGGAAAGACAGGCACAGGAGGGCCTGGCAACCATGGCTATCTCCTCTCTGGGTGCCTGTCTGCTAATGGCAGAGACAGTTCACTGTTCTCTCTGCAGCCCTGTGCACACTGGGACACTCATAGTGTGATTTCCATGGCCGGGAACCTCTTGGAGGCACAGCTAGGTACCCATAGTCCAATTAAAGTATGAGGAGCCAGAAGAGAAATCTATCCCCAACTGGGGAGAGAAATCTATCCCCAATCATGTACCGACCCTGGAAAGTGATGCCCATGACACAGGTATCAGCAGCCACCAGGGCTCTTTACCAGCTAGACCTTGGACTCTAGAAAGCGGGGGCAGACAGCCCAGGAAGTTCACGCTTCAAGACCAAATACTCAGGTGTCTGAAGAGAAACAAGCCTTATATAACACTTGGGGATGATGAAGGAGGGGACATGAAGGACACAGAGAAGGGGCTGGGCAAAGAATAGGGTCACGTGAGAACAGCACCACGGGACTCTGGGGAACAGGATGAGGTAGTAGGTGTCATTTCCAAGATTCAGAGGCAGTTAGGAGCAGTGGGTGGCTCTGAATTAGTGTAGGGATGCGCACAGAGCTCGGGAGGCAACCTACCAGGGTACACAGCAACCCTTGACCAACGAAGAGCCTGGGGAAAGCTGGGGCATGACTTTGAGCTAGCTGTCGGGAAGCCTGGGCTCAGACCTCTACTCTCACTGGCCTCTTGAGCTCTGTCTTCTCATCTGTGCAATGGGAATATTAAAACCTGCCCCAAAGGGTCTCCACAAAGACCGGCACAGGATACAGTGACAGGACCCCAGACCCCCTAACACACACACTCCCAACCTTGAGCCTCAACTGTCCCATCAGACTGCATTCACAGAAGCACTAATAATAAACCTGCAAAATTCCAGTCCCAGAAACCCAGAGTTACAGGCCGCTAAGCTCTCCACCTTCCGGGAAGAATCCTGTGGTGGCTAATCCTAATTGTCAACTTGACAGGATCTAGAATCACCTAGTAGAAAAATCTCTGGGCATGTCTGTGAGGGGATTTCCAGACTGGGTTATTAGAGTGAAGACCCACCCTCCAAGTGGGAGGACCAGTCCTAAATGTGGGAGGATTTCCCACTATTCCATGGGCTGGGGTCCTAGACTGAATAAAAGGAGAAGAGAAACTGAGAACTATACATCTCCCCTCTCTCTCTCTCTCTCTCTCTCTCTCTCTCTCTCTCTCTCTCTCTCTCTCTTTCTCTCTCTCCTCTTCTCTTACCCTTCCTCTCCCTTCTCTTCCTCCTCTCTTTTTCTCTCCCTCTCTCCTCTCTTCCCCAACCCTCTCTTCCTGACTGTGGATGCAATGTGACCAGTGGCCTTAGGATCCTGCACAAGCTCTTTCCCTCCAGGATGGGCTGTATTTAAAGCTTCGAGTCACAATAGACTTCTCTCTTAAGCTACCTTTGTCGCGTATTTTGTCAGAGCAAGAAGAAAAATGGCGAATTCAAGTGGCGACAGAGCTGGGGACTCAATATCCAGCAGTGCCAGGAGAACTCCATTAAGTTGTCCCTAGCGATGGACCTCGATGGTGAGACAGATAGTTCTGCCAGCGGAGGCTGGAACAAGTCTGTTTCCATGACAACAAGACAGTACAATTGGAAAGCCAGTGTCCGGGCTCTGGCGATGCAGAATTGTTGTGTCTGCCTATTGGTGCGGGTTGGGTGGCTGTGGTTACAGCAGCTTGCTCGGTGACCTGGCCCAAGCCATTTTAATCCCATCCAGCCCTAAAAAAAGAGCATTCTCTTTTGAAAATGTGCAGTCCCCACTGACCACCTAGCAATTAAACCATGCCAGAGGAATGCAGGCAGGTTGTGACCCAGGAACCTCAGAAGCTAATGTTGAGGTAGCAGGCCAAATAGTGCTGAAAATGTGGGGCCTAGAGAAGCAGACAGGCAGCAGGTGAAGCCAGCCTGCTTTGTCCCTAGACGGAGCAGGCATCCCTAAGCCTCTTGGTGGCACGGGGTATCCCCAGCTTAGCAGGTTTTTACAGCACTCAAGAAAGCAACCCAAGGTGGTTCCTATGGGGCTAGCCCAGGAACCTGCCTGCAAAGCCTAGCTTAGCCTTCTCCCTAAGTAGTCTGCCTGATAGAGGGACTTGCTCTGCTTGTCCCTTTGGCACCTGCAGCATGCCCTGGGATGGTTAATATTGATGATCAACTTGACAGACTCCAGACTTACCTGGGAGTCTCAAGGAAGGATGATCTTTTTTTTTTTTTAAATGTTATTTTTATTGTTTTTTGTTTTGTTGTTGTTGTTGTTTTTTTTTTTTTTTTTTTTTTTTTTTTTTTTTTTTTTTTGGTTTTTTGGATTTGTTTTTTTCGAGACAGGGTTTCTCTGTATAGCCCTGGCTGTCCTGGAACTCACTCTGTAGACCAGGCTGGCCTCGGACTCAGAAGTCCGCTTGCCTCTGCCTCCCAGAGTGCTGGGATTACAGGCGTGCGCCACCACCGCCCGGCTGGAAGGATGATCTTAGTTTAGGCTGCTCTGTAGGTGTGCCCGGAGGGTCATCTTGATTGGGTCAATGGGGTGGGAATGCCCACCTGGAATGTGGGCGGTGTAGCACCATTCAGTCCTGGACTGGAGGCAAAGGGGAACAGGGTTCCAGTGCCCTCTGCTCCTCGGCTGTGGATAGGATGTGACCAGTTGCCTCCAGTAACTGCTGCGGTGACCTCCCTGCCAAGATGGACTGCACTGTGGAACTGTGAGCCCAGATAAGCCCTTTCTTCCCTAAGAGGCTTTTGTCAAGGGTATTTTACCACGGTAATGGAAAAAGAAACCAAGGCAGAGCTTAGCCAAGATCCCTCTCCAATTTCAATAGCAGGGACCTTGAAACCCAGAAGGGCAGAGAAAGCGCTCACCTCCCAGTCCCCAGGGCCCTTCCTCCCTCCCACACTGGCAGGGAGGGAGTGCCTGACTTTGGAACCAATTGGCATGAGGCTGGGTTAGAAGATCACTGTAGATCCAGAAGAGGAAGATGGCGATTGCTGAACAGGAGAGGCCCCACCTTGCTCGGGGTGTCCCAGGTTGGACAATGAGACCAGGGATCCAAGACCCCGCCCTCTTCTGCCACCCAAGGTGCTAAGAACCGCATGCTGTGTATGGTGAACTCTACTTGTCTTGTGGTTCAGAAGTATTGGAATCAGAGATGAATCAAGCTCCCAGCGCGACCTATCCCAGCCAGAACCCCCATGCCAGGCAAGGAGCTGGACCTGGCTGACGGATCTCCATCACCTGAAGCCTCCAGACACATCCCCCACACCCACCCCCGCCTCTGTACCACACCATGAACAAGGGCTCAGAAGTTTCTTAGTCACCTATGTGCATCTAGTTCTGGGCAAGGGTAGATGGGGGGGGGGGTCACCTATTCTCAGGTTGTATGAACCCCTGTGAGTCACTCAGGGACTATAAGTTCATCTCAGAAACCCTACAGAAAATGGGGGGAGGGGCCTTCATAGAGGTTGCAGGTGTCATACCATCTGTGCTATGAAACAGAGGGTAGTTGGTTCTTGTGGAGATGGCTTAAAGAGTCAGTCAGGACGTGGGTGGGTCCTTCAGCGTCAGTGGCATTAGGAATGAAGACTCATATCCACTTGGGACACAAGATTCAGAGACTCAGAACACTTCATTCAGAGGCCTCAGAAGACCGCAGTAAGACCTATACTACCCAGTTGGATTTTTATACATGACTCTTTTACATTTTGAGATAGGGCGTCATGTAGTCCAGGCTAGCCTCTATGTAACTTGATGACCACACTGGACTTCTGAGCCTCTCAGCTCCACCTCTTGAGGGCTGGAATTACAGGCATGCACCACAGTGCCTCCTTAGGCAATGCTGGGTCCATACCCCAAGGCTTCGTGCATGTTAGGCCGGCCTCTGCCCACTGAGTCACTCACATCCCAGTCACTCACATCACATCACATCACATCCTACAGAGGATTCCAAACTCACTAGTTGCAAATGCGGGATCCCCAGCGAATGATCAGAGGGCTCAAATGAAAGGAAAGAAACTCATGGACTGCTGGCCTCTACTGAGCCCTCACCTGAGTGTCTACAGCTGGCGATGCACCTACAGTGGTGCCCAGTACTGGGCACCACACTTAGGAAACTTCCAAAGGACAAGTCACGGGATTCCAACTCTCGAGTGGAGTCTGAGCTGACCTTGTGGGATGTAGCCAGCTCCCAGGAGACACTGGTGACTTCTCATCTTCTGCATCTGCCACTGTGAGCCCGAGTAAGGGAGGAACCCTCCCTCAGTAGTGTGTGATTTGGCCGGATCCAACTCTGCCCAGATGGGGGATGGGTGCGGAAAGGATCCAAATTCCCCACAAGAGCTCTGCGGATTCTGGAGCCCAAATGGCTCTATTCTTAGTGTCTGGGGATCCGAAATTAACCCAAAAGAAAGCGCCAGCTCCCTCTGCGATTTCTAGAGCATTCCTGAATATAAAGTCCTAACCACAGAAGTCCCACAGCCAGCAATGACACAGCATAGACGAGACAGCCGAGACACAGCTGTTTATGCAACTTCAAGCCAGGTGTGCTCAGAGGGTACTGGGACTGTGGCCTCTTGCAGAGGGGGAGGATCCCCTATAACTCCCTCCTACTGGGACAGGCAGGTCCCTGCAGATGGAGAACATGTTGGAGACAAAGAACTATAGAGCTATAACGTCTAGGCTGTGTCTTTGTGTCCACAGCAGTGCGGGAACCCAGACGTGCTGGGCATGCCGGGCCCTGGGGACAGCTGCCTCCAAGAGAGTGAATAATCTACAAGTGTGTCCTACAGAAGAGCTGGCATCACATCAAGACTACAACAGGATGTGCCCTCTGTGCCTCAGTGACTGAGCGCCCAGGCTCCATCCTGCACTATTCTGGGGAACATTCTAGAACATCTCACCCCATGACCACTCTCCATTCCCCCAATCTACCTCAGGCTACCAGAGTCCCAGGTCCCTCTGCGACTCAAGGAGTGGCACGTCAGTGGATTCCAGAAGAGACTGGATTTTTCAGGATGGAGAGCTCCTAACTCTTTAGGACAGAACTCTCATTCTCTTCTCATGATGTTTTCTTTATACAGCCCCCTGCGCTCTGAATAGCAGCCACCCCAAGGCCTTTACACTCTGTCCCTATGGCCTATAACTCCTATAACTTTAGCCTACGCTCTGATGTCACCTTGGATTTATTCTCCAAGTGACCTTCTGATCCAAGATGGCAGCGCTGGAGAGCCAGCTATCACAACCAGATTCTACAGTATTCTGGAAGGAGAGAAGGGGGGAATGCAATTGAGACATTCCCAGTCATCTTCCTGTTTTGAGGAGCTTCCAAAACCCTTTCTGATACTTTCCACTCAGGCTGCGGGCTGTGTCTACTAGGGAAACCCATCTTCACCTCAGACCTGGGATTCTGGTGGTGTCAGATCCTACGCTGGTGCCTCCTTCCCTGGCAGAGCCTCCTGGCCAGGGTTCCACTCACCATGAGGATGCGCCTGTAGCTGTCACGGTCGATGCCCCAGAGCTTGAGGTCTGTCTTGGCCTTCACGGTAGCCGCTCTGGGGGTGCCGTAGATGAGAGCCAGCTCCCCGAAGCTTCCCCCCTCACTGATGTTGGTCACCCATTCCCCGTTCACATAGACCTTTGGAGAATAGGAGAGAAAGGTCAGTGGGACGTGTGGCTCACTATAGCTGCTTCCTCTATGGGGGGACCCACGACCATTCCCAGTGGAAAGAACAGGTGACTTTCAAGGCTCTTGAACCACGTTGTACACACTCCTGCCCTGGAGGTAACCTTAGGCCAGTGTGACCTGCTCCAATCCATCCCATTGCATCCCAGCCTCCTCAGAGCCATAACTGGGCAGCACACAATCACCAAAGAACTGGTGAGGATCAGAGGGCAGAACACCGTGTGACCCAGCCACCTCCTAGGCTGGTTACCCATCCAGCGATCATCTCTCAGTCTCCCTGGGTCTCAGTTCTTCCAACTGTACCCCAATGAGTCGCTCTCCAATTACACAGAGATGGGTTCAGACAAACATTCTCTCTCTTGCCTTTTCCGTTTACAAAATGCCTCTCCTCCTCTCTGGCCATTCAGTGATCCCCCTGCTTGAGTATCCCTCTTGTCCCACCCCTGTGGGCACACATTGACTGTCCCCCTTCTCCTCTGGGCCTTTGCCACCCAGGCAAGCACCCAAGTCTTTTGGCTGTTGGCCTAGTTGAGCCCCCTGGTCAGGCACCACTACCAAGTTACACCGAGAAGGAGCCAGGACAAGATTCCCTTTCAGGCCGCGTGGACAACGCGCCCTGCACAGTGCGCACACTATGCCCGGACCTTGCGCGGCCCACACCCAGCCGGGGCACAGAATGGGCAGATTGTTCACTCCCGGGGCGATTATGCAGCTCGGTTACTATAAATTGACACAATGCACGCTTTATCCCGCAGCGTCTCAATGAGCGTACAGAACCGTTCCCACTGCTAAAACGGGTGCGTACGCAGAGAATGGATCGTGATGAATCATGGAAGCGATTCTTATTGAAATCAATGTCTCATTATCCAGTGATAACTGAGGCACAGAGATTTCTGTCTGAAGGAGAATGCCTCGCAGGTGATGGTTGGGACTTCACGATGAAGGGAGCAAGACATGGAAGCTAGCCACAAGGATGGGGGCAGGGAGGACAACAGTTCCCAAAGACAGAACTCAGGGACCAAATGGGGTGTGTGCTCCTCCCACCTGGCGTGGTGGGTTTCCCAAACCCCAAAGGGATGTGGGGTACTGGAAGGGGAAGAGAAAGGCACAGATGACAGAGATTAGGTACAGTGTCATACACCTGTCACCCCAGGCTGAGGCAGGAGGATGACAGGCTCCGGGCCAGTCTGGGCTATAGAATGATGTCCTATCTCAAAAAACATAGAGCCAAAAAGGTCTATAAAGAATCCGTGAGCAATGCCCACCACATGCTGTAGGGAAGGTCAGTGGAAACAAGGAGGGACTTTAGATATGAATTCACAGACCTAGAGCATACCCCTAGGGCCTGGCGCCATTTCCACAGCCTCCCCTCCAACTCAGGGCTTCTGCAGGAAGCTATGCATGCAGTCAGCTTGCAGGTTGGAAACCCCATTAATCTGGACATGTAGCGAGTGAATATGCACAGCCCTCCCAGGACCCCTCAGCATCGTCGCCTCAGTCTGTCACTTGGCTCCACGAGCCTCAGTGTGCTCACCCAGCCTAGATGGATCATTGTTTGGGTGGCACTAGGGATTGAATGCAAGGCCTTGCACCCTAGCCCCTCCCTGGAGGATTCTAGGCAGGGGCTCTACCACTGAGCCACGCCCCAGCCCCTCACTGGGGGATTCTAGGTAAGGGCTCTACCAGTGAACCACGCCCCCAGCCCCTCACTGGGGGATTCTAGGCAGGGGCTCGACCACTGAGCCACACCCCAGCCCCTCCCTGGGAGATTCTAGGCAGGGACTCTACCACTGAGCCACGCCCCCAGCCCCTCACTGGGGGATTCTAGGCAGGGGCTCTACCACTGAGCCATGCCCCCAGCCCCTCACTGGGGGATTCTAGGCAGGGGCTCTACCACTGAGCTACACCCCCAGCCCCTCACTGGGGATTCTAGGCAGGGGCTCTACCTCTGAGCCATGCCCCCAGCCCCTCACTGGAGGAGTCTAGGCAGGGCTCTACCACTGAGTCACACCCCTCACTGGGGATTCTAGGCAGGGGTTCTACCAGTAAGCCAGGTGCCCATCTACTCTCTGAAGTATTCTAGACAAATGCCTACCACCGAGCTGTATCCCTAAACTCTCCTCACTTGGAGACAGAGTTTTCCTCTGTAGTCTATGTTGTTTCCTAATTTGGTAAAAGTTTCCCATTGCATCCTCCAGAGACCTGGGATTACAGGCATGGGCTACCACCCAGGCATCTGGAACATTACTGAGTTGAATGTAACTTCCTTGTTTGTTTCCTGACAAAGATCTGAGGTAAATAACATCTCTTACATCACAGGCACACCTATTGGCTCAGCAGAAGTATTCCTGAAAGCATAGCCCCAGAGGCTGCTCTATCTCCACCACACTTCTGTCCCTGTGTGTCGTCTTGGGCAGGGTCATAAGGACAGATGCTCTTGGGGTTGGGAGAGGCGTGTGGGACACTCGAGTCCCTACTGGTTTGCAGTATGAGGATCAAGGAAGTCCCCCAGTAGCTACCCCAAGTGGGGGGAAGGACTTAAAGCTACCCACCCCCCCCAGAGCACTGAGCCTCTGGGGACACAATACCTCTGTGGTAGCGATACTTCCACAACTTCACATGCCGCAGGAAGAGTGAGTATGGCTGCCCTGGGACGTGACCAAGGAAGCAGGGACCCTGTGCAGTGACTACCCTCCCTCAGCCCAGAGCCTCAAGCCTAGGGGATCTCCCACAGTGTCAGAGGAAACCATTGTGTCCCCCAAGGCCACCCGGAGGACAAAGGACCATCCTTCTGTGCACACTGGCCTCTGTCACAGCTCCCCCACCCAGCTGGCACGCAAAGGAGCTACTCTTGTTTGGTTCCATCTTTTTTGTTTTTTTCTTCCTTTGGGAGAAAAATGGTGGGAGGCCCCACTGTGCCATATTATGCTACGCCAGGGACCAAGGGTCCTCCAGCTGAGGCCAGCCTCTTCTACCCTGCTCTGCCTGTCTTCCTCCTTTCTGCCTGTCTCTGTTGTGCCTTGGTTCAGGAGTGGCCCTCTGACTCAGGCACCTTCTCACCTCTAGGGACTTTGTAGTAGATATCAGATTCCCATCTTCAGGGGGATCTTCCAAATAGCAGAGACACAGGCCACAAGCAGATGTCACAGAGATACAAGACCAGTGTGGTAACCCATGCCTGTGATCGTAGCCCCTGAAAAACTGAGTCTGGTGGATTGGACTAGCCTAGGCTATAGAACAAGACTGTATGGAAAAAGAAAAACCAAGACTGAGATAGCTCAGTTGATAAAGTGTTGCCCTTGCAAGCAATAATATGTAAATTTGAGCCCCAGAATCCCCGTGAAACCTCTGGGCATAATGGCCAGGGTCTGTAATCCCCTATACTGGGGTGTAGGGAGTACAGATGGGCAAATCTTCAGGGCTCATTGTTGGCTCTCCTACATGGATCAGTGAGTTACAGGTTAGTGAGAGACTCTCTGTATTAACAAAGCAAGGGGGACCGACGGGATGACTCAGCAGATAAGTACTTGCCACACAAGCCCGACAACTCAAAGAGTTCGATCCCTGGACTCATATAAAGGTGAAAGGACAGAATTGGCTCTACAAACCTGTCCTCTCACCTCCATATATGTGTGATGTCAAAAGCACCATACCCCATCACACACACACACACACACACGCAGACACATGCATGAACTCACTTACATGCATAAACACACATATGCATGCATGCATGCACACATGCACACAGCCTGATACAATAAATACAATTAAAGTTATAAAACAAAGTGGATGGTATTTGAGGAATGATGCCTGAAGTTGACCCCTTCCAAAGGCATGTGCACACACTTTGACACACACACACACATTGCACACATGTGCATGGACATTCACACTAGGAAAAAGAAGAAAAGGAAAACCATTTTTAAAAAACAACTCTGAATTTAGACTCCTGGGGTGGCCTGGCCTCTGCATATTTTTAGAGGCTCAGAGGTAGCCAGAGGTGACTGGACGGCAAAAGGCAGTAACATCCTAGCAGAGTCCCCAAAGATCACTGGATTTCTAGAGTACCAAGACTATAGCACCAGTGAACATCATTCTCCTAACACAGATGGACCAAGGTTGCCAGGAGCCCAGGGGTGCCCTGGGCAGGGCACTGAGGACAGGGCCGGCCCTGCCTCCCTTCTCAAGCACAAGTGGGCAAGATAGCAGTGGAGACATGGGGTAAGGATAATCACAAGAGCTGGGCCTGGGATACTTGAATGCCACCCTTGGCCTATGCCCCCAGAGCACTCCTGGGTAGTGGTCAGGCCAGTCAGGGCTCCCCTTTGTAGTCAGTCCATCCTGTGGCCATCGCTCACCCTTCCTCATGTCCACATGCATTTCCAGATCTCCAGAAGGCAGGTCAGGTCAAGGCCGTGCCCCAATATGAATCTCATAAATTCCCCAAAAACAGAATGGAGTCACATGAGGTCTGTACGAGCCCAGCAATCCAAGGGACTGCCGGCACCCTCAGCCTGTATAACCCAGCCCTACTAGAACAGCTCAGCATTTGGGGGTGCCTCGGGGCCTAACACCCTCAAATCCAGGCAAGTCACCAGCATCCTGTGACCTCATATGGGTCTACTGAGGACCGTGGAGACGATGTGCTGTGTGGGTAAAATATGCTTGGGAGGCTCCAAGATCTTCAGAAAAAAATGGCACAGCCAGCTCTGCAGTCAACAAATGGCCAACTGGAATATACTAGCACTTTGGAGAGCATATCTCCAAGAGACAGTCACACATCCCTGTTTACTGCAGGGTAGCTTACCAGAGCCCGTAAGGATGCAAATGAAGAAAATGTGCCGCACGCCCCCAGTGGAATGTTACTCGGCCTTTAGCAGGACCGTTGTGACACCTGCTATTAGTGTGAATGGGTGGATCTTGAGGCTGGTTTGCTCATTGGTCAGCAGCCACAGGACAGATGCTGTGAGAAGCCAGTGTGAGGCTCCCCAGAAGGGTCGGACTATTTTTAGATCAAGAATCTGTGATTTCGAGCCCCAGAATTCACAAGAAAACTCTGGGCATAGTGGCCAGCGTTTATAAGCCCCTGTGCTGGGACCCGGAGAGTCTTTGGGGCTCATTGCTGGCTATCCTACATGAATCAGTGAGTTTCGGGCTAGAAAGAGGCTGTTTTTATTTTTATGCATATAGGCGGTTTTGCCTGCATGTGTGTCTGTGCAGGCGGAGGCAGAAGAAGAGGTCAGGTCCCCTGGAACTGGACTTACAGACAGCTGGGTGCTAGGAATCAAACCCAGGTCCTCTGGGAGAGTAACTCGTGCTCTTTAACCTCTGAGCCATCTCTCCAACCCCAGGAGTCAGACTCAGGGCTAAGAAAGCAGAAAAGGGGGAGTCGGGGGCTGGGGGTGGGGCCGTGGAGTGACCCAGTAAAGGGACCAGATGAGATCAGTGATGAGTTCAGACAGGAGGGCTGGAGAGACAGGTCAGTGGGTAATGGCTCACTGTGGAAATGTGAGGACCTGAGTTCAATTGCTAGAAGCCATGTTCTTTTTACAAGGTCAGATGTGAGGCTGTATCTGGGTAGGTAGATGGTATGGCTGTGATGATATGGCTCGGTAGGTAGATACAGGTGGATGCCTAAGATTTTGCTAGCCAACAGTCTGACTAAATTATATATTCCCAGGCCAGTGAGAGGCCCACTCTTTTTTTTTGGGGGGGGGGGTTGAATTCGGATTTTTTTCGAGACAGGGTTTCTCTGTATAGCCCTGGCTGTCCTGGAACTCACTCTGTAGACCAGGCTGGCCTCGAACTCAGAAATCCATCTGCCTCTGCCTCCCAGAGTGCTGGGATTACAGGCGTGCGCCACCACTGCCTGGCTGAGAGGCCCACTCTTAAAAAAAAAAAAAAAACCAAAAAAAAGGTGGCCAGTGGCTAATAAAGACACCTCACATGTGTTCTCCTCTGCCCCTCCCCCACACTCACCGAGGAAAGTTTTGGGGACGGGTGATGGTGACAGCTGCTGTGCTGTTGACAATACAGTTAATCTCATGCTCCAAGTACTTTAACAATTTAAACAGATGTGCTCACCCAGAAACTCTGGCGAACTGAACAACCCCAGCCCAACAGCCAGACGGGGATAGTGATGCCCAGCTCCCGGGTGCACACAGCGCTGCCAGGGAGGGGAGCACCTCCTGAAGCAGGAGGAATCCTACCGACCCAGAGCTCGCAGGGACAGGGCTAACCTCGGAAGGGATGGGGGCACCCCCAAAACAAGAAGACGTCTAGAGACAACCAGGAAAGACCCCAGAGTCCACTCCCAATCTCATATGCCCGCTGTTGGGTATCCTTTTCAGCAGAAATGCTGTATCCCATGAATAAAATAAATTGGAAAATATATTTTTTTTCTACTAGAAAACTGGATTCTACCTCTTGGCAAACATAACACCCACCGCCTAGCATTTACAAAGTCTCTGTGGAATTCCATGATTTTAACTAAGACTGAACTTTGGGCCTTTCAGTCTCCTAGTCCTGCTGGTGGGAGAAGAGTATTCATCCTGGAGGGGTACTCCAGAAAACCTAGCACACTGGCCGGTCTGGAGAAGGGTACGGACGCCCCCTGGACAGGTAAAGCTGGAGATAGCCCTCTCAGGTCCACACCCAGGTAAAGGCAGATGGATTGTTGCTGCCCTAATAGCATCCTGACAGACCTGTCTAGCCTGAGGGAGGGGTTATAGGATGTAGCACTGAGGCCATAGAAATCTTCTAAGAGTTATCACAGTGATTATAGTAATATATGCCCCATAACTCAGCCAGGACAGACATACTGGCTTCCTGCTCCCAGTGGCTTACTGGGTGGGTACCCTTTGATTCCTTTAAATGTGGCCTTTCTTCATGGCCCCCTGGTGTTTACCCTGCATCTCCCACATCACAGTCCATCTTCTTCTGTGCCCATCCCTGCCGCCCACCCCTGTTACCACTGGAAAGTCTGAGAGACTGACAGAAGTGTCAGGGACTTTTTCATAGTGCTGTAAGGGAGGCGAGGCCGGACACGCCCACGCATAGGTCCAATCTTTGCACAGCCCGCAGCCTCTGCATCCTAAACTCGAGGCTTTAGCCAGGAAGCGGCATCCACCCACGATGCCCAGACATCCTGGTCTGGCCAGCCAGCGTCCCAGCAAGGGCCTCTAAGCCGCCTTTGAACCTGACCCTCCCGGCTGGGAAGGGGGGTGGGGCAGATCTGCCGAGACAATATATTTGAGGAACTGTTTCATAAAGATGAACACAAAATTGGCCACCATGTGTCCCCAGGTTGGTGGGTGGCCAACCAGAGGCTGGGGACACCTAATGGCAGGCTCCCACCCGGACCCCTTATTAACTCATTGGAGCCTGGAAGGTATCTGTCGGGGAGGGTTGGAAGGGTCCTATTCAGATGAGCTGTGACTCTGGGGACCATCAGTCCTGCCTTGCAAAGGATGGAGTGGCGGTGTGTGGGTTCCTGCTGGTCCTATCCCCCTCATTCCACATTCAAGGGTGTCTTGGGAACCTATCGGGGGCCAGAATCATCAGTTAATTGTGACTTTCACTTTTGTGGAATTCTGGGGACAGGGAGGTAGAAGCTGGTTTCTGAAAGGAGCCGGAATAGCACAGGCTCAAATATCGAGCACACCGTGACCATGCAGGGTGGTGACTTTCTCTGCTCCTTAGCCATACCTGGGGTCTTCCACAGCAAGAGTCTCAGGAGCCTCCAAGGAAAACCACAGACTCATCGAGCCAGGGACACACAAGTTGGCCACTCGTCCTCAGATACACTGGAGCTAATCTGAGGAGGGAGGTGGCCACTGCAGTTGGGGAAGACGGACAGTGGGTGTAGGTGTGGAGGGCTTCCTTGGAGATGAAAGGCTCCCTAGAACAGGCAGGAGGTGGGGCCTGCCTAGGACAAAATGGGAAGAAAGCCTGCTCTGTGGAAAGATCCCTGTGGTGTAACCCTCTGGCCACTGGGGACTCCATGCTCATACTGCTGAGAGAAAACCCAGCGTGGAATGGATCAGGGCAGAGACTCCTTGCACAGTCTACACAAGGTTCTGACTCACCCACAGCCTTCATGGAGGCATACATGGCTGGTGTGTGTGTGTGTGTGTGTGTGTGCTCAGGGACTCCATAACCTTGAGGACAGCCTGCACTTTTCCTATATCCGCTTACTTGGGAAAGTCAAAGATTATGTGATCCAGAATCCCCTGGGGCCACCCAACCTTGTCTTTGAGATGGAATTGAAAATTCTAGATGACTTTGGTGAGCACAAAGAGATCTTGTTTGGAGATCTTGTTTGGAGATCTTGTTTGGAGATCTTGTTTGGAGATCTTGTTTGGAGATCTTGTTTGGAGATCTTGTTTGGAGATCTTGTTGGGACTGGGATACACTGGCTCAGTTGGCAGCGTGCTAGCTTAGCATTCGTGAAACCCCGGGATGGGGGTGGGGATGGAGGCAGGGACGGACCTCCATCCCCAGCACCACATACATCAGATATAGCCACACAGCTCTGTAATCCCAGCACTCAGGAGGTGGAGGCAGGAGGATCAGAAGTTCAAGGATAGTCTCCAACACCTGAAGAGTTTGAGTTCAGGCTGGGGGGGAAAAGGGCAAAAATGGAGGAGGAAGAAGGGAAAGAGGAGGGGGGGGAGTGGCAGCCTCAGGTGCCAAGGAAAGGATGGGCCTGGATCAGAAGTCACATGGGCTTTCAGGTCACAGGGGGAGGGTTTGGTCTTCATTGTCACTAAGGTCAGCATTTATCAACACTCCACTGCAGACAGAGGAGCAGGGCCTGGGGGGTATTGTAGGGTGAATAAGAGTTTGCAAGGCAGAGTCAAGCTAAGAACAGAGAACTCAGGAAAGCCCCGGGCCTGAGGTGGGAGCTGCATTTTACTAATTTCCTGTGGATTGCCGTCTGCCCGATGAGGTGACCACAGCACCCCCCAGGGCAGGCGGGTCCATGTAGAAGGTTTCCAGGGGTACTATGGGGGCTGGCAATGCCCCCGGAGAGCAAGAGCTAGCCAACACTGGAAGACAGAGCAATGTTTAGGGCCAGGAGTGGGTGATAACCTGGGAACACGGCTTGAGAGAGGAACTATGAGTGCAAACTATGGGGGTTTGGTAGAGTGTCTGACATGCAAGAAACCCCAGACTCCATCCCCAGCATGGTCTAAACCAATGTTTGCCATCTCAGGTCTCTGGAGATGGAGGCAGGAGGATTAACAGTTAAGGATCATCCTTAGCTACATAATGAGTTTAGGCCAGCCTGAGCTACATGAGACCCTTATTTATTTATTTACTTACTTACTTATTTTAAGATTTCTCTGTGTATCACTGACTGGAACTTACTCTGTAGACCAGGCTGATCTTGAACTCAGAGATCCGCCTGCCTTTGCCTCCAAGTGCCAGGATTAAAGGCATGTGCCACTACCACCTGGCAACCCCCATCTTTAAAAACAAAAATCAAACAACAACAAAAAACCCCCAAACAACCATAAACTAGGAATTAGAAATGAGTGACCCACACCTCTCAGCCATCTCAATCTATTAAAGCAACTTCCAACAGAGAAAATCATCCGTGGGACCCACTTGTACAAACTGCTAGGGGCCAAGGCCTCCTCCCTTCCCTACCAAACCTGGCCTGGGGTAGTCCAGGAACCATGCTGTTTTCTGAGCTGGGTTTTTCATGGATGTTTGCTTGAACCTGAAGTTCGGTCACAGCAGAGCCTAACTAACATCAGAACCTCTTTTTAATTGTCTGCCTCACGCTTCCTCTGAATGAGTAGCCCAAGGGATCACTACCTCCCAACTCAGTTTCCTTGTTTGGGGAGACCCAGACCAGGGGTTGAGCTGTCAGATTCCCTAGGTCAACTTTGCGTGTGCCTCACTCCGGGGTGACTCACTTCCTATGTGGTGGCTCCGGAAGCAGGTGGGCCAGTGCGGTTCCCAGAAAGGCATTGTGGGACAAAGTTTGGGCTGCTGGGGAAATCAGAAAAGGATTTTTTCCCAGAAATAGTCCGGCTGGACATAGGCTTAGGAGCAGAGGCCAGGCCCAAAATAACTCGCCTAACCCGGGGGCACCAGGCAGAGTGTGGCTGAGGCACCTCCGAGGCGAGGAGGGCAGAGCAAGTCCCCTCAGACAGGTGGGGCACAAACTATGGCTAATTAGAAGGTGAGGTTAAACGGAGCCACAGCCCAGCAATAACCCTGGAGCTGACCTAGGAATTGACCCGCGATGCAAAGGACCCTGAAATGTCCTGGGCAGACTCTGTCTGTGTCCTCTGTTCCATCTGGAGACAGACCTTCAAGAAATAGATCACAGAAAATAGCCCCAAATAAGCAATTGATCAGGGCATGGCATGCGGTGCACCTGCTGCCACCCACTAAAGGGAGAAGCAGATACTGGGGTCACAGCAAGAGGAAGGTGAAGGGACACCTATCAGGACGATACCAGCCGGGGCCCTGTGGCAGTCCAACAGTGGGTCAGACTCTCAGAGGCGAGAGGCGGTCCCAGACTGACTCAGAGATGAGTGTCATCTCTGCTGGAGAGGATGATGTAAGAGAGTTACCATGAGCTGGAAGGTAGCCTAGGCTATGAAGTGAGCTGGAAGGTAGCCTGGGCTATGAATTGAGCTGGAAGGTAGCCTGGGCTATGAAGTGAGCTGGAAGGTAGCCTGGGCTATGGAGTGAGCTGAAAGGTAGCCTGGGCTATGGAGTGAGCTGGAAGGTAGCCTGGGCTATGAAGTGAGCTGGAAGGTAGCCTGGGCTATGAAGTGAGGTCCTATGTCAAAAGAGACAAAGCCGTAGAGGAGTTGGATAGGAAGCCGACCCCTCAGCTCAGGGAAACAACTGGAGTCAGACAAGGGGACATTAGTGCCATTCCAGTCAGAGGACACTGGGGGATTAGGAGGTAGAAGGCGAGAGGGTCAGCCGAAAGCATGAGGTGGGGGTCTCTAGAAAGGATGCTTCTAACATCACAGTGATGGAGACAGTGGTGTGGGGGTGGGGTAGAGGATACCCTACCCCCCTTTGAGCCCTTTGTCCTGACTGTCCCTTGGGGAAGCTCGGATGCATGCTGGCACAAAAGCTGACAGTCATCCCATGTCATTCAGTACCTCTAGGGCCTACAAACATGGAAGCTACTGCCCCTGTGGCAATCGCTGACACCCACTGTTAAGCCCGCACTGTTTGCAGGCAAAACCTAGTCAAAGAGGACACCTTAGGCTGCTTTCCAGACCCTCTGTGAGAGCAACAAAGAACCCCACTGGACCTGCGCCTGCAAACAAAGCTCTCCTTCCAAACTGTGCTTTTATAGTCTTATATTGTCATTCAGACAAAATGCATTCTTGTTCTTGAATAAAACAACTGAAATGTGGCTGGGGGCAGGGTGTGGCTCAGCACTGAAGCTCCAGCCTAGACTCCTCCAAAGAGGAGCTGGGGGTGTGGCTCAGTGGGAGAGCCCTGCCTAGAATCCCCCAGTGAGGGGCTGGGGGCGTGGCTCAGTGGTAGAGCCCCTACCTAGAATCCCCCAGTGAGGGGCTGGGGGCGTGGCTCAGTGGTAAAGCCCCTACCTAGAATCCCCCAGGGAGGGGCTGGGGGCGTGGCTCAGTGGTAGAGCCCCTGCCTAGAATCCCCCAGTGAGGGGCTGGGGGCGTGGCTCAGTGGTAAAGCCCCTACCTAGAATCCCCCAGGGAGGGGCTGGGGGCATGGCTCAGTGGCAGAGCCCCTGCCTAGAATCCCCGGGGGAGGGACTGGTATTTGAGTGACAGAACATCCATCTAAGTGCTAAAAGCCCTGAGTTTCATCCCTAGCACCATAAACAAACAAACAAATAAAACATTAGGAATCTATTCAGAAAGAAAAGCTGCCAACTTGCATTCGTGAGACCTGGTGCTAAGCTCTGTGAAGTCTTCAAGCCAATCATGCAAAGAGGACCTGTTGTCCAAAACCCATGGTGGATGGATAGATACTCACATCTACTTCTCCTTGGTCAATCACGTAGAAATTATCTCCTTCGTTCCCTACGACAGAACAGAGAGACAACAGATGTAAAATGTGAAACAAAATGAGTTAGATATTCATGGTTTTCTGGCAAGGAACCCTTGTAACTACGTGTGCCAGCCAGTGCCAAGCAATACCAGCCCCAGGTGCCAATTCCTGGGCATGGAGCACCGCCCCCTCTCTCATGCTGGAAGTGAACCCAGGGACTCTTGCACACTAGGCAAAGGCTCTACAAAGAAACCATGCACCCAGTACCCTCTTCACTCATTAAGTTCTTCGGGCTGGCTTTGAACTCGAAATCCACCTCCCCTCTTCTAGGATTGCTGGGGTGACAGATTAATGCTGTCTGTGGCGCTGTGTTTCCTTAGTTTCTTTTGCGCTTCTCTACTTCTCCTCTCCCTGCCTGCTTGCCCCCTCCCCTGTTTGTTTGTTCTGAGTCAGGGTCTCTCAGTATGAAGCCCTAGCTGAGTTAGAACTCACTATGTAGACCAGGCTGGCCTCGAACTCACAAAGGTCTGCCTGCCTCTGCCTCACTAACACACACACACTCTCCCCTACCTGAAATATCTGTGAAGAGTCTCACGCCGTAGCCCAGACTGGACTTGAACTCAAGACAATCCTCCTGTCTCAGCCTGGCAGTTTCTTTTTTATTTTATTTTTTTTTAAATTAGGTATATTCTTTATTTACATTTCAAATGTTATCCCCTTTCCTGGTTCCCCCCTCCCCCCAAAATCCCATAAGCCATCTCCCCTTCCCCAATCAACCCCCCCACCCCAATCCCCCAACCTCACCCCTCTACCCACCCACCCCCACCCCACCCACCCCCGCTTCCCTGTCCTGGTATTCCTCTACACGACACCATCAAGTCTTTCCAGGGCCAAGGGCCTTTCCTCCCTTTGGTGTCTAACAAGACCATCTTCTGCGGCCGATGTGTCTGGAGCCATGGGTGCCTCCATGTGTACTCTTTTGGCTGATGGTTTTGTCCCTGGGAGCTCTGGGAGTACTGGGTGACTCATATTGTTATTCTCCCAGTGGTGCTGCAAATCCCTTCAGTTCCTTGGGTCCTTTCTCTCACTCCCCAATTAGGGACCCTATTCTCAGTTCAATGGCTGGCTGAGAGTGTCCCCCTCTGCATATGTCATGCACTAGGAGAGCCTCCCAGGTGACAGCTACATCCGGCTCTGGTCAGCCAGCACTTGTGGGCATCCACAATAGTGTCTGGGTTTTGTAACTGTATATGGGCTGGATCCCTGGGTGGGGTATTCTGGATGGTCTTTCCCTCAGATTCTGCTCCACCCTTTGTCTCTGTATCCCCATTCTTTGGGTATTTTTTTCCCCTTTCTACAAAGGACCCAAGGATCCATACTTTGTTCTTCCTCCTTCTTGGGCATCATTTGATATGTGAAATGTGTCTTGGGTATTCCAAGCTTCTGGGCTAATATCCACTTATCAGTGAGTGCATACCATGAGTGTTCTTTTGTGATTGGGTTACCTCACTCAGGATGATATTCTCCAGTTCTCCATTTGTCTAAGACTTTCATGAATTCATTGTTTTTAATGGCTGAATAGTACTCCATTGTGTATATATACCACATTTTCTGTATCCATTCCTCCATTGAGGGATATCTGGGTTCTTTCCAGCTTCTGGCTATTATAAATAGGGCTGCTATGAACATAGTGGAGCATGTGTCCTTACTGCATGCCGGGGAATCATTTGAGTATATGCCCAGGAGTGCTATAGCAGGGTCCTCCTGTAGTATCATGCCCAGTTTTCTGAGGAACCGCCAAACTGATTTCCAGTGTACCAGCTTGCAACTCCACCAGCAGTGGAGGAGTGTTCCTCTTTCTCCACATCCTCACCAGCACCTGCTGTCTCCTGAGTTTGTTATCTTAGCCATTCTGACTGGTGTGCAGTGAAATCTCAGGGTTGTTTTGATTTGCATTTCCCTGATAACTAAGGAATCTGGCAGTTTCTTACGTTGGTCAGGACAGATGACGAGCATTTGGAGGGGAACATACCTTGCTGTATGACTGTTTCCCCACCGATGTGAGTGACAGGAAACATGGCATCAAATATGTCACTGAAAAACAAACAGAGACAGGAGCTGTAGCAGGCACCCACCACATCAGCCTGCTTCTCACCACATGTACCCAGTCCTGTCCATTCACCACTTCTTAGCCCCTCGGAATCCAGTCCTCAGGCCTTAGGGAGAAGATCCCCTCCAAGCTGAAGAGGAATTAAGGTTTTCGCCAGCCGTGCTGTGAAGAACCACATGGGCACTCTGCACATGGCCAACAGGCACAGCCTGCTTGTTTGGTTTCTTTGTTTATTTTGCTTTCTTGAGACGGTGTGTCATGAAGCCCAGGCTGGCCTCAAACTACGTAGCTGAGAATGACCTTAACTTCTGAGCCTCCGGCCTCCACCTCCCCAGTGCTGAGATGTTAGCCACTGCCCTGGGTTTATGGGGTACAAGAGATTAAACCCAGGGTTTCTGCATGCTAGGCTAGCACTCTGTCCACTGAGTCACATCCCTGGGCCCTGCCTGGCTTCTTACAAGAAAGGAATGAGTTTATGGGTACTGTTTTTACAATCCGGTTAGGAGAATAAGTCACAGTCGGTTATGAGCACTTCTCGTGCCAATAAATATAATTTGTTTGGGACGTGGCCATCAAGGCCGATTGTGTGGATTTTGCTGGCTTTTCCCCCCTTCTGGAGGAAAATATTTACAGTCACAGGAGTGTTCATAATTCCAGACGCAGAGATGAGACAGCAGGACTGGAGAAGTACCTCCAGGGTGGAGCACTTGCCTACCATGTGAAAAGCCCTGGGTTTAATTCCCACCTACTCCAAAAATGCAAAGAAAGGAGACATCAGTAGGCACCCAGATTTGCAGGACAGAGATGTGCAAGGACATGTGGGCCCCCAAAGTCTCCAAAGCTGGGGGGGGGGCAAAGTGGTCTCTGTGCCAACCCTGATGCTTGGTGGCTTCCTCTTCTAAATGGAGGTGTGAAATGGGCTGTTGGACAGAAGCCAAGGGGGAGTAAGGAGGGCTGGACTACTAAAGTCACCAGAAATAGGAGGGACATGCAACATGGTCACATGTGTCCCATATGTGCCAGCTCACCAGCACAGCCATTAGAACACAATCCAAAATGCCAGCCCATTCTCCTGAGATGTAACATCCACTATCAGAGGCCTACCTGTCTCTGGGGCTCCTGGCTCCCCAAGACAGGAGGCTGTGCTGCTGGGGAGGCTAAGGTACAAGTGCAGAACCCCCAGCCAGGGCGTGTCCATGCCTGGAAACATGGGGCACTTCCCTGTCTGCCCTGAGTGTTCAGAACGGAGTGGACAGAGATTGGTAAATTGAGGCAAGCCTCAGAAGAACTCAAGGGCTCTCTCTGGCTGGAAAATATACAAAGCTATCTGGGGAGGAAACACAAACTAAAAGATCCAGACTGTTCCGTGCTCTGGTTCCAACCTTCAGCACATATAAATAATTCTTTACAAGACCTGTGGGAGATCAGCCTGGTCAACATTCCGTCATGGAAAAAGGAAAGAAAAAACAGACGAGGCCACGCCCCTTGCTGAGGATTGACAAGAACACTTGCTAGGGGAGGGGCTAATGAGGCCCCTCCCCCTTCCGGAGGCTCTATAGAGTTTATAGTTGCTGGGAGAGGGCTCATGAAGCCCCGTCCCTCCCAAAGGTTTTACAGATAGTTGGTTGATGGGGGCAGTTTTCTTCAGTGGTATAGCCACTGGTAAGTTGCCCATGCTCCTGTGGATAACCCCCTCAAGCCATGAGACACTGAAATAGAAGAGGAGTTAGTCAGGAAAAGAAAGGTCAGCTGGTGTAGGAGGGGGACCAGAGAAGGTAACGGAGGTAAGTAAGACCCAAGTGTAAGTCATAATAAGCCCAATTGTCACTTATAGTTACAGTATCTTTTTTTTTTTTTTTTTTTTTTTTTTTTTTTTTTTTTTTAAAGCCGGGGCTATTCACTCTCTATCCAAACACGCTTCTTTGGAGCCCTAACCTGGAGCCCTAACCCTCTAACATCTTGGTTTTTAGTTGCTGTGTTCACTGGAAGGAGGAAGGCAGTCACATGAGGGAGCCGTGGGCAGGTCTCAGGCCAGCTCTGGATGACTGTCTTCTGACAAGGGTACTTCTTGGCCATAGTATCTCCAGCATCTGCAGGGATCAGCTCAGCCTGGCTGCCATTTCCTCAAAAACCACAAAACAAGGGTCTGAGAAGGAGCAGGTCTTTAACAAATGACCTTTTGGTTCCTCCCATGGTAAACATGCTAAAATAATAACCCTCAGCTCATAATAGTAGTGTGTGTGTGTGTGTGTGTGTGTGTGTGTAGGCATGCATGTGTGTGTGCATACACATGTCTGTGGGTACATGTAGAGGCCAAAGAGTGACAGTCTGTTTCTAAATCACTCTCCAAATGATAAATGTAAATGGATGTGGTGTGATATGTATAGTATACACAAGTATGTGTGGGTGTAGGCACCTTTGCACATATGTGGAGGTCAGAGAGTAGCAGGTGTCCTGCTCTCTCCCTCTCTGTTTTATTCCTGTATCTGCCACCCCAGACCTGGGGTTATAGGCAAACGTGTAGCCATGCCAAGCTTTTTCCAAGGGTACCAGTGATTAGAACTCAGATCTTCATGCTGACCCAGCATGAAGTCTTACCCATGGAGCCCCACTCCACCTTAGCTTTAAAGACTAAATCTCTCACTGAACAGAGATCTTGGCCAGTGAACTCCAAATATCTCCCTGTCTCTGCCTCTCTGGGGCTGAGATTACAAAGACATGGTACAGCACTTGGGTTCTGGGGTTAGGGCTCAGGTCCTCACACTCGGCCAACAAGCATGTTCCCCACCGAGCCATCTCTTCATCCCAAGGTGTGTGTGTGTGTGTGTGTGTGTGTGTGTGTGTGTGTGTGTGTGTAAGAGATTAAACAGGTCCCGTGTACTCCCTGCTGCTCTGACAGCTTCCTGCTTCGCCACCCCTGCTTCAGACACTCTCCTCTGAGATGTTAGTGGATCTGGAAGATGCAGGTCCACCTTCCTGATCCCAAGAGATTGATGTGTAGCCAGTGCCACCCCAGACCTGCCCTGGGTTCTCACTCCCTGCCTGAGCATTCCCACAGGAGGCCTTGTGCATCTCTGTTCTCCCTCTGGGTGAAAATGCACCAATCTGGCAACTTTCTTTTCTTCTTCGGCCTCAGTCTGTAGCCCAGGCTAGCCCTGAACTCATAATGCCCCTCCGGCCTCAGCCCCCCTAGAGCTGGGTTACAGGCGTGAGCAAGCGTGGGCAGCTTCTGCTGACTCCTTTCATTCATCCCTCCCTGCCCCGAGGACTTTCCAGATATTCCCATGTTTATGCAATCACAGAGTGGGCCACAATGAATATTCCAGGGCTCCTCAAGATGAAGGCAGATAAATGTGATCACATCTTACTATTGTAGGGGCTTGCTTCCACTTGTCTGCCTGGGTTGGCTAAGGTGGGGATGGATTGAAAATGTTTTCTGGGCGAATGGTCCCCAAATTGAGGGGTCTGGCTCTCGATGTCAGTCACACACCAAAGTAGGCTTGCTGGGCACAGCCTTCTGTCGAGCTCACTGAAGGACCCCATGTATCTCTGCGAGCACAACAATGTCCCCTCCACTGCCCAGCTGCAATGCCATTACAGAAACAAGCTGGGGACATGGAGATGCCAAAAAATGCTACCAGAGCAGCCAGGCTGGGTCTCACTTACCACAGAGGCTTAGAAGCCAGGTTTCCTTCTGAGAAACCTGACACCCCTTGAAAAGACTCAACAAGTCCGGGTCCATGGCTCTACCTACTCCTCCTGCCTCCTTCCAACTCCAGACAACCCTAATCCTTCCCCACCTCCTCAGCACTTAATGGCATTAAAAGGTGCTGGCCTCCTCCGCCTATAAGAAGAAAAACAGTTTTCCACGCTGATCCAGAAGTCACCTCCAGAGGGTTCAACTGAAGCTACAGGCAGAAATCATAAACAGCCTCCTGATCAACCCACCCTCTCTTTCAACAATGCTGGCTGCTCACAATGCAGCAGTGGCTGGACTGGGCTCTGGGGTGGCCAATTGGTCAGGCAGAGCAGAAAGACAAACCCATGAGCTCACCATCATAGGCACTGAGAGCCTGAGACTGTGCTGAGTCCTTTTGGCCACTTCTGCTTCCGTGCACACCTGTCCTCACCAAGTTGGAGTGGTAGGTAATGAACTCTGCTTCCACTTAGGGATGCTGGGGCTTCTCACCTAGCCTGTGGCTAAGAACACAAACCTTTTGAAAGTCTTTACCTAGGCCATCACTCCTCACCAACTTCTCTTCCTCCTGCAGCACCTCAGCTCTGGTGCTTTCTCAGTCTAAGTGGACACGGGGATGGAGAGGATGGACAGACAAATAGGGACAGGGGGTTGGATGGGTGGATGAGTGGATGGGTGGCCAACTGGATTAAAGGGTGCATAGGCAAGTGGATGGGTGAAGGGATGAAAGAATGAATGGATAGATGAGTAGATAGGTCTGTGGACAGGTAATGGAAGGATGGGTGATAGAGAGACATTCAGATAAATGGATAAGTGAGTGGATGAGTAGATAGGTGGGTGAGCGGATGGATGGATGGATGGACGGACAGATGGCTGGATGGATGATAAACAGATGGGTTGGTGGATAGACTACAGAGTTAGGGAAAAAAAGAATAAAAGTTGCTAGATTGGTGCATTTCTATCCAGATATGAGAGAGAACAGAGATGCACAAGGCAGTAGCAGGCCTCCTGTGTGGATGCTCAGGCAGGGAATGAAAACCCAGGGCAGGAAGAATGGAGAACAGATGAATGTTATCAGTGGGTTGGCGGATAGAGAGATGTATGGATGGCGTGGGCAGGTGACTGGACGGTGGGTAGATAGGTGGACGGACGGGTTCTAAGACTGGTGATGGACAGGTGGAAAATGGCTGAATGAATGGTAGGTGATGGACCACTCACAAGTGGGAGGATAAATGGGAGGACAGAAGAGAAAGACGGGGCTCAGAAAAGGAGGGGCGTTGATAGGATGGCGAGTAGAGGTGGGCATGGTGCAGCCTTTCTGAAGGAAACACTCTGGTGCTGCCTGCCTTGGGCCCACCACATCCATATTAGGAACCCCCGTGATTCAATGACGTGGAAAGGTGTCCATTGATTGACAGTGGGACACTCTTTAGACAGAAGCCTAGAATGCAGATCAGAGATGTATTGAAAATGATGGTACTGGGCCAAGTGTGGTGGCGATTAAAAACTGATGGCACGGGGTCATAGAGACACTCTGCAGCTAAGAGCACTTGCTGCGTTTACAGAGGACTCAAGTTCGGTCCCCATCGTCCATGCCAGGTGGTTCACGACCACCTGTAACTCCAGAAGATCTGATCCCCTCCCCTGGCCTCTGTAGGCTCCTGTACCCACATACACACAGATAATTAAAACATAAAATAAAAATAAATCTTCTTAAGAACCAATGAGATACATGATAAGGGACAAAAGATGTTTATGATGTTATCAGTGGGGAAAAGAATTACTAATAGAGAAACACAGTCTTAAAAATAAAACACCATTCCAGCAGTTGGGAGGCAGAGGATTGCAGGACTCTGAGAGTTGAAGGCCGGCCTGGTCTACAGAGTGAGTTCCAATACAGCCAGAACTACACAGAGAGACTCTGTCTGAAAATAAACAAACAAGGAAACACATGCATAAAACAAATACATAAAAATCAAATAAAGTGAAACAATCACCTACTGAAATGCCATGATGAGACTCGGCTGCTTCAGGTAGAGAAGAGCTAGGCTAAGCCAGCTTCATATGTCATGTGCGTGTGTGCGTGTATGTGTGTGTGTGTGTGTGTGTGCGCGCATGCGTGTGCATGCATGTGTGTGCATGTGCGTGCGCATGCATGTGTGTGTGCATGTGTGTGCATGCATGTGTGTGTGCGTGTGTGCGTGTACATGTGCGTGCATGTGTGTGCGTGCATGCATGTGTGTGTGCATGTGTGTGTGCATGTGCGTGTGCATGTGTGTGTGCTTGTGCGTGTGTGTGCATGTGCATGCATGCGTGTGTGTGCATGCATCTGCATGCATGTGTGTGTGCGTGTACATGTACTGTAGTGTACATGTACTACCGTGGGCATGAAGAGATCAGAGGACAGCACGCAGGAGTCACTTCTCTCCTTGCGCCATGTTGATTCTGGGAATCACATTCAGGGTGTGAGGTTTAGCAGCAGGTTGACCCTGCTGACCATCTTACCAGTCTTCCACTTTAGTTTTCGAGATGGGGGTCTCTCTCTTGTCCGGGGCTCAGTGCTTCAGCTTGGTTGATTAGCAGGGAAGCCCAAGGAGCCCCTGTCTCTTCCTCCCCAGTTGTGGGATCATAGACTGGCTTTTATGTGGGAGCTGGGGATCCAAACTCTGGTCCTCAGGCTTGTATGGCAAACACTTTACGGGCTGAGCCATCCCTCCAGACCCCTTAGTGTATCATTGATGTTCCACATGTAATGTATGAATCTATGTATATTTAATATCGTCCAGTTCCCTATTGGAGTATGCCATATCTACTTTTGTCGATACACTGGAGGATCAACGTGTGTGTGTGTGTGTGTGTGTGTGTGTGTGTGTGTGTTTGGTTTGGTTTGGTTCATTTGTGTGAAAGGTCTTAAGGTCTTTCACTTTATAGCTAAAGTCAGTTTTGAACTCTTGATCCCCCTGCCTCAGCTTGCCAAGTCTAGTTAGTTCTGGACTAAAAGACACCACCATATCCAATTAACCTTTTTAAAGCATCACACACACACACACACACACACACACACACAGACAAAACCACAACTTTAAAATTTCAGAACACATCTCTATGGATGTGGTCCACACTCCAAACCCTTAACTTAGTACACAGGGCAGAAACCAAGGGTTTGTGCAAAGACAACATTTTGACACTATTCCAGTGTGTACAATCTGCCCAATCTGCCTGGCTGCCTGTCCTCAGAGTCGGGCAGCTGGTAAGGCCCTTCAACCCTGATGAACAGATCCTGCATCAGGCCCAAGCCACAGGACACATAAGATGGGACCGTCTCAGCTACATCCTGTCTTGTGAGTCTCAGAACAGCTCATTTCCTCACCCAACAGACCTGGGCATTGTCAGCTCAAGTCAGGATGGGCTCAGGAATCCCCTGCCTGAAGACACTTTCCAAAGTCCCCACTTCCCCTGCTCTAGCCTCTACAGCCCTTCCTCCAACCTCAGAAGAGGACACCAGGGAAATGGGACGATGGCTCAGTCATAAAGTACCTTCAAGAACCCATGTCTGGCTCCTGCTTGTAATTTCGTGGAGGCATGGGAGCATCCCTGGGGTAGGCTGGCCAGACAGCCTAGCTAACTCTATGTCTATCTCAAAGAAGCAAATGAAAGGCTCTTAAGAAACAATGTCCAAGGTTGATTTCTAGCCTCCACATATCCAGACACATGTAGCTGCCCCCACCACATGTGAGCACATGCACACACATACATATACACATACACACATTGATGTCATTGTGTGAGGACCCCATAAGAACTGTGATAAGTTGGTGAGAAACAGGGCTGGAAGAAACAGGTCTGCAAACCTTGGCAAAGATCCTGTTAGCCAGGGCTGGGCATTCAACAGTGAAAGTCACCCCTTTCCAAAGTCCCCACTTCCCCTGCTCTAGCCTCTACAGCCCTTCCTCCAACCTCAGAAGAGGACACCAGGGAAATGGGACGATGGCTCAGTCATAAAGTACCTTCAAGAACCCATGTCTGGCTCCTGCTTGTAATTTCGTGGAGGCATGGGAGCATCCCTGGGGTAGGCTGGCCAGACAGCCTAGCTAACTCTATGTCTATCTCAAAGAAGCAAATGAAAGGCTCTTAAGAAACAATGTCCAAGGTTGATTTCTAGCCTCCACATATCCAGACACATGTAGCTGCCCCCACCACATGTGAGCACATGCACACACATACATATACACATACACACATTGATGTCATTGTGTGAGGACCCCATAAGAACTGTGATAAGTTGGTGAGAAACAGGGCTGGAAGAAACAGGTCTGCAAACCTTGGCAAAGATCCTGTTAGCCAGGGCTGGGCATTCAACAGTGAAAGTCACCCCTCAGCACAATGGCGTGGCTCTGTAGCTCAGGGGACAAAGAGAGGTTTGTACTCCTACCCAAGGGGAAACTTCTTAATAGTCTCCCACTTAACTTCACTGCTACGGCTCCAAGATGACCACTTTATAGACATGGAAGCCAAGGGTTAGAATTGTAAGGGTACCACTGAGGCTGAACCCAGGCGGAATGTTCCATACTGTGTCTATACTGTGTCCCACACAAGAACCGACCATGACCTCACACCTGCCTCACGGAATTCACCCGAGAACACGTGGAGAGGCTTGGCCCCCGTCTTCGGAAGATGGCTATTTGGAGTACTAGGTAACTATGAGGGTCCCACCCACCTCCCGTGCGGGAAACAGACCTTGAGTCTTACCGACAAGATGAGGGGTCTGAAAATGTTCCAGAGACTTGGAAAGAGAAAAAACTTCACTTCACTGCGTATGAGTGAAGATGTCCAGGCAGAGTGGACTTGAACGGCACCCACAGACACGCTGCTGTGTGTGGGCCATTCCAATCAGAACCTCAGGAGCTGTAGCGTCTCTTCTTCCTTATCAGCACACACTCCCAACAGCCTGCAGACCACAAGCTGGAGGCAAGCTGCCAGGTAAACACCGCCTCCCAAACCCCAGCAAGTCATCCAAACAAGTCCTGCCTCCTTCCTAGGACCAGGATCCCCCCTCGGCCCTGACCGAGGACAAAGGGGAGGGAGAAAAGTCTATGGAGCCAATGAGAACACAGCTCAGAGATCCTAACAACCAATCAATGCACACCTTGGACCCATGACTGTACCCGCCCTAAGCTGGGGTCAGTGAATGCAGGAGTCAGGAAGGCCAAGCTCTATATCCATCAACATTTACGTCATATCTGAAAGTTGAAAGGACCTTTGAGGGCATTAAGGAGATGGCTCAGTAGGTAAGAGCATTTGCTGTACAAGAATGAAGACTTGAGTTCGAATCCCCAGAGCGCGTGCGCGCGCACGCGCGCGCGCGCGCGCGCACACACACACACACACACACAGCACTGTGTGAGTGAAACAGGAGGATCACCTGGGTTTGCTGACTACCAGCCTAGCTCCAGATTCACTGAGATATCCCGTGTGAAGGGAATTAAATAGAGCAGGGTAACAGAGCAGGGTACCCGACATCCTCCTGTTGCTTCCACACAGGCTTCCACATGGCACACACGTGTGACAGACATGCCCTGCACACACACAAACGAGAGGGTCCTCCAGGTTGGAAAGAAAAGGGGAATGTTGTAGATTTTATAGCACAAATGAGCATCATGGCTATGGACTTGACTACATCTGTAATTTACTAAAACCCCCAAGCAGCAGGGCATACCTGTGAGGGTTTTTTTTTTTTTCCTTAATTAAATAATTTGAAGTTGGAAGTCCCACTTTTTTTTTTAAGGCTTATTTATTTTTATTTACAAGAATATACTGTAGCTGTCTTCAGACACATCAGAAGAGGGCATTGGACCCCATTAAAGATGGTTGTAAGCCACCTTGTGGTGGCTAGGAATTGAACTCAGGACCTCTGGAAGAGCAGTCTTAACTGCTGAGCCATGTCTCCAGCCCATGAAGACCCACTTTTAGTCTGGATTTTTTGAGGTGGGATGATCCACCTTTACTCTGGGCCACAGCTTCCGGGGGGAACCTGTACAGCGGGCATGGACGAAGGACGCTTGCTCTCTTGGCCGGCTTGCCCTCTCTTGCTAGCAAGTCTATTCCTTCACTGGCATTAGAGCATACTTCTTTTTTTTTTTCTTTTCTTTCACTTTAAAAAAAAAAATTCTCTACTTATTTTATTTATAAGTTCACTGTAGCTGTCTTCAGACACACCAGAAGAGGGCATTAGTTCTCATTAGAGATGGTTGTGAGCCACCATGTGGTTGCTGGGAGTTGAACTCAGGATCTCTAGAAGAACAATCAGTGCTCTTAACTGCTGAGTCATCTCTCCAGCCCTAGAGCCTACTTCTTCTGGAGTCTAATGTATATTGCAGATTAGCTGAGACATCTAGCCTCATGGACTGAACAACTACTAGATCCTTGGGCCTCCCATTGATAGACAGTCGGTGTTGGACTAGCTGGACCACAGCCTGTAAGCCATTCTAATAAATCACACACACACACACACACACACACACACACACACACGAGAAAGAGAGAGAGAGAGACAGAGACAGAGACAGAGACAGAGACAGAGAGAGACAGAGATTGATTTTCAGTCTGTAAGTTCTGAACCCTGACAAATACAATGGCATTGACCTCAGAGGATAAAGTCTAGGGCCCTTCATGGTAATGAACAAACCAAGCTAGGAACATAGCATTTTTGTGCTATCACCATGAAAAATATCTTTTATAAAAAAAATAGGGGGGAGGGCGCGCTGGAAAGATGGTTCCAAAGTTAATATAACTTGCTACTCTTACAGAAGACATGGACCCACATGACAATTTACAATCATCCATAACTCAAGTTCCAGGGAATATGATGCCTCTGTCTTAGTTAATTTCTATTGCTGTGATAAGACACCATGATCAAGGTCACTTTTAAAAGAGCTTATTGGGGGTTTCAGAGAGTTAGAGGCTGTGATCATCATGATGGGAAACATGGCAGCAGGCAGAGAGACCTCACATCTTGATCTATAAGTACAAAGAGTAGGGAGGGAGGGAGGGAGAGGGGGAGAGGGGGAGAGAGGGGGAGAGGGGGAGAGAGGGAGAGGGAGAGAGGGGGAGAGAGAGAGAGAGAGAGAGAGAGAGAGAGAGAGAAACAGAGAGAGAGAGAGAGAGAGAGAGAAACAGAGAGAGAGAAACAGAGAGAGAGAAACAGAGAGAGCAAGACAGAGAACACCGAGATTTCCAAAGGACCTCAAAGTCCTCTCCCAGTGCCACACTTCCTCCAAGGCCACACCTCCTAACCCTTCCCAAACAGTTTCACCAACTGGAGACCAAGCACTCAAGTGTATAAACCTATGGAGGTCAATCTCGTTCAAGCCACTCTACCCTCTTATGACCTCTGTGGGCACCAAGCACACATGTAGTACACATACAAGGCAAAACACTCATATATATAAAATGAAATAAATAGACTTAAGAACAAAAAAAAAATCATTATTTTATTTGGTTTTTAAGACAGGGTTTTTAATGTGTAGCCCTGGAACTCACTCTATAAACCAGGTGTTTGTGTGCCACTACTACTCAGCTTAAAAACACGATTCTTAATTAGAAAAATATTCAGCCAAGCCAGGCCTGGTGATATAGGCAAATAACAAATATTTGAGAGACTGAGGCATGAGTATTGTAAGTTCAATGACTGTCAAATCCATAGAGCAAGTTAAAGGCCCGCCAGGGTGACTTCTGAGACCTTGTCTCCAAATAAGTAAAAATAGTGCTAAAAGATGATTCAATCATAGAGCACCTGCCCAGAATCCCCCGTGAGGGACTGAGTGCGTGGCTTAGTGTAGAACCCCTGCCTAGAATCCCCCAGTGAGGGGCTGGGGTGTGGCTCAGTGGTAGAGCCCCTACCTAGAATCCCCCAGGGAGGGGCTGGGGGCGTGGCTTAGTGGTAGAGCCCCTGCCTAGAATCCCCCAGGGAAGGGCTGGGGTGTGGCTCAGTGGTAGAGCCCCTGCCTAGAATCCCCCAGGGAGGGGCTGGGGGCGTGGCTCAGTGGTAGAGCCCCTGCCTAGAATCCCCCAGGGAGGGGCTGAGACATGCCAAGCTACAGAATAACTAAGAAAAACAAATGTCTGAACCTTTGGTGGCAGTGGTGGTGGCGGTGGGGGTGGGGTCAGAGTGAAGGCATGAGCTCACTCCCTGACTCCTGTCAGTACACAGAACCTCAAGGCAGCACTATATCTCTGTCTGCAGAAAGTGAATCGACGGGCTGGAGAGATGGCTCAGTGGTTAAGGGCACCGACTGCTCTTCCAAAGGTCATGAGTTCAAATCCCAGCAACCATATGGTGGCTCACAGCCATCTCTAACAAGATCTGAGGCCCTCTTCTGGGGTGTCTGAAGACAGCTACAGTGTACTTACATATAATAAAGAAATAAAAAAAAATTAAAAAAGAACAAAAAACAGAAAGTGAATCGACAGAAACAGACAGGAATTGTGAGCAGTGGAAACAGATCGTTTACAAAAGCTCCTACTATGTGCATGAAATTTGTTCATATATCCTCACTAATGTTTCTGATGGTGAGGCTGAAGAGGGCGAGAGGGGCCAACTATAAGTCTCGCTTCCTTGACAACCACTCTGAAAGACCCAAACAAGAAGAACTCTCTGCTATTCTGACCTGCACTTTCAGTCAACGCTATGCAGACAAGAAGCACCCAGACTCCCGGGCACCTCGGTGTCGGTCTGTCTTACACTGGCCAGCCCAGCCCAAGTGGCCTCCGGCTTTTGGTCAGGGCAACAGGTGTGGTGTCCCAGCTTGTATTATTACGTTCTCCCACTGTTTAGGTGGGAGTTTGCTCTATTTCCAAATATTTCTGTGGAGACGGTAATAACTCAGCCCTGGCTGTTAGTGCTTTTTGGTGTGGGGCAAGGCTGTCTGCTTTCGGAAGGCTGCCCCTGAGCTCAGTCAGATCTCTTCACATTGTTCCAGGCCAGGTGTGGCTGGACCTCTGGCTCCTAGACTGTGAAGTTCGAAGTTCACGAGTTCCAAGATTGAGAGTGGAGATGCATTGGTAGGGTGGTCAGAGGCACAGGCCTGAGTTCCCACTGTGGATGCAGGCTTTCGGAGGTGGGGGATTGGAGATGACTGTCACTGTGGCTTCCACCCAGCCTCGCCAATCTGCATGCTGGTCATGGATTTTCACAGCATCCACTGGTGACCCAGCCCACCTGACCTTCTGAATCCGCACATGCACGTTGAGGAGGCTGAGGACGAACTTTAAACCAGTAATCTTTACCCTCAGCAGCAGGGGAGCTTGCTTCTGCCACGATGCTAATGTAACTGTGATAACTTAAAACACTCATTTATGGTTTGGATTCAACGTTTCCCTAGAAAAGCTTGTCACTGAGAGGTGATTGGCTCTGACTTAATTATGAAAGAATCCCATGATCCACTCAGAATACCCGGCTTGGCTGGAATGACAACCTTCCAAAGGCTACCAGACTGTGAAAGCAATGGTGCCCAAAGAATTGGAATTTCCTCCCAGGGATCTCATACTTGGAGAAGGAAGTAGCTGAAATCTGGGACCAGCCAGAGGGGGACCTTGTCTCTCAGGAAGAGATTTTTCCATTGCTATTTGTCCGACCACAGATAACCTTACAGAAGAGACTGGCGGGCAGGACAATGATGATAGCTGGGACCACATCTTGCCCAGGACTACTTAGCTAAGCAAACCTCGTGCCTTCTATTAAAACCTAAACCTCAGTCACATAGTGTTGGGGTATGCCTGTACTCAGTACTCGGAGGGCAGAGGCACGGCAGATCAAAGGTGGACTTGGGACGGGGAGGGACAATCTTTGCGTTCCTCTTTCTAAGGCTTCTGTTTGGTTGGCTGGTAGGTAGGTAGGTAGGTAGGTAGATAGATAGGTAGGTTGGTTGTTTGGTTGTTTGGTTGGTAGGTAGGTGGGTGGGTGGGTGGGTGGGTGGGTGGGTTGGTTGGTAGGTAGGTAGGTGGGTAGGTGGGTGGGTGGGTAAGTGGGTGGGTTGGTTGGTTGGTTGGTTGGTTAGTAGGTAGGTAGGTAAGCAAGTTGGTTGGTTGGTTAGTTAGTTGGTTGGTTAGTTGGCTGGCTGGCTGGTTTGTTGGCTGGCTAGCTGGCTGGTTGGTTGGTTGGTTGGTTGGTTGATTGGATGGATGGATGGCTGGTTTGTTAGCTGACAAGCTGGCTGGGTGGCTGGCTGGGTGGCTGGCTGGCTGGGTGGGTAGGTAGCTGGCTAGTCATTCAGAGAATGGAGCACGGGGCTAGGCAAGCACCCTATCACTGAGCAGTGTCCCCAGCCCTGAATGGGGCTTCTTCTATTTGTTTGCATGATTAGTCTTTTGAGGTGGGGTAGCAAAGCCTGTCTTGTTAGGGCTCTTGGGACTGGGTTTTTACTCCTAACAATTCTAGCAACAATATGACAGCAGTATTGGAAAGTGGGGCAGAGTAGGAAGCAGGACCTAGTTGGAGGATGTAGGATGCAGGAGATTTGCCTTGAAAGATACTCCATGCATCCATGCACTTCCCCCTCTTTGCTGATTCGGAGTGAGCATCTTCACTTCTCTGTGATATTCTTGCCTCATCACAGCCTGAAACCAACCGAGCCTGCAGCCACGGACCAAAACCATGAGCCCAAATACCCATCAGGTATTTGTCACAGCTATGAAAAACTAATACATACTCAACAGTTGGGCTTGGACAGTTAAAAGAAAATGATGGGACACATCGTTTAAACAACATCCTATTAAAAAGCTCTACAAAGAGACCTCTGTGGAGAATGGTATGTGTCTATTAAGTGAAAGTGGTAGGGGTAGCCCAGAAAGCATGAGGTTCTGAGTTCAAACCCAGAATCAATCTCCCAATATTAAAAACAAAAAACATCTGGGTTTGGTGGAGCATGCCCCG
Organism: Apodemus sylvaticus; assembly: GCF_947179515.1. NCBI lineage: Eukaryota > Metazoa > Chordata > Mammalia > Rodentia > Muridae > Apodemus > Apodemus sylvaticus. Next base: position 27,746,129 of record NC_067493.1, on the reverse strand, counting down.
TGGTAGGGAGGCGGAAACAGCCAGATCTGTGAAACTCTTGGGCCAGCTCTTTTAGCCTACTTGTGAGTTCCAGGCCACTGTGAGAGCCTATCTCAAAACTCAAGGTAGACAGCCTGAGGAACAACATCTGAGGTTGTCTTTGGCCGCTGTGTGTGCATGCACACTTGCAAGTGTGTGTGTGTGTGTGTGCAGAACTGTACAAATAAATGTGCATGCACACATACAAGAGTACACACACACACTGGACTGCAAAGTGGAATCTGACAGATATGCAATCAGGCAGTGCCCTGTGGTGGTTGATAATACCCTTCTCCCAGCTACTGGAAACACCAGCTAAGATCTGGCGGGAGATGAGGAGGACACAGGTGAGCAGGGCCGTGCTGGCTGCCAATCAGCTAATGGACATTTATGAGGCATATCTTCACACAGCAGAGGGGCAGGCAGCTCCCAAGAAACAGTCAAGGCCACATCCCAGGCCATAAAGCACACCTGAGTAAACTCGGTCTGCGAAGCACACCTTGGGCACTGTTAGGTCACCGTGGATGTAAAATGGAAATTAGAAGGCTGGGAAAAAACCATCATTCTGAAAGTCTGAACAACTTCTAAACAACACAGGGTCAAGGAGGAGGAGCCATAACGGCATGGCGGCCCTTGTCTGTAAGTCTCAAGTAGGAAGATTGCCGAGGTGGAAGCGAAGCTCATCTCGGGTGTACAGTGATTCCTGGGACTTTATTTCAATAAAGTAAAAAACTAGGAGGAAGAGAAGGGAGGGGGATCTAGATGACTTGAAAATATTTAGAAAACAAATGAAAAATAAAGGACAACTTTTGGGGGACAGAGGTTGAGATAGAATTTCTCTGGGTAGCCCTGGCTATCCTGGAACTCACTCTGTAGACCAGGCTGGCCTTGAACTCATAGATTTAGAGGCATATGTTACCACCTCCCAGATAAAATAAAACGTTGTCAAGTGTGTGGGGCACAGGAGAATCCACACATGGAAGGACATCTACAGTGTGAAATAGAAAAGACTTGGAGTCACTAGCCTTGAGTAGTGACTGTAAAACAATCAAATCCAAAGCAACCAGAGAAAGAAAGAGTTTTGTTTTGTTTTAAAGCTACTCAAGAGGCTGAGGCAGATGGATTGTAAGTTCAGGCCAGCTTGAGGTACAGAGTAAGTTTATGGCTACCCCAAGCAACTTAGAGAGTCTATCTCAAAATTCAAAATAAAAAGAGAGTTGGGGGGAAAGTGCAACAGTAGCATGCTTACCCAGAATCCCTCAGTGAGGGGCTGGGGGCGTGGCTCAGTGGTAGAGCCCCTGCCTAGAATCCCCCAGTGAGGGGCTGGGGCGTGGCTCAGTGGTAGAGCCCCTGCCTAGAATCCCCCAGTGAGGGGCTGGGGGCGTGGCTCAGTGGTAGAGCCCCTTCCTAGAATCCCCCAGGGAGGGGCTAGGGGCGTGGCTCAGTGGTAGAGCCCCTGCCTAGAATCCCCCAGTGAGGGGCTGGGGGCGTGGCTCAGTGGTAGAGCCCCTGCCTAGAATCCCCCAGTGAGGGGCTGGGGGCGTGGCTCAGTGGTAGAGCCCCTTCCTAGAATCCCCCAGGGAGGGGCTGGGGCGTGGCTCAGTGGTAGAATGCTTGCCTAAAATGCTTGAAGTCCTTGATTCAATTCTAGTACCAGAAATTAAAAAAATTAAAAAAATAAAAAGGTGAAGGAATATTACCCACAACTCTCTGCCCAGAAACTTAGTAACTAAGTAAACGTACCAAGCTTTTCCGTACCCAGGAATAATGCCTTTATTCCGAGAACCAAAATTCACCCAAGAGAAAATAGACACCCCAAACAAACCCGTTATCTTTTAAAGAGAGTGAATCAATAATTACTAAGCTTCCTCTTTCTTACCTCACTGGCCTGGAGCACACCACTTCTGCTAGACTAGCTGCAGCAAGCCCTGGGAACTCTCTTGTCTCTGCCTCCCCAGTGCAAGCCACCAGGTCCAGCCTCCTACATGAGTGCTGGGCATGCCCATATCTGTCTTTACACGTTGAGACCTCTGCCCCATACCTGAACTTTTTACAGATGAGAAAGCTGAGGCTGAGAATGGGTAACGCCCCTAGAACCTTGGTTTGTGCTGAGCTTTAGAAAGGCAATAATAAGGAGACCTCCCAGTTTACTTCAGGGTGCAAGGTCGGTCACCCGTGGGGAGGGTAAGGACTTCCTGCCACCCTCAGGACCAAACCCCACACCACAGCATGGAACCCTTCCAGTTGCCCCTTCCTTCCTAAGAACAGTAGCAACATTCCCCAGGTGGGACAGAGGTTGGAGGACTCATTTCACCTAAATAGCAAGCCAGCCCTCCAGGTTCCAGGGCAGAAAAGGGAAAAATGGGTGGAGATTCAAGTTCAACCACCAGGGGGAGCCCTGCCCACCCCATACCCAACCCTAGAGATATTTTCAGGGAGCCTGATGTGTAACCAGGCACTGTGTTGGATGGGTGGCCTGAAGAGAAACTCATATCTCCCACCATGTAAACTTAACAGCCAAACAATGGTAGAAACCAAAGAGGGGGTCCCTTCCCAGTCGTCATTCATTCATTCATTCATTCAACAAAAACACTAGGCCCATGTTTTATGAATGGTAGCTTGAACCACATGGCATCTTGATTCAGAGAACCCCCAGAAGCAGTGTCTGGACTCTAACATTTGGTGGTAGTGTCAAAGGCACGGAGTCCAGCATCCCCCACACTGGAGCCCTGCTGGGGCTGGAAATCTCATTGCTCCCTCTCGCCACAGACCAAGAAGCTGCGTACAGAGCCAAGCGGAAAAGGTCCCACGTGGTCAGCAAGGTGGGAGGCCACCAGCAGCCAGCTTCTGGGGTTCAGTAGAGGTCACCTCCCAAGAATCTTCCTTCCAGGATACCAGTCTTGGAGGAAAGAAAGGAATCAGCTGGCCATTCTGGGCCAAAAGATGGAATGTGAACCCCAGGGCTGCGAGTGCAAGCCAAGTGCACCAGACATCGTAGCACCCCAGGCTGAGCTTGGGTTCAGGTGCCTTCTCTACCCGCTGGCTAATGACTGGGACAAAGCTGGTTCTGGCTCTGCACCAGGTCTTCAGCTATAGCATGGGACAGTTCACCTGAAGGGGCATACTTGTCCTGGCCACCTCGCACTACGACTCACTCCTCCACCCATCCCCCAATGCTGCCTTTTGTTCCTTCCACAGACCATACAGACATCAGCGTCCTCCAAACTCTCCAGTGGCTGGCTCGTCTGCTCCCACGAGCAGGGCTGGAGACCTGCCTCCTTCCACAGCCCACGACAAGTGAACCCATTATCAGCTCAAGAGAAATGATGTCCTGCAAACCCCAGACCATGTGGTCACCACACGTGTCGTCGCTACAGCAAAGTGTCACCACCCTCTGGTCGCAGCAGTCAGGGGCACCTACATCTAATGAGATGCCAGAGATCTCGTGGCGTCCCCAACCCTGCTGCCCTCTCTGGATGTCACTACTAACCAGGGTAGGGGACAGTCTCTAAGTACATTATAGACTTCAAACCTATCACAGGACCTCAGCAGCTGGACCATAAGGGCTGCCAGACTCAGCTCTGAGGGCTGTGGCTAGGAAGTCACAGCTGCAGCTGTGGTAACAGCTGGCTGGCGCAAAAGCACTAGACATGTGCTTTCTTTCCATGCCTGTAAAACTACTCAGTGGTTCCCAGGCTGAGTAGACAGATGATCCACCTACGTACCAGGTCATCTGAGTGCCCCACCCCCACCCCCACCTCCACCTCCACCCCGTGGCCAGGGTTAGAGCTCGCTGTTCTTGGTATCCCACAGCAGGTGCTGCTGAGAAAGAAAAGGTGACCCTGGTTCCCAGTAGGTCAGCTGGGTGATTCCAGTCAGCAAAGTCTCTGGAAGAGAGTCCAGTCCCTAGTGGGGAAACTCAGCCTACACAACAGATCCCAGTCCGTAGTGGAGGTCACAGTTGGCATAGGAGGCCCCGGTCAGCCGTATGATGCCCATTCTGTGAGGGTGACCACGCCCCGTTGGTGGGGAAGACTCCAGTAAGGACATCCTGTTGTGAGAAGTGACCTGTCTATGGAACACAGAAAGCAATGGGACTTGGTGGGTGGCAGATGAAGATGTGGCCCACTGAGGTCCGCAACAGGGCACCAAGTCAGAATGCAACTGAAGCTTGTGGACAGCCGAAGGGCTTCTACCCAGAGCCACAAGGTTCTGGGGCTCCAGGCGTCAGGGAACCGTAGCAAGCTCACACTCACCTAGCTGTTGCCAGTCTGGCCCCTTACCTGGGTGAGCACATGCCAACTGTGAGGCTGGAGCTGGGGGGTGGGGGGGGTGGGGGGTGGGGAGTGGGGGGGTGGGGGGTGGGGGAGTGGGGGGGGTGGGGGGATGGGGGGTGGAGGGGTGGGGTGGGGGGGGACTGGAAGTCTCCCGGCAAGTCTGCCACAGCTTTGTGAGGAAAAGCTAGGGCCCAGCCCCCCAAGGGCGACCACATGGAGCTCTTTGGGACAGAGGCCCCTTACCCCAGAGAGATGAACAGGAACAACTCACTGGCACAAAGGCCCAGGAGCAAACATCTATCTACTCTGCCTGGAAGGAGGGTGACAACATGACCATTGTCCAAAGGAGGTAGAAATCAAGACATTGACCCACTTTTTATCTCCTGGTTACACACAGTGGATGGTGACTGATTCCAGTCACTTGCTGGGAACACCTGTGGGTCCAGATGGACCTGGATGGCAAAGGACACATAGTTCATCTTCTGCCTGAGCCTCCCCTTTATAAGCAAAAGGCTACACCCCAAACCAGGTGGCCACTGGTCCAAAACCACTCCGGCCAGCCAGCCCAGGGCCAGGACCTGTGTGGACTTGAACAGAAGCCAGTCAACGGCCCTAAAAAATCAGGGTCCCTCTTGACCTTACATACAAACCCCGCTGAGGAGGGAGGAAAAGACGGTAGCAGCAAAGCTAGTGGATGGATGGAGATCAGAGGGGTGAGTGTTGCTATAGCCACAATACCACTGCAGCCCTACAGCAGGGACCACCCAGGTTGACCTCCTGGCTCCTCACAGAGTCCTGCACAGCCCTGGGGAGAGTGTGCGCGGGCTTAAGTGTCACGGTGGGGAGCCACTGTGGAGGTGGGCTGTAAGGCTGGTGGCAGAAGAGAGCAGAGTACAGGGTAGCATCTCGGGAGTGGGACACAGCATGTTGAGGGAGCAGGTGCTGGCTGGGTCTGTTTATACATCCACACCGTGTGTATCGGCTGCCTAATTAAAACCCATCGCTTTAAAACATCCTCGTGTTCTGGCAGACGGCCACCAGCAGCACCTTCCTGCAGACAGACAGCCCTCCACCTTCCTGCAGACAGACAGCCCTCCTGGTGACGGCGCAGACCACCCACCCAGCTGCACCATGACAGCACAGAGCTGGCTTCCAGACAAATCCACTGGCCGTCTGCTTCCCAGAAGCTTCCCCTGCTTCTGTCCGATGCCCCTGATAGGCCAGCTCTACCCAGGAAGCTCCCCCTCCCACCTGCCCCGCCCATGTTCCACAGCTCAGGTCCTCTGTGGCAACCTGTGTCACCAGGTCACTAGCTCCCATCCTCCAGGGGTGTCTGGAAGCTGATTTTCTGGAGTGATATTTTTGAATGTTTGCGTGTGTTCACGTGTGTCCATGTTCTTGTGTGTGCAGGTGCATGCGTGCAGGGATAGGCATGAGTATGGAAAACAAAGGATTGTCTTGATCCTCATCCTTAGAAACTTTCCCACCTTGTTCTTTGAGACAGTCTGCGACTGACCAGGAATTGTCCATTAGGCTAGTCTGGCTGGCCGCAGGGTCTCTGACATCAGAGTGTCTCAGCCTCCCCGGCATCAGGGTTGCAAACATGTCCTACCATGCCGGGCTTTTCATGTGGGGTCTGGGAATTGAACTCAAGTCCTCAGGCTTGCAAGGCAAGTATTTTACCAGGTGAGTCATCTCCCCAGGCCTGAGAATACATTCCTATCTGTGGTAGGGAACGGGGGAAATTCCCGGATCTGCAGAATGCTTTGGGAAACGCCACTTCTCTGTCTATGTGGCTAGCCCTCTTCCTGACCTCCACAGGTCCCCCTGGCACTGCACACCACCTCTCTGAACCAACTGTGGAACAATGGAATTCTGTGGGACCAACTACAAGTTGCATGGGGCTCTGTGACAGAAACCAGTGGCAGGCAGATCCCAAAGAGATACTCAACACTAGCCCCTGTTAGCCAGCCGTGGAAATGCAGCAAACCCCAAGCCCAGCCCAGAAGCAGACGCCTGGTCTCAGCTCTGAAATATGCCAGCAGAGACACCTGAGCAAACCTCGGTTTTCTGACCTGTTAGATGGGACGAGGAGATAGCTCCGCCAATGGTAACTGAAGCACACAATACGACCTTCATTCTAATCTCTAGCACCCACCGAACATCTGGGTGTGGCAATATGCGTCGACTCACTGGCCACACTAGATCTACTACTGAGTGAGCTCCCCTGCAGAAAGAAACTCTCTCTCTCTCTCTCTCTCTCTCTCTCTCTCTCTCAAACACTAAGGTGGTGGGTGACAGGGAAAGATCCCCTATAAATGGTTTTAAATGAGAACCCCCCCCCATAAGCTCATGTGTTTGAAGACTCGGCTCCCAGTGGTTGGTGCCTTTCGAGCAGGTTTAGGAAGCATGGCCTTGCAGGAGGAAGTACATCCTGGGGTCAGGCTTTGATAGTTCACAGCCTCACCCTACTTCCAATTCACTCTCTCTGCTCTTGTGTTATGGTTGAGGATGTAGCACTCAGCCTCCCGCTCCTAGCACCACACCTGTAGCGTAATGCTATAATGAGCTCTGATCCCTCTGGGACCATAATCCCAAATAAACTCTTCCCTCTTAAAGTTACCTTAGCCATGCATGATGTTTTGCCACAGCAACAGGAAAGTGACTAATGCACACCTGCTGTTGGCCTCTGGCCTCTACTATACACTCAAGCACAGGCAGACACATAAACGCACACACTACGCATACACGTAAGACGGGCAGAGAGGAGGCCGTGTAGCATGCTGTAGCGAGTGTCACGGTGCTGGTGAGTCACTGGCAACTTGCCGCAACCTAGAATCGTCTGAGAGGAACGTCAAGAGGATCATCTGAACTGGGTTGGCCTGTAGGGAACTCTTAACCATTTGCTGATGTAAGAAGCCCCAGCCCACCGTGGGCGGCACTGTCCCCCAACACAGGAGGATGCACCTCTTACTGCTCTCGACTGGTTGTGACCAGGCTACGGATGTGCTTGCCTTGACTTCACAGAAATGATGGAGTGCAACTTGGAACTATCAGCCAAATCAGCCCTTTCTTCCCCTAAGTTGACTTTGGTTGGGGTATTCTATCCTAGCCACAGAAATGAAACTAGAACAATCATGACACGGGCTGTATGGTGGGGACACAAAGGTGACACCATCTCCCCACGACACTGAAGGAAAAGAGAGGGGTCAGGGAGGTCTGTGTAGCATGGAACAGGAGTCTAGAAAGAAGGGGGATTCAAAGTAAGGGCTGTGTTTTGGTTTGCTGTGATGAGGTCTCAACAGGTAGCCTGGGCTTGCCTATAATTCACAATCCCCCTACCTCTGCCTTCTGAGTACTGAGATGGAGGGTCTGTGCCACTGCGCCCAACTGAGTCTAAATCTTTCTGTACTTCTCCTTGTTTAAACTATGTGTCAGAGGCCTCAAAAGAAAGATCAGGGGTGAGGTCTGCTCAGGAGAGTCCCAGGGCAAACATGACTCTAGAACCAGACTGAATATACTAGCATAAATTACATCCTAATACACAATGGAAAAGCACCACTTACCATCTGAAATGTTATGCATATCAAATGCTAAAAACAATAAATGAGTCAGGCCTGGTGGTGCACATCTGTGGTCCCAGCACTTGGGAGGCTGAGGCAGGAGGATCACAAAGAGTTCAAGATCACTTTGGACTATATATATAAAAAAGTAGTGATTCTTTTTAAATAGCAACCCACGGAGCCTTTGAGGTGGCTCATCAGGTCATAGTGCTCGCCACCAAGGCTGACAGCAAAGTTCCACCTCCAGGATCCACACGGCGGAAGAAGAGAATCTACTCCTGTAAGTTGTCCTCTGACCTCTACGTGTGCTGTGGCATGTACACCCTGCACAGACACACACAATCTAAGAAAAGAGCCCCAAAGTCAAAGGCAACAAAGGAATTTCAGTGCAGGTCTGGCTGACAGCATAGGCTGAGGGCAGTGACAATGCTAAGTGGCGTTGAAACACTGAAGGCCCAAGGTCAAAACTGCCAGGAACAGAGATCTGCAACAGTCCCAAGTCACCCTGTGGTGCAAGGTGGCAGGAACATTGCTATTCTAAGATACAGCGTGTGTTGTGGGATAGAGCAGAGAAGTCTTTGCTGGGTGTCATTGAAAAGGTGGGGGTGCGGGGGAAGGTTTCAGCTTCCCAGAAAGAAAAGAGGGAAAGGCATAAGGTTGTGTTAAAACAAACAGGAAATCCTGTAGCCAGAATTAGACCGGGAAGTACCAACGGGAACTGATATGTTTATCTTTGAAAGAAAAAACCCAGGGCTAGCGAGGTGGCTCAGCCAGTAATGATGGTGCTTGTTACACAAGCCTGGCGACCTGAGTTCCATCTTCAGAATCTATATAAAGGGAAGAGAGAACAGACTCACAAAGTTGTCCTCTGATTTACACACACACACACACACAGACACACACATACACACACACACACACACACACACACATAAACAACAACCACAACAACAACAACAACAATAGATAAAAGATAGAAAAACCCAGTATTTTCTAGAGAAAATATCCAGGAATGACCAGGCACTATATCTGTCTGTCATACTAGCATTCAGGAAGGTCATGAATTCCAAGCCTTCTGTCCGGGAGGAGGGGGGCGGCGGGGGGGGGGGGGCGGTGGTGTCGGTAGAGATAGGTCGGTCACTCAGTGCTGACCAAGTATGAAGACCTGAGTTTGGATTTCACACCCACATAAATATAGGGCACAGCAGTGTACTGTTATAAATTCCAGCACCGGGGATCTGTGAGGACGAGAAGATCCTTGGAACCTGCTGACAGGCTGGTCTGATTGAATTGGCAAGTTCCATGTTCAGTATGAAACCCTGACTGAATAAACAGGGTATAGAATGTCTGAGAGAAAGAGCCAGCATCAATCTGTGGCTTCCACACAC